>NW_024962264.1:35107213-35393134 GCF_019238085.1 Lagopus leucura | reverse complement strand
GGGGTGGACTTGACAAAGTCAGGGAGAGACAACTTTTTCCACCTAATCTACTTACTGCTGATAGGGTTTTCAAGCTCTAAAGGTCTAAGTGCAAAATGCTGAAACAAAAAAAATATCATAGTGCTCCCACATCCTGATAGAGAACTCCAGCCATAGAACTTGAATTTAAAAAATGCCATTGTAACCTATGGTCATCTCATCAAAGGCTTCCTTGATGTTTTTACTCAAATAGAAAAACTGCCTTATGTTTTAAGATCTCTGAGCATGCAGTACAGCTACTGACTTACCCAGATCTATAACAAAACCAGTCATCAAGTGTCTGTAGAGTTACTGGTGATCTTGTAGATGTATTTCTAAGACTGCAATGCTCTGTGAAGAGCAGCTCTGTCTTAACGTGGTAGTAGGTAACAGGCAGAGAACAGAGCCAATTCACACTGCCTGGATCATACGTGAAATTTTACTCCTTACATAAAGAAACAAGCTAATTAAATACAGGAAACAAATAGAGGTAACAAATACAGGAAATTACAGGTAACCAGCAGTTTGAAAAGAAATCCAGCTTGAATCACTTAATGTTGATTTTCAATTCAGGGCCCTTCATTGTTAGGATTAATAAAAGTCTACACAGTTTTCCCTATCCATTTACTGCAATATAATAGGGATAAAATAGTGCAAGGTGAATGCAAATCATACTGGTGAGAGCCCTTCATCACATAAAGGCATTCAGACAAAGGTCAATTTATCATCCTTCACGCAACGTCTAGCAGCAATGGCAATATTCCAGCTCAAAACAAAACAGCAGTTGAGAAATATGGATACCTCAAACACTTCTGTTGGCCTGAGCTAAGCTGACTGAAGCCAATTACAATTTAAACACAAGAAGATAGAAACTTTGAAACTCCACTAGTTTTACTTTATGATCTAGTTCAGCATAACAGGACACGTAAGACAACTTCATCACTATTTGACCTCAGTCATACTTGTAGCAGGACACAGCTGCCAAGCATAAATATCTTCACCTGCATTGTATTTTTTTTCTCCTTCCCTTCTTCCTCTTTTCCTTCCTTCAATCACTTAAAGACTCAGAGTTTAAAATACAAAATATTTATTATGTGCACACTCAGAAGAATAAGCTAAACAGGCTATGGAGTAGAAATGCTAGCTAGTCTTGAACAGTTCATGTAATGCTTTTAAATGAAACATTTAATGTATGGAAGAAGCCATCAAAAGCTAGATGTTCTGGTCTTACAGGTATTTTACTCAGTTCTAATCTCTGGTTGCAATAAATAGGCTTAATTTATCTTATATTGCCTTTCATCTGTTTGATTTTCAAATGTGTTTCAGATGAATAAATAATAGAGTAGAAGGTAAATGCATACAGGTAAGTTGACAGCTGTCAAGCTTACAACCAGCAACACGTATTGATGCGGTAGTTCTCCCTATCCATCTTCTGTATGCACTATCTTGATAGACTTTTGTACTAAACATGTTTTAAAAAAATCTAAAATGGCCACTTCAGGAGAAAAAATATTCCAAAAATATTTAAAAAAATTCAATATTCAAAAAATATTAAAATGCTAGAAGAATTCTGAAAGTCTGCATATTCCATATTCAAATTAGGCTTCCAATTAAAAAAAAAAAAAGCAAAAAAAAAAAAAAAAAAAGCAAAGAGTTTAAAACAGAATCCAAACTACACTAACATCCCCTGCTAAGCTTTCAGTTGAAACACTAGCCTAATGATTTCATTAACATTATGAGTGGCATTTGTTATAATGGTGATAAAGTCATTTAATTACCAAAGAGAGCTTTAGAGATATGTGAGCATATCTTGAAAAGATGTGACATTTGATGACAGGGTGTTCTCATGACAAGATTGCAGATGCAGTTGGATAGTTCAGAAGCCTAGATCTGGATCTGCAGATTATCAATCACACTTTGATCTTATTTAACAACATAAAAAGTCAAAGACACAGACTAGGCCATTTTAAAATTAAATAGATTTTTGGATTTTGTATGTGTGTGTGCAGATAGACTATTAATAACAAAGTATTTGAGTTCCCTCTGCTACTCTCAGGTCACAAGCATTCATTTGTGTTCCACCTTTATCTAAAAGAAATAATTGAGAAAAGCAAGTTACACAGCACTAGGGTTCAGACGAGCAAGGAGAAGACAGATATGATGCCAACATATAGCTAAGAAAGGACCCCAAAATCAACCCTTTGTGGTTCCTCAGCTCCTTTTCATGTACCTCCAGGAGTGACAGCAGCCTGGCTACTTTCCCAGTACCAGCAGCAGCTAAAGACAAAGAGGGCAGAGGGGCCTCCTGGGGGAGATGAAAGATACTGCAGGGGGGGCACCTCTGCCTGGCATTCAAGAAGAGAGCTAGTGTGATAGGTGTCCATATCTCACCAGTTTGAGAACAGCAGAAAAAGCCTTTAGGGAAGGAGCAAGTCCTAAGAACTCACACGGTACCTTGCCGTTAGCATCCCACCCACATATCCCTTTATGTAGGCTTCCAAATCCAGTGACCTCTCTGAATAATTTTTTCTGCCCTGACTACCTCAGAATTTTTCTTTCTAATTTCCAAAAGACTCATCTGTATAGTAAACCTAAGGAGAATTTCAGGTTCTCTTTTCTTCACCTAACTCCAAGCCTTCTCTGGAGACAGCTTCTGAGCATAATGGACTGTGGCTTGACTTCAGAGGGAGCTCATATGTTATTATATTGTATGATTTTCACACTAGTGCCTCTCCTGTGCATTTTAAATACTAATATTTCTCATGGGGTCAGAACAGTTAACTGAGATAGAACTTATATCAGCTCCTTATGAACATTATGGGTGGTAGTGTTTAACCTAACTAGGTCAAAGTGGGCACTGACATTATTAGGGCAGATGCTCAGGGGCTCAACAATGTTTTGCTGCAACAACGTATCCACTAATGCCTCTACTTCTCTTTGAGGAACAAAAATCTGACAACTGTGCAGGTAAACAGATGATGTGTAAAGAGAAACAGATTCAGAACATGGCTTGACAATCATACAGAAACATTTCCTAAGCCTCTATCCATGTATACTGAGGAAGACTGGTCTCCGTCAGTATACAAACTTCATATTCAGAATCATCCTATGTAATGGCACAGTGGAAGCATTTGTCAATGAAGCCCTTTCTACTCATATGTTTTTCAAATGTTCATGGCACTTTCATTTGTACTGGACATGACACTATGTCACTGCAGCATTTTCCTTCCTTACATCTTTGTAATGTTATTAGTGACAAGAAGAAAGGCATGCTGTGTGCATAATAACAGCTTTTCAAAGGCAAATAGCTCAGCTGCTGTGCCTGATTTTTATTTTATAAAGGGCAACAGTTAATGATTAATTATAAAATAAAAATGATGCAAAACAGCCCAAGATATCTGACTTCTCAGAAGCCATTACAGTACAGGCAAAATGTCTCCCTGTCCACTGTGAATTGCATTAGGCGAACACAACGTAGGAACTACATCTTCAAAGTAATAAATGCTTAAAATAAGATCATGACTGAATTCTTTCATGCTTCCACAAATGTCTCCATATTCACTACTTAAACCTTGGCAACAGTATAGAAATAAACGAAAATAAACTTAAATAACTAAACTAAAATAAATAAAATAAATCAGTTTTCTACAGCTATGGCTTCTATTTAATTAGATAGTTTCAAGAGTTTTGGAACTATTACAAGCTTTAGATACATAAAATGTTTCTTGCCAGGAATTGGATTACAGAACCGAGTCTTTCTGTCAGTCAAACTCCTACATGCCTACATCCTACATCCATGAACCTGTCCCATCCCTGTGCCCCCCTTGCCACTTCTCTGACAGCCTTTATCATTAAGCTCAGCAAATTTGACACTGAATTTTGTCAGACTCTTTTCAATGGCTTTAGACAATTCCCCTCTCCACTCTTTTGGCTTCTCCATCTCAGAGACAGAAATAAGGCTGCCTGGAGAGTCGGTGCTGAAAGCAAACACAGAAAAGAACATTTTGAAGTCTGGTGGTTGGAAATGGGACTAAAGAACACAGTTTTATTCTATCAAAATTTTTCAGATTTATTCTATTATAGGAACAGACTAATCTGAAAATTGTCAACCCTTTTTTAACATTGTGTGATGTATCACAACACCTTAAATTGTTTAAAAAATTAGCTTACAAACTGCAGAAGTTGATTAAAATACACTGCAGAGGTCATTTATGATAACACACATGACCACATAAATTAAACTAGAAAATAAAAAGGGAGAAAAAAAAATACAGGTAGCTCAGTGGCGAGCGGCATAAGGAAGCAGTTACACTGAGAGGAAAATTTGTCAGAAACAAGATAAGCCTATGCCACTCTTTAGATCTGAAGCAAAACAGTATTTCTTGATAATGATAGAAATGAAGCTATATAATTTTTACCCTAGTAATGAGCTATCATCACCAAATGGCTGCAGGTAAAAAAGTTCAGTACGGAATCAACTTCTTTCCTTTGATTTTACATCTAACTCTGTGTAAACAGCTTGAAGTAATCAAGAGCAGAAATTTCTGCAGAACATTCACTCAGTATTTCACCTATGGGAATCACAGCTGCTAACTGCAGTGTAAGCTGCATTAGTACCACGTAATAGTGATTATTGGCCTGATATACATATAATCAGAGGAAATATTCAAGGATCATCTCTTGTTCTGACTGGTTTCTGCCTCTATCAGGGACAGGAGACAGCTGCCAGCTCTGCCGGGATTCAAACTCCTTTCCTGTATCTTGAGTCCCAGTCCTGCCAGGGCCACAGCCCCTGTAGCACTGTGCGGTGTTACTGCCAGTGGCACATCCTTCTCCTAAGCAGCAGACTGCTGATGGACAGCCACTGCTGGGCATCTCCTCTGTGCCAGACACCAGGGGTTCAGTGTTTGGCAAATCAGTATCTTTCTTCAACTACCTCACTGTGTGGTTAACTTTTTCTTTCTGATCTAAATTCTATAGCAATCACTGCAGGGGTGTGATGTGTTTGGTTTTTTGTGTGTTTTTGTTTGTTTGTTTGGGGGGTTTTGTTTTTTTTTTGGTGGGAGAGGGTGGGTGCTGAGACCTAGCTATATTTTCTCTAGTAAGATGTCATTTTCAAGTGTTGCTATGAGTTTTTTAAGTACCATGATCCATTTTAAGTTCCTACGGGTTGGGTTCTCCTTTTTCTTTCAATCCTTAAAGCAGTTTTTATCTAACTATTTCAACATATCACTGAAGCTAATAGTTTAGTAGGCTCCAAGGGTGAATGGGATATCTGTAGGTAATAATAGCCTTTAGAATTAACTATTTACTATCATTAAATAGCTTCTAAAAGAATATAAAATCTTGTTATTACAGATTTGGAGTCTCTAAGGAAGAATAAATTCATCCTCCTGAAAGATGAATCTGTAACTGTCTTCTGCAGAATTCCTGTAGCTCTTCTCAAACCATCCAGTTCTTACCATCCATGATCTTTTACCCTAACTTAACCTGTATTACTGCTCAAATATATTTTGTTGTATTTTCAGCCTGCCCATTTTTCTTGGATGCTGACTTGCATGTTCACATTTTTTTTCACTTTCTTTAATAGTTTTATGGGAAGCAAACATTCCTATTTCTAATAGTAATTGCAACTACATAAGATTCAGAATTGCAAAACAAAGTTAAATAAGCAGTTTTCTTCTTAAAGTGGGGTTACAGTAATTAACTAATCATTAAGAATAAAGGTAAATTAATATTTTACGTAGATATAATATTTTACAACTACAAAAAAAAAAACAACCCTGAATCTGTGAGTGCTGGTACTCTGATAGTCTGGTAAGTCTCACAAAACACCACTGTTTACTCTTAATGCATCACTAAAGTTACAGAATTAATAATCAATGAACTGGCAATAAAACATTTGAACTTCTCTTACTTTTGAGAGGTCTGGAAGAATAATTGAGCAATGTCACAGTTCTCATTTCTAATACTTCAGTAAGTTAGTCCTGTCAGTTTTATTCCTGAACAGTTATTTTTCCTCTCCTGCAGAAAAAGCACTGGCTGTGGCATGGATCCCTGTGGATTCTGAAAGGCTTATGTCACTTCCTGGGCTTGAACTACGTTTTTGTCACAGCATCACAAAGGGCTATGCAGAGATGCCCTATGAAACTCCAGCTATCTATTCAAAGAGGCTTTTGGATTAAGTTTCTTTTCATGTTTGCTCAATATGTCTGAGTTTGATCTGTTTGATACTGATTTTGAATCCAAAAGTTGAGTTTGACCACAATAAAGCATTTATGTTTTAGATTAAAGTAGAGATCATTATCAGCCTGGCACCTTAGTAGTTCTATTCCCAGAATATAGTGAGCTTTTAGTCTTTCACAGTGAACACAACAACAATTATTCTTGCTACTACTTACTGCCAAAAGGTTTGGCAGTAAGCTGTATTCAGGTGGCTCCACCTCACAGTCATGGACATACCTACATACCCTACCATTTATCCCAAAAATCCATTCACCAGCTGTGAATAATTATTAATTATCCTGCTGGTTCTCCCTCAGTCTTCTTTTTCACTCAAACTTCCCAGTGACTTCCCACAGATGTCACTTTAAAAACAAAAACAAATTCTGAGAAACATGGATTTGATGGGGGTGATGATTGAATTAGATGATCTTAGTGGTCTTTCCAACCTTAATCATTGCCCGACTCTATTAGCTATTTAGCTATATTTAGCTTTGATTTTACTCTGTATCCTGAATATCATCATAGTGGCTTTCCCACTCTCTCTTCTCTGTTCTAATGAAGTTAGAAGTACTATCCATGAGGCAATATATCCTGTGAAAAGGAAATTGAAAGGAATCGTAGATTGGCTAAGGTTGCATTGGATCTTAAAGATCATCAAGCTTCAATCCCTTGCCATAGGCAGGGTCACTAACCACTAAATCAGGCTGTCCAGAGCTCCACTCAACCTGTCATGAACTCCTTCCTGATTCTGTCGTAGACAGAAAGGAAAGGGCATATACACAGGGATCCTGGAATCATAGAATCATTAAGGTTGGAAAGATCACTAAGATCATGTAGTCCAACCATCAACTTGTCACTTTCATACCATTAACAATGTCACTCAATGCAAAATGTACGCATTTCTTGAAGACATTCAGGGATGTGACTCCACCACCTCCCTGGGAAGCTCATTCCAATAGCTCACCAAGATTTGAGCATGAGTACAGATTTAAATTTAACTGAAAATGGAAGATTCCAGAAGAGTGGAGTCAGAACCTTTAGCAGCCATGGCTTCAGAAATACAGAACTGGATATCTGAGCACTAGACAATATGCAATGGCCTTATCCCACAGGCACTGCAGCCGCTGCCACTTACCACATGTCATGTAGAAAGACAGATCTGCAAAGCTGGTCTTGAAGCACTTTGTAGACCCAGAACTCTCTCAGAAGTGAAAATTACAATTTTACCCACTACCAGAAGTTTGCCAAGTATCTCATGTAGCTACTAAGGTTAAGAATTTGTATTTCTTCAGAAATACAAATGTGCTACTGAATGTCAATGGGATCATTTCTTGATATTAAATAGCAGTATAAAAATCATGGCTAGCTTTCTCACCAGCCATGCTCTCCAGGTATTCCTGTCTTGCCCACTGCTGGCCATAATAGTTAATTTAGTTGCAATCGATTTTCTGTATTTCCTTACTTAGCCTGAGAAATAATTAGGTGTGTCTTTCTACATCATTACCAAAATGGAGTCATAACGCAGTCCATAAATAAACCAGATAGTAGTTCAGTAGCATCGTAGTTTGACATTCCAGAAATGAAGAAAAAAGGACAAACAATTGAAACTGGTTATTGTATAATTTTTTAAGTATAATTAATTACATTTGCAAATACATTAGCTGCATCTTGAGAAAAGCAATTAGACAACTATAGAGGAGCTCACAAATGAAGGCTCAAACAGATGACCACCTGTCTGCTAGCCATCCCAGGTGTGTATGGGTTCTCTCAGTACTTATTTAGGTCCATAAAAAAGACATCTGTTCACAGAACTCAAGCATATGTACAAAATGTTTTACACAGAAATACATACAAACTTGACCCTCATACAAGCAGGACTGCTTTTCCTTCCTCATGTCACCACTGTCAGTCCAAGAAACAGCTCTTGAACCTACCAAAGCATATTGTATTTCAACATATGTACACTGAAATGCTTCTCTCATCACTAGATCTTATAAATGTGGTCACATTCTCTGCTCTGTAAGAAGGTTTGTTTTTAATTCCTTTTCTTAAAATGGGTGGAGGCATAACTTTTATAACTTTTTTTTTCATTCAAGGAAGAAGTATCAGCTAGAAACATACAATTTTTTTAAAAAAACAGCTTCAGAATTTGGCCACTCAGTGTTCTTACCCTACTATAACAGACTCTATATAATGCTCAGAATTGCACTATAATGTGATACGAAATTAGTATCTTTGTCTGAGTTTCATATGTCACTTTGCCACCTCTGGATGCAAAAAAATTGCCCTAACCCCTCCACCCTTCCATGCTGCTAAGCATGTCAGAAGCAGGCTCTTGAGATTTGACTTGTGGTTTTGTTTTTTTATTTTTATTTTTTCCCCTTTTGGGAATTATTCTTCTAGAGTAAAAGATTATCGTATTTTTCTACATGACAGTATACCATTTCTCCTGGATTAATATTGTTCTTTTAAGATCAGCTCTTTTACATTGCTAGATGCAGCCCTTATGAAGGGACTTTTTTTTCCTCCTGTAATTTATTCCCTTGAGAGTAGTTTACAGCAACTACACTAATTACAGAAGAATCTAAGTAAACATGGAAATGCTAATACACTTCCAATTGCCTGCACCTAATGATTTAGTTTTCAGCTTTATATCTATTTTTAGGCTGCATGAGTTTCCTATGTGACAGCAGCGCTTCATTCCCCTCCCATGTTTGTGCCATCTCACCTTTTGCAGCTCCTGCCTCAGCCAGGAGAGAAAAGGCTGTTTCCATCTGTGCTGAACCTTGGATAGTTTTGTCATAGCTTGACAAAGAGAATCTGTGAAAATTAAAAAGAGAAAATAATATCATTAGGAAAAACATTCACTTTCGTGTAACTGTTCATTAAAACTTCAACATGTTAAAAGCAAACATATAATCTAGCATTCAAAACCAGGTTTATTTTTAAAGTGAACGTAGACTTTTGTTTGATTAATTGCATCTGTAATGCTGTCCTTACGCTACGTTAATACTCCAGTGCACTAAATACTGAAGTTTAAAACATCTGTAATTTTTTAAAAGTTGCCTCTTCAGTCATTTTTATCCGGTCTTCAAAGTTTCTGTGAATTTTTTTCTTTTTCTATGAGCGAACACCAAAAACGATTCTCATTTTGAAAATTTGAAAATAATGTCACACATAAATATATGGACACTTTTTTCGCTCTCATACAAATAGCTTATTAGGTATGGGGAAAACTTATAACAACTCTTGTGACAACTCTTCCAATCTTGTTATCACTCACACACTCAAGAGAAGTTTCACAGAAATAATATAGTGTAACCTGCTGTGACTCACCTCATCTTAGCTGTTTGGCTCCTGTACTTTTAGTGTTTAGCAGAACACTCCTGACATCTATTTTCTTTAATGAGCAGGAAGGTAACCTGCTGCTGTTTTAGCCATCGACTTCTACAGAATCAGACAGGGTCCCTTGTTAATACAAGACTGTTTTCCTAACATAACAGAAAAGTTTGAGGTTAACTGCAAGTCTGATTCTGCCACTTTCAAGCAGTGGGCAGAAGAACAACCCTGTCTGTTAGTTTATAAGGTGTAATAATTACATTAGTTTCTCAGTATTAATGAATGCAACTGCCTACATGGGGTCCTTCATGCTAAATAAGGCTACTTGGGCTGAAATTGTGCCACATTAAGAGGCTAATGTTCTTCTTTCTGCTGATCCCATTGCCCATTTAATCTCTACTGGAGGTTACAGACTTCTCCAAACTGTCAACTAATGGCATGTGTAATTGCTTCTAACCCAGTTCTGTCTAAATGACTCCAACAGTTAAAACACTTCTAATAGTAGGGGTTATCTAACACAGCTTATTTTAGCAAAACTGGCTTATGGCAAAACTACACGTGCAGTTACACTGACAGATCTGAGAGGCTGGTGATTTCAGGGAAGGGGTGATGAACAGCTGAAGATGAGGTGTGGAACAGCAGGAAAACTTTAACACAAGTTAACTCAATCCAAAATGGCAATCTGATAGAAGTGTTATTATACTATGTCACGTCCATCTTTCAGATAAATGCACAATAGATATTTATGCATGATTTAACAAAGCACTGTTTAGTGAACTTCATGCTGCATCAATCAGCTTTCTCATGCATTATTTTTCTTTTATAGATCACAGAATACCAGCAGTGAGAAAGCAAATAGAGTATTATTAGGGAAATCATACAGTCTAGCTGTAAGCTTTTATCTTGTCAAACACAGAGGGGAGGAATTATCTGCAGATAGGCACAGCCCTTTATTTATTTGCAATGAGAAGCAAATCAATACTGATGAAGAAAAGAGAGACCAACTCATTAACACTAAGGTAGGTAAGAGCACTTCCTGAAATTATGAAATACGTTTCTATTGTGCCAAGTGAGAGATTCTGTGAAGTATCTCTTTGAGTGCTGACACATTGCTCAGGCTGTTTCACCCTGCAATGTGCCAAACTCACTCAGGAATAATGGTGGGAAATGCTTACAGAGAGCCCTGTCCTCCCTTTAGGCACATGCAGGCTTAATATGAGGGTGTCAAAGCTGTTGAACAGAGCTTGTAATTGGCTTTGTCTGTTCCAGAGAGCAACTCAAGGGAGCTTTTCAAGGCACTCTTAAACGGCTCAAGGGCCAAGTTAACGAGGAAGGAAAGGCATGGCCTGCATAGTTGGGTGAAGCAAAAGTTATACGTGTATAGTAATGTAGAGCTTATAAATACCTTTCCATAATAACTTTCTCTATCACAAAAGTCATAAGAATGTGCTGATGTGTAAGTTACTATCAGTTCATCCCCTCCTCAACCCCCCCTTTAACTGCTTCTGTAAGACAGTCATCATGTAACTCAAACTAAGACAGGATCATTACAGTGCAGAGAAATTCCAACAAACTTTTGAACTTTGTCCATTTCTGTAATTGCACTGTTGCCCACCTATATTAATAGCTGTAAAAAATAAGTATATTTAACAAATTTAGCACATTGCTGGTTACACTGTCACAGTTACAGATTCAATAGATATGAAAAAGACGAAGTGAGGAAGGAATGCTGGAGTGATACTGCCCAAAAAGTATGCGTGGGGTATTTGTGCTGGGGTGCTGTTTGCCCTCCTTTGTGCATTCACCTCTTGTATCCATCCAAAGATTTTTACCAGATTTCCAGCTTCACATTTCAGAGATGAATCTGAAGTCTATGTGATTTCAAAACCTGGCCCTTCATTCAGACAGACTTAGGGGTTTCTGCATGTCTGTTCACACCTTCCAACTGCACTATTTAAGAATGTTTGAAGATCCAGGCAGAATGCATTAAAGCAATTTACAGTTAATAGCTGTTTCGAGGTTATTTTTACCATTTAGCAAGTTGGAAATTTAATTATCATCTTTCTCTCCACACCTCACAAGAAAACCTACAGTTCCAGGGCCTGAATGACAAAATTTACCAAGATAGATGCAGGCAGCAGTGGCAATCCTGACACAAGGTCAGACACAATTGCTTGTGATTGAAAGTCAGAGAGGATTTCCTGGGAGGCAGCTGTAGGAAGGGAGCTGCCAAGGGTTGCAGCTTTAATAAGCTGACCAAATGGTCCTGCCAGCACTGCCGAGCACCCTTACACTTGAGGCTTTCTGTGCCTTCTGTCACAGCTGAGGTTTTCAACTCTTTCTAGGCACACGGGCTCTACTTGCTTCATAATAAAAGCTTTCAGCAGCCAACAATTGAAACAGGTTTTACTTGAAATTTCCTCCATCATGTGTACAAATCTCTAAGTGAAAGAGATCTGATCAATTTAAGTGGCATCACAGATCCACTCCACTGCCTGCATCCCTCAGCTCAGCAGGAAATCCCAGCAAGCTGCTGGCTCTGCATGATATCCAATATCTGTGTCTGCTACAACAGCAAAACCAAGCCCTGCAATACTAACTGGAAGATGGAGGTTTTTTGGCTTTAATGAGATCTGTCTTTTGTTTGTTTGTTTGTTAAGCATTGCACAATGCTTTCTATTTAACACTCGGCATTGAAGGTTCAAGATCGTCATGGAGTCTGAAGAAAAAGTAGTATGTGTAGGTCCCCCATAAAATAGCCTTTGCTCATCACATTTGGACAGACACTTTCATTCTTTTTAATTTTTTTAAGATCTTAATTGAAAGCTCTGCAGAAAAGCTGTCAAGCTAAATTTATGACAAAGGTGGCTGCTTCAGCAGGTTGGTTTTCCCATTGCCAGCTGAAAATAAGGCTGACAGCCATGTGCATGACAGAAAAATAGCTCATGCTGAAGAACTTTTAAAAATTGGTATTTTTATAATTGATCTGAAGTTTTGAATCAGGAAGACAAAGATGCTGTGCTGTTTTTCAGAGCATTTACAGGCAGTGTTCCAGAAAATGACTTCCTCAGGAAAATTTCTCATAAGGATAGCATTTAAATGTAAGTCCCACTGAGATTTAAGCAATACCAAATGTAGATTTAAATGCTGCATTAACAAGGTTGCTTTTCTGAAAGAAGTTCAGAATACAAAATACAGAGAATATCTATATAAACAGGGTTCCCACCTCTGAGATACACAAACATTGCCAGTAATGATAAAGCGCCGCTATGGAGACATTTCTGAACCACAAAGTTTCAAAATTTCCTGCTAGCTGAAATTTGCTCATGTCCTTTTGTATCCAATCTTTTTTTTTTGCTGTATTTTGATTCATTTTGGTAGGAACTGGTAGATCAACATATTTTATCAACTACAGGAGTTACATCTTTGATTTCAATTAGTCTTGACTCAGATCCTGACAAAATAAATAAATAAACAGGCTATGCCCACAAATGAATTCAGAAACACTTTCTCTGGAAAGTGGTATGTAACAGTGATTTGAATGCATATTCATCTATCTTATTATATAATGGCTTTGAATAGAAGAATCTGTTTTTCTTATACCAATGTCTCTGAATATTCAGATAATTTTCTTTTCTTTCCTCTGCATTTCTTTTCAACTTTCTGACTAAAAACCACTTCTACTTCCAAACCCTTTATTTTCACAAGTTTCCTCATTCCATCAACACATATGTTTTCTCCAATGCCTTTCATCAAATTCCATTTCAATCAGAACTTACATTTAAAATAAAAAAAAAAGAAAGTATATAGTGAAAAGGGTACAACAGATGGGGGAATAAAATAAACCCCAACAGAATGCAAATTCTTTCAGCTGTTGCTTAAATATAATAAAATCTTTACCATAATGGAAAAGGCTTTTCTTTTCCCAATCGTTTCTCTGCCTTCGCATTTTTTGTAGTAATTCCTAATGTTGATGCCTTAACTCTAGCTGCTTAGATATGAAAAAAATTGTGAGCCCTAGAGGAAGCCGTTTGTGGTGTGCATTGATCATACTTTCTAAGAGCAGCTTTTACCAACAGATTACTTTTGACATAAATTTCTTGTGTCATTCTTCTTTTTTATCATATACTTAAATTCCATTATTAGTAGTATTTGCCCTATTTAGCCTTACACATCTGACACGGCAACTTGTGGCAAGTCAAATTCGGCTTCTCAAGCAAGTGGAGAATGAGAGACTCTTTTAGAGTCTGAGAGCTAATTCACACATCCATCATCAGCTATGATCATACAAGCTGTCAAATTCCAGGAAGACAAAACACTTCTGGTCATCAGAAGGAGAGGAAGGCTATGCAGAATCAGCACGTTTCAGAAGGCACAAGGAAGTGAAATCACGTCTGCTGGCCTGAGCATTCAAGCAAACCCACCAGTATGCAGCAGGAGAAGGAGATGCAATAAATGGCCAAGCAATTTAACTGTAAATTATTTTACATCTGGGTAATTACATACATATGTGAACAAAGTAGCCCATCGTAGATGGTGAATTTGGAAAAGTGGACTTGCAATAAATTTGCAGGATCTAGCTTTGTACCTCTCATATAAACACAGGTAAAGATAGCCACCTACCAATGTGAGCACTGTATTACTCTGGTAAAAAGCATCTGTTCTGCAGGACCTCAGTCACCCATGGGACATGCAGTCTGTTGCAACTATGTCAGAGAAGGTGCGTTTCAAGGCTGCTGGATCCCACTGCTAGAAAACTGCTTTTAAATCCTAATGAATTATTGAGTATCATACAGTACAAAAATCATGCTAAATGTATTCCACGGATAATATTAACAAATGTGACTGTTTCAGACATAACAGGGCAGATGTCATACTGCATACTTTTTCTAGTTGATCATAGGAAAAAAATACTGAATGATCGCATCAAGAGGCTACATCGTTATGCCTGATACCTGGAAAACTGATCTGATGCATCAGTGAGGACTGAGATAATCTTGGCCTTAGAGGCCAGAAAAGTGGCTCATGTGGCAGCTTTCTCAGAATAGAAATAATTGGCACTTTTCTCTAAGAGTAAAAAAAACTAGTTGCATTGATCAGAATGGAGAAAAATTCCATGTACATGACCAAGTCAGAGATAGAAATTTTGACCAAAATTAGAAAAATTCTGAACCTAACACTACTAATTCTAAACACATATTTTTGTTTGTTATAGACAGGAGAAATGTGTTTCTCCAGGAGAACATTACCTGTAAGATGTGAAAGCACTAGTATTGAGCATATACGAAAATCTTTAAGTAAATACATGAGCTTGCAGGTATCGTCAGTATTTTATAGCAGAATAAGTTGAGAAGGAAATCTACAGATTTCCAGTCCTATGCCAGTGGAATTACTAAGCCATGCTTTCTCCCTGAAGAGCCCAAAGGAATCAATCTGTTTATCAGAGTTAAAAAAAACATTTGAAATTTCATGATTATTTCCTTAATATTGATTTTTGCTCACTATTTCTAAAGATTCCCACTTTCTATCACATTCAGTAAATATTACTAGTTCATTTACAGTCTACAACCAGAGTAGCTTATGCCTTCATCCATTTATAGTCACAGAAGCATTGACAAAATCAGATATTTATGAAGCTCAGGTTCTAATTACTGGAGACGGGGCTAGCTGAAGGAGTTCTTTTATCTGCAGGATATTGCAACCAGAAAAATCTAATCCGTTAAGCTTGAAAATTCAAACTAGAGGTTCTGAGCACAAGCAAGCCAACTTCTCCCAGGGGATGAAGAATAAAAAAAAAA
This sequence comes from Lagopus leucura, assembly GCF_019238085.1. Lineage (NCBI taxonomy): Eukaryota > Metazoa > Chordata > Aves > Galliformes > Phasianidae > Lagopus > Lagopus leucura. Next base: position 35,377,754 of record NW_024962264.1, on the reverse strand, counting down.
GAAAAAAAAAGGAGAGAGAAGAAGAATAAAAAATAGCCTGCAAGTCTTCAGATGACAGTTGGCTGACTGAGACTGACTCACTGAGTTTTTGCCGTGTTGTGGAATCACTGATCCTCACCAATTATCAACACCTTCCCTTGAATATGTGCACAAAGGTATGTTGTTTCTGAAAAGTAAGGGCCACAGTGGTTTTGTTCATTTTTTTAGGCATATCTCCATCCCTGTCACAGAATTCTGACAACAGCTCCCAGCTATTGCTAATCCCCTCCCTAAAGGGTGGTTCCAGGGAGGGAAGTCTGTGTCCTGCTAGGCTAGATGTTTGGGTGCTTTCTGATAAGAAATTGCTTCTGTGATCAGAATCCTCCAGCTAATTCTAACAGCTCCATTATGGCTTATATGTTTGTCACAGAATAAATATTATTGTTATCTGGAAAGCAGCTGTGTTAGCTATATCAAATCAGAACCTTTATGTAATCACGTTTTTCATCATTATTAACTATCTAGCAAATTGAGTATTTACACAGGACATCAAAAAATTCAGACTACCTGTAACTCAATGGAATTTGCTCTTGCTTAGAAACCATTGCCACCCATGGACTGCATAGGTGATAAGAAAAATGCTGCTAAAGTAGCTTGATTGTGTAAAGAGCCTGATAAGCACTCTCTCACTAGCATATCTTTCTTTAATTTATGGAACAATTATTGTCGCTATTGGAGTAAGTTTTACCTGCTGCTTCATTACAGCACAGTATTAATTGGAATTTTATAACACATTTTAGTATATTCTTTGTTCACACATATACTTAAAATATGCTGATTCAATATAAAGAAATTTTCTTTTCACACTGCCATTTACTTCAGACACAGTACTTTTCAGAAATACATGATTTTGTTTATTTTACACATTTTTTACCTCTGTGAGACCAAAGACACTGGATCTTGCAGGACACATCCTTTAAAGTAATTTCCATAAAGGCTTTGTGATAAGCACTGTTTTTTTTCTTCTAAAAATCACCAAAGACTTTAAATGTCTGACATAAATTGCTCTTGCTATTTAAGATATTGGCAAAATGCATAACTGCCATTACATGGTTGCTAAGCAGGAAAATCTAAACCCTGCTTTATGAAAGATTTGACATGGAAAAATGTTGGAGGTTAAATGGGAATGGGAACATACATCAGAAAGTAGGAAGTTGCAAGATTTAGAGGAGGTGCAGGTAATAAATGGTAGAACAATTCAGCTACTGTAAATGCCTACATGGAAAAAAAAAACAAAAAACAAAAAACAAAAAGCTTGTTCTGAAATAAACACAATTCAATACTCAGTTACTAAATTTTAGGGGGAAACACTGTTTAGGTAGCTTACCCCATAAACTATTTCTGTCTTCCTGAATTTTTCTGGTACATTCTCTGAAAAAAAAAAAATATATATATATATATCATTGAAGACCATTATGGCTGGAACTGTATTGAAATAGAGACCTCTGCAGTCAGAGTCACTGTGCCAGTTTGTATGTTCTTGTAATTGCCCAAAACAGAGAAATTCAATAATCACAAAGAAAAATAGTAGTACTTTATCTAAAAATAAATAAGAGATATGCAAAACCAAAAGGATTTGGACAGTGTTCCTGACAATTTACTATGAAACTGTAATTCCACAAAATACTACTGATGGTAGTAGTAGAGACACACATGGTCACTGCATTTTTAAGGGAATCTTCTAATATTAAAGAACAAACCTTATATATTTCACTTACACAAGAAACACTATTAGTATGTATGGTACCTGTTGAGTCATGGCCTGAACCACTGATTGAACACCTGGGGAAAAGACCAGGTCAGCCCTGGGAGCACAAGTGTGGAACCTGGCTACAGCTCTCTTAGACAACTTTTGAGGGCTGACTGCTGCTGAGAAAGGGTCTCTGGTTGGACATCCTTCCCTTGGATTTTTTCTGGTGAGCCTAGATCTTTGGAGACAGGTGAGCACTTCTTTTTAACACCTTTCTATTGTGTTAGTCCCTTTGTCGTTGCACCTCCTGCATCACCATTCCGTCATGTTGATTTTTCTGATTGTTACAGTGTCACTAACACAGAGAAAAATCAAAATAAAACATTCAAATAAGTACAGTACTTAACCACAATTTGGTACACTTAAGTGATTTTCTTACCAGCCAATGACCTTACATTAGTAGATCCTATAAAAAAAGTGCACTTTTTAAACAGCTTTGATCCATGGGTATTAGTAGTGGCTGGAAAACATATCACTGAGAAACAGCCCAGAGTAACAATGCCTTTTTAAAATGAAAAACAAGTCATTCTCAAGAAGCAAGAACACTTTAACACAAACATTTTTTTCTTACACATATCCATCCTGATGTTCATGATGGAAAATCTATGATCAGATCACGTAAACCATGTACTTCAAAAGTTTACTCAAAACAGTTTAAACTCTTAACTAGGGCAAAGCTTTTAAACTTATAATTTCCACTGCTTCTTTTCCTTCTCCTTTGTTTTGACACTCAAGGTAATGAGTGAAATCAATTTCAATTTTACTATGTGGACTTCTGAATTTTATTCTTTTTTTCTGCTGTGAAACTTAGTGCTCATTTTTTATCATACTCATATCACAATCAACACAACCTAACAATAAAATTCTTGGATACATTCAATATATACAAATTACAGTAGTGGCATATTTAAATCCTGGAAGTACTGAATACTATCTGTTATTCGCTTTGATGCTTTATCAGAACACAGGCTTTAGAGTAAATTGGGATTATCAAATTACGTAAGATACTAAAGAAATTCCTCTATCTAGCAATGGTAACCAATACTACCCAAATGTAAGGAAAGACAGCTGACTTTTCAATGTATCAGTGAGACAGCTTGTTTGCAAAATTCAGCACTCAAAAAATCTTTCAAAACCTATTTACATCCTACAAAGCTGGTTTCTATTCCCATGGGCTTTTTTACCAGGTTTCAGAGGTCCTATTAGAGGAATTTGGGGCAATTGGTCACGACTCTTTTTCTTAACCAGCTGTTTGGATATCTTTCATTTACATTCCCTCCTCCAAACAAACAAACAAACAAAAACAAAACAAAAAAAAAAATATTGCAGTCTTCTAGTCTCAAAAAAAAACCTCTCTCCACTTTCACCCACTTACTGCTGCAATATTGCTCAGTCTCAAAGCAGCCTGCAGCCCAGTAGCACCATTCATCCTCACAAGGGCTTTTTTCCAGCTGTCCTCTCACTAGACACATGCAGACCTGATACACACTTTTGAGGGTACAAGCCCACTCTCATTTGACATCCTGCTGATAGTCCCTTTTGTCTGAGTATTAGTAAATGTCTTTACAGATAAGTAAATATTGGTATCAGCTTTAAATAGAGATTTAGATAAGTGTAATCCCAAAATTTGCCTGTGGGTATAAACAGCCAGGAAGTAATAGTGCCTTACATACATGCTTCTAGACAGAGCTGACTGGTATTGTTATCTCTAGCAGACAAAATCAGAATGCCCTTATATCCAAAAAGGTCTTTATTTTCCCTCCAATTTAGACCAAAAGTCTCCCTTTATAGCTTTATGCTCCAGATGCCAACCTAGAAAATGGAAATCCCAATTCACATCTCAGCTCCAGTGAGACTTCAGATGAATAACTTTGTGTCTCAGCATCTTAAATTCCTCTTCTGTACAACGCAGGTAAAAATTCTTCCTAAGAGCAGCTATTTAATAAAATGATGGGATTTGTTACGAACATTTACATAAACAGCTTTCATGTCCTGATAATAATAAGGGAAATCAATGTATTTCACTATTGGTAATTTTGCTGAGTCTAGTTTAACAGATTTATCATCATAGTGTTTTCTCAGCACTTCACTATACAGCATGCACTATGAATTTAGTTTATGCATGTACACAAAATTTAAAATAAAAATATAAAACTAAATTTAAGAGCTGAAATTGAAGCATTACATTAAGGCCACTTCCTGAGTAAAGTGTTCAAAACTGTCTTTTGTTTTCGTTCTCTTTGCTCATTTAGTTAGCTTCATTCCTAATGGTATATTTAAATTTCTTACAAAATATTTCATTATATTTGATACCTAATGGAAAAATAATATGGCCATGAAGAAAACGCTATGGCCATGAGATTAATATTGCTAAAATACAAGTGGAAATACATTATGGATGTCCTGGAATTGAGAGTATTAGATATTTCCTAATTTGTGAGAAAATGACTCTTGATATGTGTTTAACTGAATTCATTTGAATAATATGTATACTCTTGCACATAAAGATATGTTTTTCTCAGTTATTTTAATATGAGTGATACCAACTGTAATCATGTCTACAGGGAAAATATATTTCTAAAGTTGTTATTGAATAATATTCAGACTCTAATTAGATTTTTTGGTGCTTCAAGCCAGCTCAAGCATATCTGTTTTTCAATATTTACCGAGTACTTACATTTTTACATAGAAAAAGTCAGTTGAAAAAATACTGAAAATATACAGTGATAGTCCCCTTATTTCTCATTTCTACTCACTAATTTTCTCTTTAATTTGCACTTAACAAAGTTGGTCACTTCTGACAGTGTTTTCAAAATCCTATATATAGTTTAGAGCATACAACTCTAATTTTCAAAATCTGTCTAAACATCTTTTAATTTCAGAGAACCATTTGTTTTGCCATTTTTAGGTCCACAATGTGCTTTAAATCATTTTAGCATAGCTACCTTTAAAATATTTTTGTTTTCCCTTAGTCTTCTTCTCTTCATCTTAAGTTTTGGAATCCATTAGACCTGATGGCCACATGCACTCTTAGCATTAAATGCATACTTGATTATCCTGCTGCTATGCCTCATTGAAAATAGCTCCAGTTTGTGAAGTGGAACAGAAGGAGATCAATAAACATCTATCTGTGTTGTTAGTAGAATACCTCATGTACTATGCACATAGGCTGTGCATAAAGCAGCACTGTAAAAGAAGAGAGAAGCCTTTCAATTACCTCAACAGACATTAATCACTTTGCTTTGTACAATCATTTTCACTTTATGAGTACAGCCAATACTGATGCTAAGCACATAGCCAGGGAACAGAAAGATGGATGCGCATTATAAATATTAACTAAAACACTTTTAGGCTACAAACTCACTTTGTTTACTTCTTTGAAAGGCTCAATTCTCCATTTTGAAAAGTGTGTAAATGATGTGCCATCATGGTTCTCCTTCAAACCAAAGCTGTTCTCTAATCTCATGGTATTTCTTCCCTATTTTCTCCCTGTAAGACACTAAGATGAATCTCACCTGGAATGATTTTGCTATGTGCAAAATGCAGAGTAACAGTATTTCAGATTACTTTTGAAAGTCCTCTGAAACATGTAATTCATCTTGACTTTTTAGTGAGAACTTCAGCAGCATATAAAATTACTTAGTGAAATCAGGATCACAGTACAAAATAGATGTTCTGTGTCTGAGCTGACCTTTTTGATGAATAAATTACAAACAAAATAACCATTCTTCCCAGACTTGTAGCATGACTCTGCTGTTAATGCATACCACTGAGTATTCAATATTTTGCACAGGAGAAATGAAACGGCGAAGAAATCATCTCCTTTGGGAGGACATTCTCAGGGCAAAAGGAGGAGGACCTTGCGTATACTTAAATTAGGAAAGAAACTGGGAGGAAGGATCATTATTTTTACTCCAAAAAGCTTCCAAATCTTAGGTAGAAGAGATGTATGATGTGGCTAAACTGAGACTGGAAATCATCTGATATTCACACAGGAAGTTTTGTATTTTTCATTATTTCTGCTAAAATTTCTCCAAAAACCGTGAGAATCAAACTGCTTTTGGGGAAAGTTCTGCAAACAACAGATATAATGGGCTTGATCACAAAGAGCATATATATGTTATTTCTCTTTCAATGTGTTTCCTTTTTGCTTTCTATTTTTCTGTTTACTTGTTTATTTCCACATTTTGATTTCTCATATTGCAGCTTGTATCTGAGCCTTTGAAACATCTTTCATAAGATTTCAAGAGAAATCTTAATTTTCTTAATATATCTTAAAATTAAGATAATCTTAAAATTAAATTATCATAAAATCTTAAATTTTCTGTCTCTAAAAGACAAAAGCTCTCAGTTTCCATTCTCATGTTATAAACATTTCAGGACCTTCTTATTTTCAAAACATAGAACCTATTCTTCCTAACGATGTGTGATAATAGCAAAAATGTGTGTTTATTTATGCCTATTTAGAATCATGATGATTATATATTTTGTATTCATTGCTTGCTACTAGTTTAGGAGAGTCCAAAATAATTTTCCTCAATCACGTAATTACAGAATTTGCTACATCTGCATTGTTAGGCTTCAAAGAAGTATGTCAAGTCTCATGCTTCAAACATTTTTTTCTCTCTTCCATGAGCCTCTAATGCACAGAAAGTATAAAAGTATGAACTCCAGAAGTTTGTACAACGAGAAAGGAAGGATGGCTTTGCAATAAAAGAATACAAGAGACTTATTGCCTGCCTCAGCAAAGTAGACTTATTTGTACAGGACTTTTTTTTTTTTTGTTTTCCTACAGAGGCATTCCTTTAATTTAGCACCCTACATATTTCCTTTTGCAGGTTTGTTCTCTGTATACTGCTTCATAGATATGCACGGCATCTGATATACATCAGCCAGTGATGTAAAATGTTGCAAGCAACTCATGCACTCTAGGTTCTCATACATTTGAAGAATACAAAATGATAATGCTTTTGGAAATATACTTCTGCACTTCACTGCTTACATATGAAATCTCAGAGGGCAGTAGCATTTGTTGAGCAGAGAGGAATAGCCCTGTGTGAGAAACTTGTTCCAGAATTTCTCAGTAATTTTAAGTACGTCTTCTTCATGTGCATGTTTCAAGTAGGAAGGAGATTTTTAGAAGCTTATTACAGTTTTCAGCAGAAGACGTGCCTCAAACAAATAAGGTTTAAGATCCAGAGTATGCTGTAGTTAGAAGGTCACTTCTCATGCTTACCCTGAAATCCATACAACAGGAGCTTTTCTAGATGTTTTCAAAGAATGCAATAATGTAACACTAGGTAGAATTCAGCACTCTGACAACTCTGACAATCTGATTATCAGAATATTTAAAATATTGCATAAAGTGTTCCCCCTCCTCCCCCCCAGATAAGACAAGTAAGTAGAACTGAGATGGATATTTTAAGCACACTGAAAAGACCAAAACAAGGGGGGGGGGGGGGGGGGGGGAGAGGAAAGGAGAGAGAGGGTAGAGATTTTTCTATGAATCAAATACTTAGGTTAACTCACGATGGAGGAAATTGGTGAAATTCCTCAAAACAAGATGGCTTTCCTGAGGTAGTGCCCCATGACCGCAGCATCTATGGACAAAACAATGGAAGAACAGAAGATCTGGTCTGAATAAATACCCAGAATCTATTTGATAACTACATTTGCAAGCTCACTTATACTTTGTAAGAATATATATTTGAGTATCCTGGAGACATTTTTCAAATAACTGCACGGCATAGATCTCATATCTTTTGCTAAGTCAAAGCTACAAAGTTATGAACTGGAACTTTTTACTCTCTACTCTTCAAGCCCACAGGAATAAAACGCACTGTTTATTTTATTAAGAAATATTATTAAAACAATCAATCTAGGATGTAAGAATCAAGAACAAGCTTTGTTCTCATACTGTGTGACATCCTATACGTCTTTAAATTACCTTTTAAATCATAAAAATACACTCAGATCTGGCCTCCAGAGCAAAGCTTTATAAAGGAAGACTCAAGGTAGTTATTAATTAAGTAAAACTTGTACATAAGGAGAAATGAACGGTAACCCAACTTTCTTGTGACACTGACCACTTTCTCTGGGTTGAGTTTGCTCAGAAGAATCACAGAGGAGCGTAAAATCGTATGTCAACTGAAAATCAGTCACAAAGTGCAAGTGCATTAATTAAAAACCAATTTTGAAGGAAGCACTTTTTTGTGGGCACTCTCTTTGCCCACTAAGTTTTACTACTAGTACTTTTTAAATTTATTTATTATTTTTGTTTTTAAGAACTATATTTATTTAGAAGTGGCATATTATGAATATACATGAAAGTAGGAAGGCCAAAAAAATAATCCATAATAGAAATTCTTCACTAAGAAGGACATGAAAGACAAGCAGCTTCTCAGATGCTGCATAATGCTTAAATTATATAGACAAGGTAAAATAGGACAAGATGCCACTAAAGCCAGATGCAGAAAGATGGTTATTAAGTCTCCTTCAGTCTTCATCACTGGCAAAGAGTAATTTTGTTTCTGTCAGTTTAGGAATCCCACAGCTGTCAGCAAGAGCAAGAAATATTCTCCTATAAATTGTATCTGCAGACATTCGACAAGTTTGAAGCCATTTACGTGTGAGAGTAGAGCATAGAGTCGAGAATTCTGCTGTGGCCACTGAGTGTGATTATGAAAGACAGCAGTGTGTTACAAGCTATGGCAGAATCTGGCACAGGGATTTGTGTTTCTTGTGAATGTCCCAGTGACCCTAATGCCAATGAGAGGATACTGTACTGTAGAGGGACATTTGTGGAAACACAGCTGGGCATATTCTGATGGGGGAAAACCAGCTTCCTACTCAAGGAAAGCTAACTTAACATCACCTTCAGCACAACTTGTCCAGGTGATCCTACACAGAATCATAAGGGTTGGAAGAGATCTCTGCAGACAGGAATGAATGAAGAAGTTCCTAAGGCTCTTTTCTTCTTGAACAGAAGGGCAAAGAGTGATTAGACAAAGATTTAGCAGGACTTCACCAATGTATGAATCACCAAAAGAAATAATTTTCACTAGGTGATGTATGATTGGGATATAACACTCCTTATGCTCCAGGTACCCGATAAAGTAGTGCAATTATGTACTCACGCAGTCTCAAAACCTCACTCTAAGCCTTATGCTGCTACAGTAGAGCAGATTTGAGCCTATTGATTAGATATCTATTTATGGTATAAAGGTACTTCACTGTATAAAGACTTTTTTTTTTTTTTTTTAAACAGAATCTTATTTCTCTGTGGGGGAAAAAATATTTTAACTTAAATAAAATGATCAATTTGAGAAAAATTAAGTAATATGTTTAATAAAATCATAAAATGCAATTTTAAGCTGCAGTGAGCTGAATAAAATATGAAACAGGAGCTTGCATTTTTTATTAGAGTTCATTAATCTTGTTAATGACTTATTGAGTATCTTTAGTCACTGAGCATGATAAAAATTGATCCCAGAGGCTACACTGTTATATGCTTTAGCAACTCCTTTTTACAGCTGCGTTCAACTATTTCTCCAGTCCGTTCTTGCAACATTGCAGGCAACACTACAGCATGTGTGATTTACGGATGGGAAATACTTTAAAAGCTTTAACACTGTCCTGAACTGAATACAAATACTTTATTTTTTTCTCTCTTGCATATATGGCTACTCAACAACAGAATAACTTATCTATGAAGACAGTCTATCAGCTTTGCTTTACATTTTTATCTGTCCCAAGCTTACTGCAACTCCGTTTTAGATGTAGAATATTCAAATAAATTTTAAACACACAGTAATAGGAGTCCAGTCCCAAGTTACAAAGTTTAAATGCACTCAGGATATCCAGCTATGCAGAAGAACCCTTCAATTAACTCCTTGCAAAACAAACAGTTTGATTCAAAATGCTGCCTGGGCTTGATTGTGGCTTTGTGCCTTCCCAAAGAACTCTGCTGGTTGCCACTGAAACTGCCTTCCAGACTTCAAAATAGATCCCTGTGTGTACATTAAGCTCAAATTGAAAGGATGCCATCTGAGATAAATTAATACTCTTCTGTGATAAAGCTTTATGATGTCCTAACCCATACTAGCTTAAAGAGTCAGCCATACAGTGACAAAGAAAGTATACCAAAGATCTATAAAAATCATGCTGAAATAAATACAGTCCAGTATTTTGTGTGCTTTGTGCAGGCAGTGGAAAAGTATTTGATGTGCTGTAATATAAAAAAAAGAAAAGGGTCACATTATAGTCCACATTCCCCCGTTTTATTGACACATAAAACACAGTACAACACAATAAACTCAAGCTTGAAAGACACAATGCCTACAATATAAACAGAAATCCTGGAGGGAGGAGCTAATAATGTAATTAGCGTGCCAAATAAATGTTAACCACTCTAACTGATGACTGTCAAATAAACCTGCTTATAAATGAAGACTGAGATAGGACTGCTGGCTTTGAAGCTTTTGTTATTCTACCTGTCATATGTACATTTTTTTCTCTTCCGAAGAAAGTTTACAAGCCAATAGCCATGCATTTACAATTACATGTTTAAATGAAAGTTAGAAACATTTAGGGACAACCTGAATACAACGAACTCAAATGGGAGTTCATAATACACATTAAAACCAATTATATCAACCTTTATGTCTAAGTAAAACTGAAGCAACTGCCAGCATCATTAAATGCTACTATCAACTCACAAATTCAGTAAATGAAAAAAGGAGAACTGGGAAGACAGATAACTCCCCTTTCTTCCTCTCCCTCCCCCCAAAAAAAGGATGGAGTTCAGATAATATATCACTACAGAAAGCACTATTAACTTTATCATAACACATTTAACTCCAATAAAGTTTAGAAAAAATAGCACTATGATTTTATGTTTGAAAAAGGTTGTATTTGTTATAAATGAAAGCTATTTAAATTCAAATCCTTTATTAAGCATGGCGCAACTTTGTCATACCAACTAAACGTTTTTTCATGCAAAGCATTTAGATTTCTGTATATTCTCTGCTCTGATCCCCAGTTCCTTAATTGGGCAAAATCTTCTTGGATTCACAGTCTTTCCCTTAATACATGGTACCAGCAAAGATCAAACTGAAAATAGGCTCCATCTACTTTCTATCTCAAGGCTATTTATCATTTATAATCTCATTTATCTTGCTTCAAGGGCACTGATGAATTAACTAACTAAAGATTGCAATTAATAATCAAAAATTTTTTTAAAAAATATATTTTTTTCCCCAATCTCAGAGATAGTACTTCACTACTGTTGTTTCGTAGGCTTTTGTTTCTTTCTATTGTTACTTTTGCTTATAAAAAATCAAGAACTTTGACAGAATGTTTGAGTCAGTGATATACCTGCAATCCACTGGAAAGCATGCCATGACAATTGATTTGTAGGTGACCCAGTCAGCAGAAACAAATATGCTCATTTATTTTAGAATATAGAAATAATCAAATGTTTTCAGAATAGCCTAGGTAGATATGATGAAAAAATCAAAAGCTGCACACTCTTTTCAAATGTTTAGGAAGAAAGAATTTTTGCTAAAGCAGTGCATAATGTACTCTTGAAATTAATTTTTTTACTCTTGGGCTGGAATCCTGATGTTACTCCCATTTAGAGGGCAGCACATTTAGTCATCTATTTATATGGCTCATATATATATGAGCCATATAATATATATGATATATATATATATATAAATAAGGCTTTTATGTACAAATATAACCATATACCATGTACATATGGCTCATAAGGCAGATGAAGTCTTCCACGTATGACACACTCTCTTATGTATATCACAGCACGCAGAGGAGACGCTGTTTTGGAATAAAAGCATTTTCCAACTGGTAAGCAGTTGTAGGCTGCAGTGTGTGGCAAGCCTTTCCCCAGAATGTAGTTACTAGTAAGAAAGAGTGTAGTACTTTAATAGATTAGCTCATTTTGTTTACATTATCACGCCTGATGAGTGCTATAAAAATCCTCTATTCAAGTTACTGCTTTAGTCTTTGATATTTCAGGAGGCATAATTACTTTCCTTCAGAGAATATGAAAACGGCTGCAGTTCTGCTCCCTCCGTTTCTTGCTTACACAAGCCAGGCTGTCACTATGGCTTATCAGTACTGTCATTCAGGGGACTGTATACTTTGTTTTTTAGTTCTTTCTCCAGCTGAAGATGGAGAGTATAATGAATGCTTACAAAATGAAGAAATTCAGAGAAGCTTATTAACATGTACTTACATATATTTGTTGTGCTTTGCAGTTAACTTTTCTTCCAGTTGTATTTCTTTTTACTAAAAATAGATAACAACTTCAGTCTCTTTTTGGTCTTCCACTTTAATTTCTGGATTATCTTTCAGTATGAATTGTACACGGTTTCACCCATGTTTCTGCAGTGCAACAGATCTTGTCATTTTACCCAAGAGTCCCGAAGTAATTAATAAATTCCTTTTAGTACCATGTTAAATGATACCACTAAGCATTCTTTTTTCCAATCCAAAAAAACCTTGTTTCCTGGGATTTTATCCACCTTTTAGACTAAGGAAAATCATTGTAGCTTATCACATACAGTTTTGCTTTTCCCTTTTGAAAATGGAAGCTTTCTGAGATCTATTAAGTATTAGATTTGTTGTATGTCCCTGGCACCTTACATAATACATACCTTTTTTTTTTTTTTTTTTTTTTACAGTGTTTATTTTTTTAACCTTCACTGTTATTTGTTGCCAGTATAGAGGGATACTTTGAAAATACTAACTGCATTAAGAACAGCAATTAAGAAAAGTTCCCCAATCTGAATGCTATTCTCCAACTGTTTTCAACCACCAGGATAATCTTTGTGGAAAAAAGCACATGTGAGTTACAGGTTTGGAGAAACAGCCTGAGAAAAAACACCTGCAATAAAATGAACTCAGTAGGACTCTTCAGGCATACAGGTAGGAGAAACTTAGCGATCTCCTCCCCACCGCAGAAATAAAACAAATAAATCCAAATTAATTCCTAGTTCAGGAACCTGTTCATCACATAAATTCAGGCATTCATGTGCTGTTGGATAAGTAGGCACCCACATCTTGGATTGGAATACTTCCATAGTATTCAGTGTTTTTTCACTGATTCTTGAAATATTTAACTTGAATAATGAGGCCAATAATAATACAAGACTGAATGAGGGGTATTATACTACTGCCTATCAGACAAGAATATTAATCATTCACTACAAGAATTAGAGTCAAAGAGGATATTTCACATACCCAGATCTTGCCAGGTAAGCAATTTCTGTTGCTACAAAGAGCTAATCACATTTTTTCCACATGCTATAGGTGCTCTAACTGTCCATACTTTCAGTATCTGGAAGCTTAACCTTGCTTTCATCTACATTACATTTTCACAGGTATCAATTCATTAAAGTCAAGGGATTTACCTGTTTTAATAAACAAAATAGAGAACGGATCATCAATTTTGCTCTAGAAAGTAGCTCTGGATAATACATATGAATTCTTTGTTATTCCTTTCACATTTTCAGTATGTAGATAAAAACGTTAGTGTTCACAGTAAAAATATGAGGATTATCTTCACATTATTGTACCTATATAAAGAAAGTAAGTTAAATCTTGCAAGCTGCCTCATCTTGTTTATCTCTTCTGTATAAATTTTGCTCTACTGATGAAGTAAATAGAGTACGAAAACTCAGAGCTATTATTCTATCAGGATCATCACTGAGGTACATGATAGAGAGAACAACCATGTTTCAGAATTCTCTGTAGCTACATGCAAAAAATACATTTCTACCTATTGCCTCATTTTTGTTCAAATAAATTCTTTACTAGAATATATCATTGATGTCTTTTCACATCAGGATGACAGCTAACACCCACTTGGAATTTATGTGTCTTCCCCAAGTTTACTGTGTTCACTTGTTCATGAATTCTGTGAAAAAAAAAAAAAAAAAAAAAAAAAAAAAAGACCTGGGAAAAATATACACAGCAGTTATGGAATAACATCTGCATTAATAAATCCAGCTGCTAAAAGTCTCTGTGGAACCTTCCTTCTTTTGGAATATTTTTGGTAAAACCAAACCATCAACTAACAATATAATGTTAGAAACACTACTGTATCTCATCAGGGAGGGTCATGAGGCTGACTTACCAGTTTGATAAAATAGGTTTGATCCAATGGCATTGAAAAGAAGGGCATAAAATTTTATCAGCTGTTTTGACCAGTCTGAGATCGTCTCTTTCTTCACTTAACAAAAGAATCCTAAGTGTTTAATGCTTGAAACAAAACATTAAAGAACTAGCTCTTATGTCCTTCATTCACTGTTTTAACAACAAGGCATGATATTCTTTTAAGATTATTGACATTCCAGTAAACTGTAAAAAGCAAAAAAAAAAACCACACTCAAAGAGATTTTTGAGTATGTTGACATGTACATGAATTGTACGTGAATCTTGCAGAATCAATAAACAATGCTATAACCACGTTGCAGTATAAATGACAGTAAAACTCAGGGACTTACTAATTCTGTGCTAGGACCATGCGCTCCAGCAGTGATGTGAATGAAGCTGCAGGTGAGTCCGCATTCAGGGAAAAAACAGAAGTTCTCTGTAACATTCAGTAATAGGCCTCTGTCTTGTTCCTCAGTGCCTGCAAATCAGAGTAAGTATGAACTGCACCATAACTTCTATGGACCATAGAATTCACTGGACATTTCTGTAGACTTCTAGCTATGTAGGACCCCACACTGTCACATACTACAAAATTCTTCTTTAGAAACTAACAACATGATACAAAACACAGGATATTTTTCTCTTCATCTGCTCTTATGTTTTATGTTTATTTCACAGGGAAGAGGAGAAAATGACAGGAATAAGAGTATTCTGAGGTTAAAAAAAGATGTAAAGAAATGGATATTTTGAGGAATATTTTGGACACATTTAAGCAGGGCTTGGATTTTTGTAAGATGATGCATATTAGTTCTTATTATTCTGTAATTTTGAAAGCATTTCTGAAAGATGCCCTGGAATTCCCAAAGACAATATGCTTACTTATGTATTGATATATGGGTTTAAACTCTTAACCACTTATATCTCTAGGGCTGACTTTAAGCTGCTTCAAATGCATTTCATCAACTTCATCTAAACAATCATAATCACTATGTTTAATGAATTGCCTAACAAATGTAATTCTGCTCCTTGGACAAAGATTTGAGAATTCAGGTAAACAGCTGTCAATCACCTAGCCAGCTGTCAGTGCCTAACTGGAATTAATTTTAAAAAGGAACCAAATACTCTTTGTAAGGCAGAAGAGATCTCCATTGACTTAGTAGAGTTTACAAGCTTAACAGCATTTCACACTAGGTAAGCTCACATTTTACTTTTAATTCTTACATGCTCCTGTTTTGGAATATTTTCTCTATTTCAGAAGAACATCTCTGGATGTTACTAGTACTATCTCAGTTTTTCTACATAACTCAAATTGAGATAGATATTCTATCATAGAAATTAAATGGAGTCAAGAGAAGAGCACTAAAACGACGGTGCAGCAGAGAAAACTGAAAGCAGTAAGTGGTTTTGTATCAGCACTTTTATATCAGACAACTTTTCCACACATGTAGGCTTCCCAACAAATTCTTTTTGTCACTGTAATCACTGTCATCAAATATTTGTGAATGCCATTGCTAAGACTAACATAAACAGTTAACATAAAACCATATAAATTATTTCATATTTATCTTACCTGCATGACAGAAACTTGCGGAAAATCCCAGAATAAAACTGAAGCTTCTAATTTGACTTAATGAATTCAGTTTGAAGGAGTGTCTACAAATGACAAAATGTGGTACAAAATTATCCTAAAGAAATATGTTTTCTCCTATGAGGAACAGGAATATCTCAGAAGTTTTAATTCTGCTAACGCCTACACATAACAAAACAGTGGATATGAGTAAACCTATATATGTTTATTCACATAAACATATCACACTGCCTTCATGATGTAAGTTACACAACAAAGTCTTTACTAATCTTTTACACATTTTTATTAAAGAAAAAATCTGCTTCATAGTAACAGAAATGCTTATATTTACTAAGCTGAAAGTTTTCATACATGAAGAGTAAACAAAAATATCACCATAATATTTAAGAATACTGAGGTATTTTATACAAACTAGGACTTCTTATCAATCTGATTTCTGACTTTTTTGAATCATTTACATGTGATAATAAAAAAAAAGGAGATACTGTATGCATGTACTGAAAAGAGCATTGTCCCTAACTTTTTTGCAAGAATATCCAGTGTTTCCTTCATTATATTATAAAAATTATCATTTAAAAGCAATATATTAGGCCGAATAGTAGGATCTTAATTTTTCATCGTTATTAGATTCAGCTAGAATTAATTCAATATTTTTCATAGACATTTAGCAGAAGCATATTTTTCTTAATAAATATGTGAATTAATGAAGAAATAGAGAAGAGTCTTTGAATTATAACCTGGGTCATTTTTTCAATTAGAAAGTAGCTATAAAAATAAAGACAAGATTTGTCCCAATGCATTACCATCACCCAAACCATTCTGATCCATAAATTTGCTAATCAAGATTAATCTACCAGAGTTTTTTTTTTCCACTAGCTGACTCCATCATCGATCCAATACACGATGTAATTTCCATTAATAAATACTCCATCATACAGGTTATTTATTTCATAATGAAAACAGAATAATATCAAAACCTCTGCAGAAAAGGTTTTCAAAGATCAGATTTAAATAACCGTAAAATAGATTAGTTGCATGTATTTGGTAATACAAGTCTCTCCTTCATGGTTTCAGAAAGACAAAAAGAAAAGCCAGGACAAAGAAAATCATAAAATGTTCTTCTTACTCTCTCAGCAATTAGGGTTTGTGAGGATGCTTTTCCTGCCTTGTAAAGAAAAAAGGAAAAAGACAAGTTAACAGATGCCACCTCATTCTTCTGCTGACTATTCATGTTGTAACACCCTACAGCTAACAAGGAAACTCAATTTTAAGTTCAAAAAGGGATTGTGGAGGTCCTTGTAACACTCTGACTGAACTAGCCATTATTTCATTGCCATTAATTATTGAATGGTGTGTCTTATTAGTAATAATTATTATATCCTTATTATCATATCCTATCATTTTCTAATTGCTATCATTGAACTAAACCACTGAAACTATCATACTTCACAATTAGTTAAAAAATTTAGTATTTAGTGATGGGACAACTAGAAAAGATTCTGTCAGTTTTTTCCCAAAAGCCAGCAAACAGTTGCAAAACATGGGCTGCAAGGGCTATAAATACAATAGACAGATGGCAGCCTGCAGAGCATGTCAACCTGGGGCCTTCTGCAGCTCTTCAGAGGCTGCTGCCATTTGGAAATAGCTGTATTTTGACTGCAGCCTCGTCCTACAGCTACACAGTGTCTTGTGACACAGACCTCACACATTACATCGTGGGATTGGAGTAAGGACTTCAGCTCTTTCAGCATCAGAAACGTACCTCCAGCTCCCATGATCAGGGCTCAAAGGAAGTCAGAGGTTGTACAGGCATGTAAGTAATCAGTTTTCAAAATCTTAGGAGGAATAATTTTCAACCAAATTCAAAAAAATTTTGACCAAAATTTTTTTCCTTGAGATTAATAAAACAGAATTATTTAAATAAAACATCATTATTTGTATTCACCAAAATTTTCTAGCATATATAATTTAGTAGTTTGCTAGCACTCTCTAGTCCTTGAATCTTATGCCATCTAGTCTTATGTCCAAGCAGCAGGACACTCTGATGAAGAAAGATAGGAATAAGGAAAAAAGACTTCTCCTTATTGTTTATGGAGATCTGCCCCACCATCTCCCTGTGGCCATCACTGCCATACATACAGTAATTCAGAGTTTGTCATACAGACAGAAAGCTAGAAAAAAAAAAAAGAATAATTGGTTTGGTGCAGAAGATGAAAACACATTGAATTTAAAACCAAAAACTTTTGTCTGATCTTTTTGTCAAATATTTGATGCAGCAATGCTATCCAGCTAATGAAACAATTATGTGGTCTCCCACAGCATAAATTTCATTTGTCCTGTTTCTTTTATGATGTTTTCCTTCCACTTCAGTATTCCCTACTTTTCCTTCTCCATATCTTTCCCAAGGTCTCCCTATGATAAGCGAGAGGCCTTCAGTGCTTTTTCCAGTCTTCGGTTACTTCCAGCTACCTTCCCCATCTTTCACTGGATAGAGGGACTGGAGGCAGAAGGAGGGCACTGGCTTCTGCTAATACTTATGGTTTGGCAAGTGCTCTTGGAATAGATGGGCGCTGAATTTTAATTTGCATTGTGCATGCTTCCTCTCTGTGAGCCATACATTAGCCACCCCTCCACTTCTCAGTCAAGGAATTTCATGAAAGCACAGGATAGCTATCTTCTCTTTTCTTGGTTAAAATTGTCTGTTAAGTTAATGAGGAAGAAGGAGAGAAAAGGCCTCAAGTACAAACTAGCTAAAGCACAGTGATGAGCAAAAGTATCATCTACTTGAGAAAAGAAACTTGCAAGCCAGATGCTGAATGAAGTCTGTTTTTAATGAGACCACCTCCTCTAGTACACTAGAGATATCAGTCTCCAAACATCTCAGAAAGGGAAAATGAGGCCTGGATTTCCTGGAGATGTGCAACAAACAGAATCAGTACTACCATTATGTGAAGGATGCTTCTACATCTTTTCTCACTTTCTGAATATTTTCCTTCTGCACATCTCTTAGAAAGTCAGTCCCAAGCCATGCAATTCTCCAACGCTGTCTCTGAATTTAAACAGCAGGTAATATTCCTTATAATGAATACAACTGCTTTGTGTACCATGTGCCTAGGCTCTGTTACAATTTATTTGCTAGGAGAAAATAAATTTAAAAAAAAAAAAAAAAAGAAAGGTGAAAACAGTTGATTCTGAGGAAATTTATAAGATAAAAGAAACAAATGAAGTACAAGATAAAAAAAAAAAAAATTAGAAAGAGAATGAAGTAATTAATGCATTAAGGATTCACCTGTTCCTACCAGTCCCTCCAATGAGATCTAATGCGAAACCTTGTGTGGATTAGCTTTGTAGATGTATTTTACTACCTAAGAAGTTCTGTGCTCATATTCTAACAGGGATTATAGATATTCTAGTAGGAGGGACCCCCAAGCCCCTTGTAAGCACTACTTTTAGTTTCTTTATTTCAACTTGATTTGCATCTATCCATACATGGTTCTCTGTTTTTCCTTGAAAGATTCTTCACTAGCCACACTTTTACTTTATATTCTATACATTGAATCCATCATCTGTTTTCTCCATAAAACATTGTGGATAAGGAAATGAAGACTTATTTCCTGTATATTGTGCTACGCAGTCAGCCAATAATCTAAGAATTCTGCTATATTTTGATTTATATTTATACAGCACAGATAGAAATCCCCATTTTGAAAGTTTGAAATGCAACTGCATCTGTAGGAATTATTTTTATATCTGGAAAGTTTCTGAGTCACTCACCACACTGATCGTTAATTTCAAATATAAACTTTTTTAATATCCAGAGTAACGTTCATGTTGAAGCTCTCCCCAAACATGGACCCTTGCTTTCTGTGGCCATACTTTATCATCAGTAAAGAAAGGACTTCTATGCAACCCTCTTCAGCTGTTCTGCAGTGGCTATTTGTGAAACTCTTCCCCAGCCCCATCTCAAGTCTGCAAAAGTAAGTTATGTAAATTATAGCAACCACCAGCACCACTACCAACAACATATTGCAAAACACAAATGCAACATTTTGGCCAGGTCTCTCTGCCAGAGGATGGAAAAGAATGCAGACCTGTTATAGGTAGGGAAGACAGCTGGGGACTGAAGCCTAAGCAGGTTAAACCCTGAAACCATGAACAGCAATTTGTGCAGTCTGCCTGCTGGGTGCACAGCATCTGCCAAAGAGACAGACTGACAAAAGATGATTGCAGATATTAAACAAAAAGCTAGATTCAGGATGGATGACTTGCAGAACAGAACATGCTTGCTTTTCTGAGATTAGCAGAATAGGAAAGTAGGATTTGCATTAGCTTTGTAGCTTTCTTCTTGTACTAAGATGACACAGGTAGATGCCTACAAAATACCACAGCACCACGTAACACAAAGTATTTCAAAATGCTTAGCTGAAAATAGCAATAAATACTGATTTTCAGATGACCAGTGGACTGCTGTACACTGGTGACTCAGAGCTGTACTGCTAAAAAGTTCACAATTTTCTATTGAATAAATTTCTATTTGAATGCACCAATTTGAGTGTTTTACAAGGAATCTGAATTGACTGTTACTTACAGTTTTGTTCAGCTAAAGACACTGCAACTAGAAATCACCTAGAGGCAACTAGATCACTTATAGTAAGCAAATACATAATGTATTAATTGCCACACCCCAGGCACATCTGAAATGAACCATGATGATGAACAAGTTACTTCAATGTAGACAAAAATTATACTTAAAATACAGGATTTGCATCATGCTACAGGCATTCTCTTCCTCCAAAAAAGACAAAACATGGAAGTAGGATGTAAGATCTACTAAGATAGACTGTATTATCTTACTAGAGGCAGCCACAAATATTTGCTAGTTTGTTCTAGACCCATAGCTGGCCTAAGATCACAGTAACTTCTCTGCATAGTCATATAGCAAGAGGCAAGTCCTTTGGCAAAGGTTGGAAGCATTTTGGAAAGTACTTCTTTTAATGGGCTCAACACTTCCAGTACAGGAAGTGTGCTATCAATTTTTATGGGCAAGCTTGTTATATGTAATTGATTACTTTTTCTTTGAATATATATTGATTCTTCAGCAAATCTGTACTAACTCTTCATTCTTTAGAAGAAGCATTATCACAACCAGGGTTTGGCATTCATGCTGACAACAGTAATAAAAAGTTTAGGACTCAGCGATCAGGAAAAATGATCAATACAGATACACACACATCTGCCAGTTAGAAACCTGGAAAATTGGTGGGTTATCTGCAAGGCTGGCATTGTCATTTCTTTGATTGCATCCATAATGTAACAGGTATCTCAAGTCTTCATCTGTGGCTGACCTAGACCTATTTATGAAGACATTGATTTCACTAATGACCTAAAAAAATCCTCACCCACAAGTAATAAATAGCTCCTTTGTCTACCTGCCAAAATACTGTCTTGCAAGACATTAACTCTTCCTCCCAATGTAGCTGATGACGTCATTAGTACATGCAGTGCTGCAAACACAGATGCTTTATTTTCCATAATTCTAGATTATTTCACCAAGTGTAACAGATGTGAAATAAAGCATAGAATTCACAGCAAAATCATTCAAATTTACCTACCCACAGCAAGATATTAATCACTTTCTCACTTGATCATCATTCCAAAATAATTTCCGAGAACAAACTAAACTTTCTGACTGCTGAACAAATTGAGCAAGGAAATAGCTTTTTGTATTTTTAAACTTCTAATTGATTCTGTGGCTCTGTGGTTGCTAGTCAATACAACAGTAACTGGAATCATCATGAGTAACGCTCAGATCATTTTCAAGGACTTTCTTGTATGCATAAACACTTCCTCATCTGCCTCCTCACCTTCTCCAGCTTTTCACAACATTTTTTCTACTGAAAACCAAATTATTTCTGATCTGTTAGACTGGTTCCATAGCCAGTAGGTTTTCTCAAATGTAATGTTCTCCTTTAGCCATTCCCTTACCATGGCCTCTCTGGCACTAAGACCAAGCAGCTGAACTTCTTTCTGCTTACACCTTTATTCTTAGTATGAAGCATCACTTTAAGGAAGCGTAAAGATATTTATTATTTATAATAATTAACTGAAAAGCTGCATATGCAGTTTTCATTAATCAGAGTGAAAATAATGTTTAAATTTCAACATATAAGAAACATTTTTACTTTGCTATATAAAAGCATTATTTTGAATATGTCTAATTACCTGGGCCCTTACAGTCAAATAAAAAAATCATTTTTTCACATTGTTTGTTTTATTGGTCTTGTTTGTTATCTTTATATCTAAAAACAAAATTTCCAAAACACTTTCCACTTTAGCTATCAGAACCTCACTACTCAGGAATCTGCTCTTTTTGGAAGTGTCAGTTTGGACCTCTGGCATCTCACTGTAACTTGGAAAAACAGAAAATAAAAATATTATGTACTCCACCCTTGTCAGAAAGAGGCATTATTCCAACTTACAAATAAATCATGTGTTTCTCCTTTATCTTCTAATACTCTCATATTTACTAGTGAACAAATAACCTATTTCTCAAAGACTTTTTTTTTTTTTTTTTTTTTTAAACATTCATTTGCCCTCAACACGTACCTGGCAAAGGAATTGTGATTGTGGTTGTGTCACTGCTAAACATGCCATTAATTACTTCACTAAGACATTATACCACGCTCAGAACAGACTGTAAACATTTTATGTCTTTAGGTAATGCACGGAGGCTTTTTTTTTAATGCCATAACAGCTCTATTTATATACAATGTTCTGCATAATTAGCAACTAATGAGGCTCTAACTTGCACTGCTGTAAGGCCTAGATATGTGTTCCTCTTTCAATGAATTCATTTTTGCTGTCTCATTAACACAGTAAAAAACCTGAAAATTGTATTTTAATTAAAAGCTAGACTACCTCTGTCTGGAGACACTAATGAACAGAAACACAGTAAAAGACGCATAAAAACTTAGTCGAGAAGACAATATGCACGTACAGCAGAAAGATAAAATAGCTAGCTTTCACTTTTTTCTTTTTTAGAACAGGGTTTTTCCATTTTTTTTCTTTAACGTTGTCTTTTTTTTTTTTCCTGCCTTCTGACCAACTAACCTTCAAAAATAGCCATGAGTGGAAATTGTTTTATGAAAAATTTTTAAACTGATATGGTTACTGAAAAATCAAACACTCTAGCATTCCATTACACAAACACAAACCCTAATGTACAAGAAGAACAAAACTAACTCTTGAATCAGACTTGGTTTAGTATCTTCACAATGCTATTTATACTGAACAGCCACAAGGTAGATCCTAAGAAGTATTACCACCGTCTTGAGGTGTTTATATATTTTGAGTCTTTCCTGATTCCTACCCACAGGGACAGGCTGAGAGAGCTGGCGCTGTTCAGCCTAGAGAAGAGAAGGCTTGGGGAGAAGTAATAGTGGCCTTTTGGTATATAAAGGGGGGCTAGAAGAAAGAAGGGGACAGAGTGTTTGTTTTTTTTTGTTTTTTTTTTTTAATAGGATAAGTGAAAATGGTTTTGAACTTAATGGGGGGGAGAGGGGGGGGGAAATTTAGGCTAGCTATAAGGAAGAACCTTTTTTTTTTCTTTTTTTCTTTTTTTTTTTTAATACAATGTTGGTGCCCTGTTCCTGGAGACATTAAATGTTAGGCACTTGGCAACCTGATTGAGCTAATTTTATTATTCTTTACTTTCTATTCCTGTCAGTCTTCTGAATCAGATTTCCTGCCTTTTCTTCACAACTGCAAGACCTAAAAACATAATAGCAGAAAATGATGTAATTATATGTCTTTGCAACTGTTGCAATAAAGTCACGAGAACTGACCATGATGCTTCCTTTCCTGACTTCTGCAAATACTTTAAGGAATTAATCAGGTAACTTGATAAAATACGTTAGTTTGTTAGATAACAGTACTGAGTAATTTTGAAATGTACTGGAGAAGGAACAGCATCCCAATAATCTCATCAAAACATGTAAAAACACGATCAATTTTTAAATATTCCATCAGTAAAAATGGAGACTCAATTTCTGAAAAAGCCTACCTAATATAAAATACAAATACGACATGACTATCTCCAAGACTAAAATTAATGAATATAATATAATGAAATATTGTGTGCTTGGATCTTCACTCTATAGATTGATCCAAAACGTGCCTAATCCACGGGCTCAGTGCTTGTCACATGGCTTGTAATTTCTTGTTCCTTTTGGCGAGGTAAGGAAGTCTTAAAAATATGAATCCTCAGGAAATGATATTCAGATGGATGAAAATGGATTCACTTGACCATTTTTCTGGTTCTTGATGGCTATAAATAAGAGTTAACAACTTCCTAAGAGCCTAGATTCTTTGTTTAGACTTGCTATTCTACTTCAATTACAGTCTGATGAGGTTTAGTAGTCAGAGAGATCCATCAGTAAGCAGCAATTAGCAAGATAACAATCCAGACTTCTACCCTATCATCTACCATATTTCTATTATGTTGAACTACTAATTCTTCAGGATCAGTAAATCCTCACAATGCCTAAATAAAGATTCACTGCCACACTTCTGCTAAAACCTAATTAAAACATTAATATTATAGAAAAATCACCTTGGCTCACTCAGATGTGCCAAATGCAAGCGCTCCAATTGCAGGACAGCCCATATTAACATTGTTTGCTACCTTTGCAAACATCTACCAGATCATTTATCTGTTTACTTTTGCTCTGGTCTGTGGTGTCCTCAAAATCACAGCTAATGCAGTAGGAGAAAATACATAATTACATTAATAACTCACCATGAATGCTAGGACTCAGGAAAGAGAAGATTCAAACATGGATTTATCATCTGATATTAAACTGTATATTCTTTCTACCAAAATTATAATGTGGTTTTTCTATATTACTTATTTTGAATGAATTTGAATTATTACTCTTTCCAATGATGCTTTCTAAGTCCTTAGTCATGCAACCAGTTTCATTTTCCTTGTTGCTGTTTTCTAACAGACACATTCTCATGCCGAAGTATATCATAGAATGGTTTGGGTTGGAAGGGTTCATTAAGATCATCTAGTTCCAAACTCCTGATATAGGAGGGGGGAAGGGGGAGGGATCACCTCCCTCTAGATTATGTTGCTCAAAGTCCAATCCAGCCTGGCCTTCAATGCTTCAGGGGAGGGGACAACCACAACCTCACTGGGCAAAATGCTCCAGTGTCTCACCAGCCTCACAGTAAAGATTTTACTCCTCATGTCTAATCTATACCTACCCTCTTCCATTTCCCACTCCACTTGGACACTGAACCTACTCTTTGAGTGCTACTACACAACCAACTCCTTTATCTGGCAAATTGTCCATCCATCAAATTAATTTTTCTCCAATTTGGCAACTAGGATGCCATGTGAGACAGTGTCAAACACTTTGCACAAGTCCAGGCAGGTGAGTTTTCACTTACAACTGTCTTGCAGATATCAAAGCCAGTCTTTCTATGTATGTGTTTCAGTTACAAACAGCTAAACTCAGAATTTTATATGCTTTTAATAAAATGCAAGCATGAATCAATTTTTGTAGCAATGAAAAATTAAGAGCCAGATTTCCAAACAACAAGTTAAACACCTACACATTTTTGAAGAACCCATTCAGAAGCCTTCTCGACATTCAGGTCTTTGAAAACCCTTTAAATAGCTCATTTGTAATGGCCTGCTGTAGTCTAGGTAATTCAGATAAAACATTTTGACTTGTATGATTCAAACTGTTCTTCTAATACATGTGTATTGTATACATATTTTTTCAGCACTTATTGCATTTATGCAGAATAATCATTCAGTCCCTAGAAATAATGAAGATTCTTCTCATACAAACCATATTATAAAATAACATGAAAACACATATCCATTTCTGAACAAATAGCACAAGGGCAGTATAAGAATTGCCATAAAAGGACTACAAGGTTTAGGCAAGCAGAGCTTTTAAAACAGTATATATAGTTATAGAAATATTTAGAAATAACATTCAATATTCTTATACAAAACTACCTATAATACACTGCAATTAGATGACAAAGAAGGGACTGCACTATCCTTACTCAAAATTCTAGATAGAAGCTATATTAGAGAAATACATCAGAGGGAGGGATCAGCACACAAAGAATTGTGGATTAACTGTCTGCAAACACAGAATTCTGAACTTTCAATTTTCCATCACTTCTTGACATAAATTGATGCTCACTTAAGTGGATGACACCAGATCCCTCTACACTGATGAGTTCTAGTTCTTAGTCATAAATTCAGGTACTTCATTCTGATCTCCCTAATGTGAAGAGTGCCTTAATCTCTTATGAAGTCTTTCCTTAATATTAAACTAAGTGAAGGCATTGTGAAAGCTTAGCAGCATATTCTCCCTAAAGATGAAAATCCAAAGTAAGCCAACTTAATTAAGAATTAATTCCCTTTAAATCACAGGATGAATTGTTCATTTCTGCTTCAGTCTCCAATCAATTATTTGTGGCATGAAATTATTTACAAGACACAGGGGCAAATTAATTAATGTGGCAAAAGTGATTCCGTATCTTGTCAGAGATATTCCATCCTGTTTTTAAAATTTCACGTATTAGTAAAACGTTTTGGCCAGCTTAAAAGACTCCATGTTACAACTTTGATATTTCTTCATATAGTTGCACACTGCCATTTTCATTTTTTGCAGCAACATCTCTGTTCCTGTTCAAAAGGGTAATAATCAAAATGGTGTTTTTAAAAAATGTGTTAATTCCTTAGAAATTCTCTGATAATCTTCTGAATTCAACTGCTGAAATACTCTTTCAACCACTTCAAGAATATGAATATAAATAATGTTTCAATTAAGATTTGCCCCGCTCTTCACTAAAAAAAATCAGCTCAAATGTTCAACTTTTTTTTTTATGGTGAATAAAAGATTCTGCTATTTAAGCAGTTGAATACACAAACAAGAATACACAGTAAT
Source organism: Lagopus leucura (assembly GCF_019238085.1). Taxonomy (NCBI): domain Eukaryota; kingdom Metazoa; phylum Chordata; class Aves; order Galliformes; family Phasianidae; genus Lagopus; species Lagopus leucura. The sequence goes on along the minus strand of NW_024962264.1, from coordinate 35,351,221 downwards.
GCTGAAACATTTTCATTTTCTGAATACCAGTTTTTAAACCTGAGTGTGCTTCTGAATCCAGCAGTCAGAGTTTACAGTAGTTGTCAGTGCTTTACTTTTTTTTAAGCTTGTTGCAAGCAAAAAAAATGTGGTGTACTAAGAAGTCTTCTTGGACAAAAAGAAAATAATAAAAACAAAACTATTTTTCATTATCAACTATGAAGACTGTGCAAAATGCAAGCTATTTTTAAAAAAATATTTCAGTGTATTCTGAATACCAGTATAACAGGAGATTGTAGTCTTCACTCCACACTTAATAAGAAGAAATAGTCCTTTAAGAGGATTAATTAAGAGTCTTCCTCTTCTATTATTATTTTGAATTACTTTCCATATCGTAATAGATCAGATTTGTTACAAAGGTAACAAGTCTGCTTCAGGAAATATTTTCATCTCTCTGATTAAGAGTCTCTGTTTATAAACAACAGGATGAGTAGCTGACATATTTTAACAAGTGACTCATGTAAATCCCATAGAGTCAAATATACCACTGGATAAAGATTTTTAAATGCTTAAGATGTTCTTCATTTCAAATATTTGTACCTTTTAATAAGTTACGGAAAACAATAACATGGAATACTAGGCAGGATGAAACTAACTAATGCATCAGTTGAACCACTGTTTTTCAGCCAATGGTCTACAGATTATTTGGTGGTAACGTATTAGTTTTCAGAGCTCCTTGAAAGATTTTTTACTACAGAGTAATGAGAAATCTGCAAGCAAAACAGATGTTTATAGGGATCTGCAATGAAATATGTTACAGATGACTAAACTGGCCAATTATTGATGTCAGGTGGCAATGACCTGTATTTTTCCTCAATTATCTTCACGGTGCACTTACATTATGAATTTGAATTTTAGGCCAACCACTTGAGTCATATTTCAGGCAATCATCTACTATGGGGATCTCACTGTTGTTGAGAACTGTGGCAAAAACACCACACAAAATACTTACCATTTAGGAAGGATGTACTTAGAGAACCAGAGAACAAACAGAAAAATTTATTAATAAAGGTCTACGTTCTTGATCATGTTTTGTCCTCATCATTGTATTCATTTTCTTCACCTCAGCATAGGCACATTTGCTAAAATTCCCTCTACTCTGCAAAAAAAAATAAATTATAACAATAAAAATATTAACTGTTCTAGTTTCAACAACATGCACAAAAAAGGTAGAAGACAACAAACAGTAACAAAAAAAAAAAAAAAAAAAAAAAGAGGGTGAAATATTTAATCCATTTAAGTAAATTATATATTTCCACTGCTTAGGGGAGTGGGTAGGACTGAGTCTGATGTTTCCTGCCTTTTCAGTCAGCTTTTAGTGTACTCAACAACAATATGTGATTGGGAGACTAACATTTTGCCAGGAAGGGGCAATGCAGAAGCACTGGATTCAGACAATTCTGGATATTCCTAATTTAGCAGCCAGAAGCCTTATATGCGCAGCCCATTGTCTCAGAGAGAATTTCTTTATAATTCACTCATAATAGCAGACTTCTGTTCTTTTTAGTACTTTAAGCTACTCCAGAGGAAAAAACAAAATGGATCTTCTAGAGATGGTTTATAAAACCACGTCAAGTCACAATAATTAATGATAAAAGGATATATTATTCGGTTTAGATCATAAAAATTGTTGTAAGAAGCACTTCCCCCCAATGTTCTCCCCTTTACAAGGCTGTAAGAGAGAAAACGAGATGCATCCATCTCTAGTGTTGACCAGAGTAACTCCCAACTACTCACAATGAAATTTTCCTTAGAACTATCCACCTTCCTTAGAGCACATGCCTAAAAAACAATTTGGCTGCAAGGCAAGACAAGACTTTTTACTAATCTGGACTCACAAACATGCGATGCATGCTCTTAGACATATTATACTGATTTACCTGGGTTAAAAAAAAAAGCAAAAACATACCTGTGCTCTTCCCTTACCACCTCCACACTTTCATCTTTTTTCTACAATATTTTGTTTAATCATGTCATGTGTCATGGAAGAAACAGATCACCCACTGCGATCATGAAAGAACTTCCCGCTGTATGTTGTACAGCACTGAATAAAGAAGTAGTTAGTTGGAAGAAGAGAACAATTATCAGTAAATATTTCAACAAAGAAAAATGGAATTGGTATTTTTCACCAGTAATTCTTTCACTTGTTTCATTGTCATCTGATCACTCCTGAGAAATGGCATTAGTCAGTGAGAATACTTTTGTGAATAAGGTTAAGTCTCAAGAGAAGTTGAATAACTAATTTCTGGATACTTAATTTTAATATAAAATGTGAACATTTCAAATGAACTATTTACACAATCTTAATCTCAATAAAATAGAAAATGTCACCTCAATACTAATACAAGTTTCCTGTAAATTAGGCACATTTTTAAAGCTAATGAAGCTGTCATTATCTTATTAAAATTTGGCATAGCAGTTACTTTTAAGTTTTCATCATCACTTTTAAAATATTTTACAATTAAATGGCTGTAATTCATTTGTATGACTTGTTGGTTCTATGAAAACTAGTTTTTTTTGTTTGTTTGTTTGTTTGTTTTACCATGACTATTGAGATGAACAATGATATTATGTTTTATTACACATGATCACATTCAAAATGTAGTAACTGCCATTTCCTACATCAATATGAATTGTTCAATTCAGGTCTAAGTGAAGTGATAAACAAAATTTCAGTTGATTTTAATGGAAACAAGCCTAAATACCCAACTTATACTGCCAGTAGTAAGAATAAAATATTATATTTAACACTACCTTTTCCAATAACTTATTCATAGACATGGAAGAAAATAACATTGCTTTCAAGTTTAGATTTAGATCAGTAAAAAGATCAGACTTTAACTAGAATAAAGAAATGCTTTCATTTAAAGACTTGATCTCTTCCCATTATCTCAGTACACATTTGTTGCATTTACAATGAAGAGTTTGTAAACACAATGCTAATGTGTATTGTTACTGGGCACTGTAATGAATGAAGTAAAAAGTAATTGTTCTGATAAACTCCAATAATTAGAGTTATGTATGTTCACACACATTGCCCTCTTACCTCTGCATCCCTTGCATTCATTCTTTTTCTCTCTGTTCCAATAGAGAGATCCAGTATCATCCAGAATGTACCTATCCAAGAACTGGAGGAGGCTTTTCTGTGACAGGCAGGAGATAACATCTACAAAGATCAACTTTTGAAGGAAAAAGGTTCAGTTGCTGCCAAACAAATTGTAGTACAGAAAATAATATGATTAAATTTTTGTGGGAGCTGTCTCAATTATTTTATTCATGTTAACAGAACTTATCCATATGTAAAATGACTGAATTAGAATATTATCCAGTCTTGATAGCCAGTAGCCCCACTGCAATTGGAGAAACATTGGTCCTTTAAAGGAGAATGGGGATAACAACAGTTTGTAAGACTGAAGCTGTTATACAGAAGCAATGGAAACCTTTTAACAGAGATTTGAGCTATTTTCATTAGCCTTAAGAAAATCAGTCCCATCAATACTACAGTTCCAACAGTACCTGTCCAACATATTTCTATGCTGTGGACTTGAATTTATGTACTTTAAAATATGTTCATAAACAATGAATTCATGTCTCTCTACTCCTTTATCTTGGATCATCAGCTTTAGCTACCACAGTATACAGGTTTTATTCAAATTATTTTATTCTGGAATTACAATTACGTGAATACTGGCTCAAGCAGGTAAGGTAAAAGCTTGATACCTACACATCCCACCTTAAAGACTGTCTTAGAAAATCCTACTTTTTGCTTATGCCTACAGAACAGTGAGCAAACATCAATACTTACTTTATGTGATAAAGTCAGGGGACCAACAGGCTTTGAAAACATCTGCAAAACCCGACCAGAGTCCACAGATTAAGTTTTAAACTTGTAGATCTTGTCATTTAACTGCGCGTAAGCTGGAGGAAGATGCATGTTTGGAAACAATCTTCCACAGCTCATTAGATCCATGCAATAGATAGCCAATGCCTGTTAAATTGAATTGGATAAATCATACATAAATGACCATTTTCAGTGAGCATTATCTTAACCGTGCATAGCACAATTTAATCTGCAAACACAGTGATGACGTTTCAATTTACTTATGTGTTACAGTTTAACGTAGCAATCACATTCATTGAAAGAAGTTTCCCAAATTCCAATTGCAATATTTGGAAAGAAAGTAAGAAGACATTGTCCAAGACACTTCAGGGAGGAATTCAGGGTCACAAAGTGTCAATAATTTAATTTGGTCAGCCCTTCACTCAAATACTTTCTAACAAAATAAGGACCAAAATACTCAGCATCATCAGTGGTCAACACCAAAACTCACCTCCAGCCTTGGAAGAGCTTCTTTGGAATTTTTCCTTTACCCAAGGAACAACCTCTGCCAATGTTCTTCCCAGGGCCTGTACTTAGATATCCCCACTCTGCACCATGCTGAGTAAGCTGAATAGTCACTAAGGTTTCTTACCTGAAGCAAACACCTGGGAACCCAGGTCTGGTTTCCACACCTGGAACTCTTAACAGACCCCTCCAGCAGTGGCAGAATCTGTTCCTTGTATGGCAGGTTGACTCCCTACTACCATCATCCTACCATATTTGTGCCTTATACTGTGTGGGAAAGTCCAGAAAGGAACTAAGAAACTGGGACCCAGCTTCATATCTCTTCTCTGAGCTCCAGCAGGCACAGAACCTCACTCACACCAGGAACACTGCCAGCTAACTGTGAGTTTTACCTCCTCAGACCATCTCTGCTTGGATGCATAGACTTAAGAGTTGAGCTGCTGTTCTCAAGACAAGCAGACTCCATGCAGTTGCAATGCCACCTTCAAACATTTTGCAAACCTGGAGCTCCCAATTGCACCACAGTCTTCTGGCCCTTTTCTAGCAATTTCCACCACGGCAAGACCCTTCTCTGGACCAGACTGAACTAAAAAAGTAGTAATTTATTTCTGAATTTGTATAAGACAAATGTTACAAATGCTAGAAGTCCTGCTTCCACCCTACCTCCCAAAATGACATGGTTCCCTTCCTAACAAGCACAAGCTAGCTGAAGTAGAGGTGTTGTCACTAAAGATGACTTCACAGATGAGGAAAAAAACACCAAAAAAACCAGCTCAGGTTTGACTCACAGAACAAAGGATTTTAAGCAGGGTTTGGTTTGAATTTTTCTTCCATCTGAGTCAGTCTTCCTGAATTTTGTATTACAAATGGAGGGAGAAGAGCAAGAGAGAAAAGAGCCCTTAACATGTAGCATTTATAGTAACTGCAACCTGCCCAGCTAAATCCAGTTCTGCAAGGAGCCTATGAAAAAGATTATAGCAGCAGGAATGATTCACAGCTCTCTTCTTCAGCACAATTTGCAATGCAGCTTCTCACCCTGCCCCAACAACTACACCAGGGTACACACTGATGGGGAAACACTATTTGTGTCCTATAGAAGCTGCCTCTATACTGGAGGCATACAAGGGAGAGGTATTTCCAACTCTTCCCTACTTTTGTACCTTAAGAATTCTTGCTCACCTTCTCTATGCCTGTGGCTCAGGCAAAGATATCTGCATCATGCAAATCATGTAAATGTAATTGCTTACAGTATAGAAAAACACTGAAAGGAGAAAATGGGGAAAACCTAAGTTTTCTTTCTACAAAGTGAAGACTTATTGCAGGATAGTTAAAACATAGAAAATACAGAAAATATATAGTTTGTTTAACATTATTTAGATGGAGGAATTGAAAGACAGGGAAAAAGCTGGAGCTTTTTCTAGAAGATCACCATTTAATCTATGGTTGAAGACAATAAATACAGTGTTCAGTAGAGCCATATAGAAAATTAAGTCATATTCCCATCCTATTTAAAACAGAGTAAATCAGCAGGAACTACCAGTTCTACTAGTGTTATGGCAACAAAATTTGGCCCACTGGGATTTGAGACACAAATTCATTTTGCCAGAAACAAATTCAAACAGTTGTATTCCTCTCACAGGCAGGTGATTGATTAGACAGCCCCAAAGGATCTTCTCACTCTGTCACGATGCTGCTGTACTGTTTGCTTTCAGATTTAGGCGGCTTCTTAGCAGATACCTATGAGTGTCATTTATTCCTACCAACCCCAACAGCTGGAAAAGTCCCTTGAATAATGGTGAGCTTTCAGTCACCAGGAGCGAAGCAGCAATTCAAGATTAATGTATAACTAAATGAGAAAAGGCCTACAATTAATCGTATGCTTCATTAATTCCTAAACACTTTTTCTTTGATTCTTCTTTCCTCAATAATATGTAAATGAAATTTTAAATTACTTTATTTCATAATGAAGATAAGAATTCTGCTGCTGAAATGGAAATAGATTTGAAAGGAAAATAAGAACGCAGCTTTCATGTACGGCGATACTACATAGCTGCCTGCTATGTTACCACCTACTTATTAGCATGGTACCTGCTACCGATCAGTCTAAAGAAGAAAACAGTCAAAAAAATTTATGGATTTCATCATTCAGTTTGTATTTTATCAAGAATTCATCTAAATCAAAATGTTCCGTAACTACATCTATAACAGGACTCTATAATCTTATGGGAATCAGATTAGAAAGCTGGTATAAAGATGTTGCAGGCTTCATTTAGCTCAAACAAGATGAAAACTAATGACAACATACTACTTGAAAAAAGGGGAGACTGAGAAATTAGAAATTGTCTACTTTCTGATACAAAAAACATAACTGAAAATATTATCTTGCAAAATTAAGTGAAATACTGAAAACTGCCACAAGCTAATCATTTACAGATGTTCCACGGAAAGGGTGTAAGTTACCCATCTAACCATTACTGATGTGCCACAACTATGAGAAATCCTTGAGCCAACACACATGAAGTGATAACTGCTAAGTGCTTATTTGCCTTAAAAAATTTCAGTAGGATCTGTCACAATATCTAAAAACCTGAATAAGTTTCTGTTATTGCTCTTGGGACAGCACTGAAACCTCAATCTCTAAAACAACCACAAGAGATGTTTATCTGAATTAGCTATTTTTCTGGTCCTTGACTAAACTGGTGTGTAAGACCATTTTAGTAAAAAATGAATCAACACAATATTAACAATGCTAAGGATAGCAAACAAACATTTGAATCTCAGGGAGGTTTATTTTGCTATCCAGGAACTATATTATTGCCTGTGGCCAGAGACACTTCACTGTTCTAGATGAAACAAAATCACTGTATCAAGGAGCAGTCTTTTGGGCTACCACCATCTTAAACATCCGTGCAGTTACAGCATATCATTTGACAAATGTGGTCTTAAGGACCTAGATTCAACATTGATCAGTTTTCATGAAGTGCGCATCCTTCTCTAAATCCTTATGAATCTGATGTAATATCACTCTCCAACAAGAAATTCCTTGCTCAAAGATCTAGGCTAAGTCCTAGATTTCTTCATTATATTCAAAGGACTTCAGAGAAACTACTCATGTTTCTCTGTAATGGTGTATGCCAGACCTATGCACACATTCATCCTCTCCTCAACACTCGTATCACCCCTTGTGCAGTATGAAATATTTTATCTCTCTTGGTGGGAAAACAAACAGCAAAAGGCTAATGCAAATAAATGAGCAAATAAACTCTGTGGATCATTGGGCAGAGTGCAATATCTGCAGATTATATATACTACACTGAAGTGAGAAAACAATCGCTTTTTACCATGTTTCTCTGGGTAGATTCAGTAGATTCAGATTCTAGGTAGAAGCAGAACAGAAGAAATTTTCTGTTGTGGAATCTGAATGCTCTTCTTACGTCACCTTCTCAAGCTCACTTCCACTCAAGAAAGTCATTTTGCCATTTCAAGATCTAGGAAAACAGAAATACATGAGAAAATATTCATTATCAATTATCATAGTCTTAATGGGATTTTTCAATAGCCATCCAGAGAGTCGTGCTATTTTTTTCCTTGTCTGCATGATCATTTTACTAACTTATTTTAACACATAAAATATGCAACAAGAAATAAATAAGAAATAGAGAAAGAAAGAAATATAATAAGAATATAATAATGTAAGTGCTACATCTGATGTAAGCTGATATGGCTCTAATAAAGTAAATGGAATTACGACAACTTTAAGAGCTGATAAATCTTGATAGCATTTCTGGTTAGGAATTTTACATCATTGTCTACAGCAGAGTACCACAGGACTTTCTAGGGAATAAACTAGTTAACAGAGGGTCAATCCTTTTGTACTTCTCTGAACATACTAATATAATTAATGTTATGCTGTAGTGTTTCATTGACAGTTGTTATTGACAATACATGCACAGTAAGTGACAATGATATCAGGGTAGGCATAGACAGCAGGAGTACCATGTTACTTTAAGACTCTGACTCAGTTTTCTGAAGAAGCCAAACCATATGTTCTGATGTAGAACAAAAGAAAATGCAAGGCTTTTCCAGTTGATAGATTTTAGACTTGAGTTGATAGCAAAGAAAACACATTTGAACTGTTTTGCTTCAATTCTAAAATTATCACATGTGGAATTTTTCATCTATTTGAAAATAGGATGGAGGAATGATACTGTAAGTCAGTCTTGATAGTGGTCTGAAGCTTCATGAACTGTTTCTTATTTATTAGTGATAGCAGTCAGAGAGAAAGTGCATCTTCTGATGTCTTATCAAGTACCACAAATGTTTATATGACCTAAATATGACTGAGTTTTCTGTTTAGAAGTTCATGTTCAGAATTCTAACTTGGCCCTTGCTTTTGTTCAGATTTCAAATACTTCGCTCTCCTGGAACATGAGATCTTATATCTATGTTGCTTTCCTCAGAAATTAATGTTTACATTAGGGTCTGCAGTACAGACTATACATGAAAAATTCTGACTTAGAATTTGTTTTTTATTCTCTTCTCTGGACCACAGGTCCCTCATAAGAGCTTAGCATACAAAGGCTTCCAAAATAGATCTGAAAAAATGAGAGTGGTGAGGAAGATGAAAAGTGGCACATTTTTCTTGCTCCCTTAACAGAAACAGTGGATCTCCTACTAAATATGATCCTTGTTTTACCACAGATTCTTGTGTGGTTCCTTACTAGAAGTTCATTTAAGATGAAATCTACAAGTTTTATATATAAATTGATTTGTAGTTGCTACCCAGACCCAAAACTGCAATTCCTGAGGTGCTCAAACTCATCTATTTAACTCCATCCACTCCTACATTTTTGCTTTTGCACGTGTGAGAATGTTCTTCAGTCTTCAAGAACAAATGTACTCTCCACCTGTTTTTTGTCCACCATACATAATAAGGACAACTTAAGGGTGGGCTCCTCAAGAAAAGACTGGGTAATGAAGTCATGATTCTCTTAAATTGAGCCTCTCTGGAGAACCCTTCATCCGAGATGGTTCACCCCATCCTCCACCAAGTGGAATTAATCATTCTGTACTATTGCCTCTCTCTCCTTCTGCTGACTGTAAGGGAAACCTAGATAACTAGTTTAGATGGCAGAAGACCACAGAAATCACTCTGTAAGTATATTAATCTTTGTCTCAGCTCCTTCTCTGTAGAGGGGCTCTTAACATTTTCTTTTCTCTGATTTGCTGTGAAGGTATAGGCATTGAAGTCTCTGAGGTCCTCACATAGTATTTTAATGGAGTAATATAAGCCCTATTAATTAATGTGGTACTGGTTCTGTGACAGCTGCTGGTGTTAGCTCACCTTCTGTCAAGTCTTCTAACCGAATAGTGATCTAGAGAAACAGATGTATAATGGGATCTTTTACACATTCTGTCTTTCCTTTAGAAGTGCTTTTCCCTGATGTACACCTCTAATTGACTTTTCTCTGATAGGACACAAATGAAATTAATGGAACTCAAGTAATTTCCTGCCCTAATATATTAGACTGTCCTACATAATTACTCTGAAGCACCTTTATTTCAAATGCACAAGGTAATTTATTAAAAGCCCTCCTGTACATCCTTAAAGGTATTCAGATGCTGCTGAGAACAGCTTTACTTATTAAATGATGGGAATGTAAAGAATTTTTTTTTTTTTTGCCTTCTCCGAGCATCTTTCTTACTACACTGAAACAGACAAATCTGCAAATGCTGACTCATCTCTATGGTTTCTATTAATTCAAATTTTATATGCATACCTGAATGGTCTTACATTAAAATAATGTCTGCAGTAATATATACAGTCCACATCAGAATATTACTATTAAAAATAACACCATAATAATTAGAATAACGCTTATATCCATGATTAGGAGAAAAGTTTTAAATTATTAGGCTAAGATCCAGTTACTCAGAAGATTTACTGGTTTTATAACTACTGTTCTGAGTTTTACATACATCTACACAGCACAGTGTATGGATACATTAAGTTAACCTATTGTAGAATAGGGAAATAGTGATCCATCTAAGTACACATGAAATGATTTGTCTTTCTGTGACTTGCAGTCTGTTAACTCATCAATGATTTTGGAAATACTCAACTAGCTTCCACAAACCAAACAAAGCACTTCATGGTAAACTATCTGACAACAGGCATCTTTTTACCACTAACAACATGTAATAATCTGCAAAAAGAAAAAAAAAAAGTTAGTATTTTAATCAGAAACACAATGAAAAAATCTTGCTCTGAAATATTTCTGCTGTCATCCTAACAGGGAAAAAAGAAACACATAACAGCAAGTGATTAAATAAAGCGTAAAATGAGAAACATTAATCCGGTCAGAAAATTGCTATTTTTTACCACACCTGTTTATTCAAATACCACACATTTTATTCAACTACTTTAATAGACATTAGTCACTGAATTGGACTTCTTTATGACTCAGGGTTTGTGATGTCATTGAAAGAGTAAGATGGCTCTTGGAGAAATTACTGTATTTACTGAACAGAAAAAAAGTTGTGATCTGAACTAAACCTGAGTTAAATCAGCTAGTGATATCCTGATCTTCAAAATAAAGATGAAATGGATACAGCATTGGTGAAGTTATGTTTTTATAGTCAATCCTTTGTGACATTCAAGCTTTAGCAAATTGTACAACTACAGAACTAAAAATCAAATCTCTGCAATCTTTTTTTGAAATATGCCCAAACTAGATTTTAAAATTCTTTTTCCCCCTCAAATCAGATACTTTAGCTTACATTCTTCCAAATAATATCTGGCTTCCAAAGCACTTATTTGTGACGGCTCTTGAAAAGACAAGAAAAAAAAAAGACAGACAATTTACTTCTATCTTTCGCCTCTCCCTGAGGTATTGAGGATAGTCCAACTGAATTGCTTCATTTCACACACATTTCCTCAGGACCAGCCTAGCAATAACAGGGACAGTTGCTGAAATTCTTCTTTGAAAATAACATTGGAAATAGAAACATTTCACCTCACTGAAGTATTAAAGGCTTTACTGATTCTGGATGCGTACATTAAAAACAAACAAAACCACTGGTTTTTACAAAACTGTATTTACAAAACTGTAAGAATCATTTTTAACATCCCAAGCTATTTTTTTGCAAGTCTCTTAAGGTTAAAGAATTTTTCATTGCTTGGAACTTTAAAACCGCATAGATAACGTCTACATTGTCAAGTATTTAAGAGAATAGATGCACTTGCGGTGAATCAGCTGTGAATGAATACGAGTGTACGAGAAGTTATTCACTGAAAATAAGGTACCAGGGCAAAAAAAATGAAGAATTATTCAGAAGCTGGTAAACATGCTCCAAGATCCAGAACAAAAAAAGCTACACAAACCGATTTTGCCTCTTGCATGTCACATCTTCCAAGAAAGCACAATCATTCAGCAGTTTGTTCTTAAGAAATCTGACATGACTGAAAACATAGGTACAGATTGCCATTTCCCATTCTTACAAGGATGCAAAAAAATTGTTTTTCCCATCCTATAAAAATCAGTCACAACAGTAGGGAGAAGCACCCTGCAGAAGACAACGTGCAATATACTGAAGCCATATCTGTGGTTTATTATCCCTATTTTAGAGATCCATTTCAATCTCAATCCGATGTATGTATATCAAGGAAGCAGTCATTTAGGTCTTGCCTTTATAATGGGGAGCAGCTGTCACGATACTGTGGAAGATCTCATTCAGCAACAGCTCCAAAGTTTGGGAAGTGTTTGGGGCATCATGGCTGGGAACAGTTACTTTTCCCTATGCCTACATTTCAAAAGATAATTCACTTAAAGGCAGCTATTGCTTGGAGAGTCTCCCAAGGAAGTAGTCAGCAAACCAAAATCTTTACATATAAATTAGATCCTGGGTCTACGCAAGCATCAAGTCTCCAGTGCATATATAGCCCACTTGTCCTTTGCAGAAGTAATAACAATTTTAGGAAGTTTGTGTGAAAAATACTGCAAGAGAGCTTTCTTTATGTTCTCTATTCCTTCTTCCTGCCCTGCCAGGTTTTTCCCATTTGAGGTAGTATGGAAAATAATAATTTTCTCAGTTACGCTGTCCAATAATCTTTACTTTCTGGATTGAAGAAAAGTCATCAGTAGACCATACAATTTAGAATTTTCCTCTTTTCATCTGCAAACACATTACTTGCCAGGTCAGGAAAACAGCTCATACTCTAACATCTCTCTCACACAGGCTGCTATGCTGTCACCAAAACTCATGACACAAGCTGAATGCAGCCTTAAGGATGCTCAAATGTTAGCTCTCAGCCAGCGGATATGTACCATCACCTAGTGTTTGCTATCAGAGCTTGCACAGGAAAGTGAAGAGTTAATTTGGAAAGAGTCAAGGTTTGCACAAGATTGGAGATAGTCTGGAAGGATTTTGTTTGTTGCTTTGTTTCACCACACACAGGGATTCGATAACTGGCATGTAACTGTCATTTTCAGATGAGTCTCTTTAGTGTTTATTGTTCTTTGATCCAATTCTTCTTTTCATTCCCTTGAAGCTCAATTTTAAACATGAACAGTTTACCCCTCCCCAAGAGGCTTGTTCTCAGCCAGAGTATGGCAGCTCATCTCAAAGCCTGCCTTCTGTTGTCTGGGAAAAGGGCAGCCTGATATCCAATCCACACAATCAGGCTTCCTGCTGTGAAGAGGCTCTAGGTGGAATAGACAAGAAAGAACCTCTGAACCTGTTTACTTTGTGCTGAACTTTAGGCTGAACAGGATGAACTCACCCAAGTGTAACTCAGAGCATCCTCACAGTTGCTTTTAATCTTGGGCATCTACTGAAAATGTCAATGCAGTCTGGATTTTCATAAGTAAATAAAATACAAAACAAACTACCTGTAGAAATTAAATATCTCAGGACACAACTAATCCCAGCATTGATTTCTATGTAGTGGCAACATCAGGTTATGGATTTCTATAACATTTTTTAGTTTTGAAGTAAACGTTTTCAGTCCTCAAAGCTGATTTCACAGCAGAATATAACTCATTTGTTTTCACCTTAGACATTTTAGACTGAGAGGGATCTCCTCTTGGTTTCTCATACCCAGGACTCTCCATCTCACCTGCTTCCTCGCCTGTAATCTCCCAGAGAAAGGCACTGATCCAGCTGGTGAAGCCCCTAGCCTGCTTCCACCAACACCTAGCACTGTGCCTGCTGTCTCTGCGGCAGGGTATGTTGCTATTGCTGCTTCTGCCACACAGACAGCACCTGTGAGGCTGTGAAGAAAGACGCAAGAAGACAGCAGGTGGTGGAAGACTGTCTTGTATGTCAGCCTTATATTTACTGTTGTAAAAACCCACATGAAATAATGTCCATAAATACCTAATACTGGACATAAGATATAAAGTTGAAATAAGAAAGATTCCACTTGTATATTCAGTCAAGACCCTTTGAATGATATTCTGTGTATTCAATATGGTGTAGCACCCAGTACTTGCATTTGGAGGCTTCTACTTCAGAAGCCTGAATAGAAAACTTGGATTTTTAGCATATATATAGTTTTGTGCATACATAGTTCTTCTTCTCTCTCTTTTTCTTTACCTTTTTTTCCCCCCATGCATGCAATAATTAAAAATAGTATTGACTGATTTTGAATTATGATTATTTTGAAAATAATGGGACTGGCTCACACATCCTTGACAAAGCCAAGTTTTATATCACTGACTATTAACTGTCTTATATAAAACATAAATAAAACTATGCTCACTGTCAGATTCTGCATAGCAGAACGAGTTTTAAACAGCCATTTCTCTATTTTCTTACAATTAATTTTCTCCAGAAATAAAGTACAGCACTGCATCCTCAATGCTTATTATAAAAGATATCTAACTTATTCAGTTGTAAAAAAATATGCCATTCTTATATGTGCAATGGTACAATAGATAATCTGAACTCAAGTTATAAATGTAATGCTATAAAATATACATACATATATATATACATATATATATATATGACTGTGAGAACTCGTGTACTTGTCGGATGCAACTTTGATATAATATATGTATTGGATTTTCATATAGTTATGAGTCACCGTGATGTCTTACTACCAAAACTACTGACATTTTCTCTACATAACATCATATGCACGAACACTCTGGCTTTTGTTTATTAATTTGGGTAGACAGAGACAGATTCAGCAAGTATAATGACATTAGGCAGAGCAGCAGTGCAGCTCCAAGAGGGATTCTAATGTACCTGGACCAAGACATCAATTACAGATGACTGCAACATGACTGCTATTTTAGTATAATGCTAGAACCTCCTCTTTTAGGTCATTATAATGCCACAGTGAATTTGTTCTTTCTATTTATGCAAAAACAGCTGCAATACAGGCAATAGTGAATATTCACACACATAAAAACAGACAGCAAATTTAGCCAGACAGACTGCTGACATAGTAAATCTAAATGAACTATGCTTGTACGCATACACTCTGATACTGCAAGTTGATGATATCCTCTCCCCACCTCCCTAAAGCAGACAGCCTGAGGAAATATAATTCCTTTTTCAAAGATTCAGGTGGAACAAAGCAGAGGGATTTGCTCCATCAAGGGATAGAGTTATCACAGCTCTGAGCAACAGCTTTTAAGCACTCTTCCACTGAACATAATCTGAACAGCTGAACTGTCATGGTAGTTCTCTATACCATTTAACAGAAACATTAAAAATGCTCTCAGAAGATCTGTGTCATTAGGCACCACAGAGAAAACAGCAGAGCCAAATTCTTTGACTGTGCTTAAACATGAGACATGTACTGGAAGACCCAGACTGCTCAGCACCAAAATACATCTGCGTACAACCCAAAAATAACTTGTAGAACTTTTATTCTACAGTCTCTCTAATGGCAAAGAGATTTTGAGGAGTCTGGAGTTAAACACTAATGTTTTGACATAGTGCAAACTTTCTCAATCACCTTTCTTTCATAGAATCTGCCTGAATTTTTGCATTTGTCTCCCTTGTACCATCTCCTCAGATTCCCCATCTGAGAAGTAAAATGTATTGTCAAATGATGGTCCTGTTTCTGCCTTAAAGAATGCAATATGCAGGCTTGCCAAGTAAGATGGATTGGATCCAATCTTTGATCCCTGAGGTATGTAGACAA
Organism: Lagopus leucura; assembly: GCF_019238085.1. Lineage (NCBI taxonomy): Eukaryota > Metazoa > Chordata > Aves > Galliformes > Phasianidae > Lagopus > Lagopus leucura. Next base: position 35,335,676 of record NW_024962264.1, on the reverse strand, counting down.
AACTGATCAGCAGTGCTGAACAGAAGCCAAAACTGATTACTTAAGAAGATAAAATTAGAAATCCCTAGTCAAAAATTTCAGGTGGACTTTAATCTTTTAGATTGGGGAGGGCAGTGGGAGAGAAGCTGGCTTTTTGTGCTGTAAGTGTAAAACAAAAAGAAGCCTTTGAATATTGGGATCTCTTCACAGTTGCTAACCTGACATACACAGTTGCTGAAATTAAACCTTTTCACAAAGTGATAGGCTAAGAATATTATAAGATCAATTTTTGTGAAGACATCAAAATTCAGATATGCAAATAAAAAATAATGAATCTCAGAGTTATTTCAGAGTTAAAACCATTGGACTGTTGTACTAAAATGAAATCTAGTAATATAAATATGGGATAGGAATATAATGGAAGACATCTACAGTAGTCATCAAAAAATCTCACTGAAATGAGAATAGTTTAATATCTGAGCAGCATATTTCTAATTTAATACTACTTTCTGCATATCATTCACTAAACTTTACATACTGTACTTCAGACATCCTCAAATATTTGCTTGTAATACAAAAAAACAGACTACATACATTGGAGAAACTGAATTAGTTCAAGATACATTTGATTAAAAACACAGTTATTAATATAGAGTTTGCCATGACTGCAAAGCAGATGTTTTAAATAAGATAATTTAAGTATGAGAAGATACATTTCAGCAGGAAAAACTTTGGAAACACATCTGAAGGTACTTCTGTTTATACATTGCTATGCTAATCAATTGATGCACTGCCAAATGCTGTATCATACAAAGTGAAGGAGCCCCATGCAACCCCAAATTAGCATTTATTCAACATTAAAGCACAATTCTACTCTAAATGGAATGTACTTTTATTTAACTGAGCTACTACCTGAGTGCATTCAGGGACATGGCTCATTTCCCTAGTAACTAAAATAAATGGTTACTTGTTTCAAGTCCTGCTAGCACTTCAAAGTTAATAGAGCTCTAGGAAAGTAAGGTGGTTTCAATTTTGGTTTGCCAGCATTGGCATAAACTGAGTTCTTGTTGCAAAATTAATGATGCATAAACCAAAAACAGCATAGCTTTGTCTGCCAGACTATAGACAAAGCTTTCAAAGATCTAGGTCTAAGATCTAATCTTTCACCTTTTTCTGACAATTACACATCTTTAGGAGGCCACTATGAAGAGTAAACATGCATGCACATATCATCTCTTAGTAATAAAATCAGAATTGCAGTTTGAAATGTAGCACTGAAACATGAAAATGGCAAGCAATTTGAGAATTAAGACTACTCTCACTGGTCATACAGCCCTTTCTCATCCTCTACGTATTTTTGTAAATGCTATCCACCACTGGATTACTGATGGCATTTCTGACATGAAATCAACTACCAAAGCTTGTTTCATACCTCAGCTATCTCTGATAGCTTTCTCAGGATTTAGTTTAACTAGAAAATGGCTAGCAGCCATAGCTTCTTCATGTTATTACTGAAAATGAATTGTTACCAAGCTTCAACATTTCCTTCACATTACAACTAGGACCACTAGTACGTGACCTATTTTTTTTGTCTGAAAAGTTGAACAAAATACAATAGCACTCCTTCAATTAATTGCTTATTTCTTGTAGGCGTACTAGTTTGCTAAGATTACATTGCACAGAGTTTATACAACGAAGTAAATAGATGTTTTCATCCTGGAAGAAACAAAGCATTTTGAAGTTGGTGACAAGCTGAAGAAATCAGAAAACCTTAACATCAAATGTTATATATTACACATTAAATCAGCTGCAACATTAGCAGTTAGGAAAATAAACAGACTTTAAGAAAAGGCACATTGACAATCATAGTTCGTGTACAATACGCATGAAGTAATTCAGCGCTCATAAGAATTATCTGCTAAATAAAAACGGAAGGCAAAAGAAGCCTACGTGGTGTTCTGCACTTTAACAATGGGTGATAATTTAAGGAGAAAGTAATCCAGTTATCTAGCTAGATAACTTCTTCTATGAGACTAAAAAAAGTAAAGTTACAATAGCTTAAGCAATCAGTTTTCCAACATAGTTAAAAAATTATCAGACTACGTAAGAAAACATAAGACTGATTTACTGAATGATGAATATCCGCTCTGCATTCTCTGTTTTGACAACAACAGAAGCTGTACTCTTGCAGATCCTTTGCATACTGATTGATGCTGGGTGGAAAGGTTACAAACAGTGCTCCAGCCATGCCTGGCACCAATTGCTGCTCTAGCCGGTAATTTGTACTAGTGCTAGACTCAAGACAAAGTATTGGAAAGCTGACTTTTCTGACTTAGGTACACATATAGTAAAAAGTAAATGCACCAAAGCACATGCTGGTGTTTTCCTTGGGATGTTGTTAGATTGCGTAGGAGATTCCCGGGCCTTGCATGATTTCTCTCTGTTTTTAGAATGTCAGGATAAGCTGACACTTTTTTGATGTGTATTTTTATCCAGCATCATAGCAGCACTTCTTTTTAACTTTGCATCCTGTATCAAGCAGTAGAGAAACCATCCTCACAACTACTGGCGTAACCCTCACCTACATGAAGCTTACAAAGTTGTACCACATAGTGTTCCAACTATGTTTAGGGCAACTGTGAGCCCTTTTTTGTTCTTCTCCTCCTACAAAGACATCAGGGAACATTTCCTAATGTAAATCAATTGCAGAGCTACAATAATTCGGTAAGGTATGCAGCTAGGCACTTAAACATGTCAAACAATAATACGAATTCTAGATAAGCCGAATAGATGCTTTTTGGAAGTTGAGGTGAAGAATGTAAACATTTTAATATAAAGTTGTTTAAAATATATATTCTATGCTACTTGAACTCACACTACAACAGTGTTTTGAGAAATTTTCTATTTTTTAATTAGTATATACCAAAATAATTCCTACAAGTAATACACTGCTGTGGGTTAAGTCCTGAATATTTAACAATATTTTATTCCAAGTATTCTGATAGAAAAAAGGTTGCAGAAAACTTCAACTTGTAAAATTAGTGCTTAAAAATGCACTTACAAACACTGTTCAGCCAGATCATGACGTTTTATGTCTTTGAAATTAAGGTAGTGACTCTTATGAATCACTTTGGCATGTCAAAAGGAAATTGTTGGCTTATTTTATCCTTTTTTAAAAAAAAAAAACCAAAAACGATTTGTGATATTAGAATGAATTATATCTGCCCTAGTTTTTCCTTTAGTTATGATTTTTATCATTCAAATGAATGCAGAGCAAGTAAGAATGAAAATCAGTCCTTATTGTTCAATGTAACCTATTTGCACAACAGTACTGAACAGGAAAGAAATAGAAAAAATATTCTAAAAGAACAATACTAAACACAAGAATTGCAGCCTTAGTAGAAAAATAGTATAAAATTAGCTAATATACACGCCATTTTCGTATAATCATTGCATTCTCCATGCTGAACATCTGAAAGCAACCAAAATGTAATGACCTTGAAGTTTTAAATAATGATCAAGATTCCAATTCTTTTTTTTTTTCCCCACTGCTACAGTCAGTTTCATTACAATTAATTTATCTGTTGCCATTTTTCATTCCAGTTATAATTCTTGTCTGTTCTCGTTATAACTCCTGTCACAGAAGTGAAAAATTTGAAACCTTTTACAGTTCATTTTTAATATTCAGCTCTGTATTTGCTGGTAATTCCACCTCCGCATTCATCTAGAGGCACAGTCTCATGAATACACAGGTAAAGGTTCATTGAGCCAGCCAAATGAAATATGGAATATTAACAAGATGAACCTTCCTTTTCCTTTCTGAATGGCATGTTACTACATATCGCTATTAATTCCTAGAAATCATGCTGTGATGTATTAAGAAAGAGGGAAAGGAGGAAAACAGTAGAAAACTACAAAATCACTGATGTATTTTTAAGGTAATTCTTAAATGTCTGCAAGTATAATTAAACCACAACACACACATATATTTCACTAATCATGTAAGGGATTACCTTATTGCACTGTATTTTCATGGTAGAATGATGTATTTCAGATAACTTTGCTTTTCAAGTTTACACAGGATCCAAAGTCCACAAATTCTAGAGATAGATGTGATCTCTGCATGTCACTATATACATACTTCAAGTTTCAGTCTTGAGCCTCATAATGAGCAGAGCTACTTCATAGCACTACAAAAGAATACCTGAGAGACCCTCCTCACTGATTTATCGATGACGTCCACATTCTCGGTCATGGTGGCAAGCAGTTGCTACAGAATCATATCTCTCGTTCTCACGTTATTTGTGAACCTTGCATCTGAAAAAATCACAGGTATCAGCACCATCATTTTTCTGTATTGTTTGTCAATATTTTTAAGAAATTTAGGTCCAAAAGAAAATCAATATAGATAAACTAAGAACTTGTCTACGCTGCCCAGTGTCCTTACAACATAAAAGCGTAATTCCACAAATTCTATCAGATGGACAAAAGGCAGCAAGCTCACTGCCTTAGTGACTAACTATTAAGATTTCTTGAAGTGACTTTGAAGTCCCCAAAGAGGGATGGGATTGCGCATCCTTGCTCCATCCTGCAGCCTTACTCTTGCTCTCAGCACTTTGCATAAGCACTTGTGGCAGCAATCACAAGTCAGCAAGTAGCAGAGAGCACCCTATTAGCCCCACCACATCACAGAGCCTTGAAATGTATGCCAGCATGACAGGTGCTGGTAGGAGAAGGTTCACAGTCTTCTATGTTGCCAGTAAATTTGCTCAACCACTACGTTCTTCAGCTACATACTTCCTTGCAAAGAAGTCTCTTGCAAGAAGGAGGTGCACTGTGTCAGTGCCTCTTGAGCACTGGAACAGGTTGCCAGAGAGGTTGTGGAGTCTCTTTCTATGGAAATATTCAAAACCTGTCTGGACGCCTACCTGTGTGACCCTATTGTAGAGCATCTGCCTTAGCAGGGAAGTTGTCCTTGATGACCACTGGAAGTACCTTCCAACCCTACAATTCTATGATTCTGTAACATGCAAGGTCTGACTCCCTAGTTCAGAAATAAGTAACAGAAAGGAACGAAGTATAACAAGCAAGTTCCTTTCCATTTCCCTTCCAATACATGCTAATTAGGCATGAAACAAAAAGCAAACGCAAGCATCAAAATACTGGTAAATGTGGAAGGTAAGCAGGCTGTGTTACTCACCTGCAGCTGCTCTAAATATAAATGTAACTGCCCAAGGACAAACTCTCTTCAGAGCACTTCTGTTTAACTCTCCATGCAGAGTGGTCAATGCTCAGACAAATAGGCAGCCAGTCAGCATTAAGTTTTCTCCACTTTGTTTAATGTGTGGCCTCAGGCCTCCTTTACTGAGCACTGCTCTGAATACAGATTTGAAGATTTGAAATGTCAGTGTGATTCATGAACATTTATTCATTTAAACAAACAAGGAATTACATACTAACATCTGGGAAGAACCCACAGAAGTCCTAACTCAATCCTAACTCAACTTCTAAAATGTGAATCTTCAGTGAGAACTCAGATGCTTTAAGAGATTTTCCTGTTTTGCTACAACAAAGTTACCTACGGCTCATAGAAAGAAGCATTCTTTTTAACAAACAAACTTGCATGTTTCTTGCTTCAGTGATATATTAAGCATAACAGGATCTATGCAACTGCGTAACATTTGACAACTTGTGTGAGTCTTAAAATCCACTTGATTTTACTACTCCAAAACTTCATAGAAAACAAAAAATGCATAATTTCCATCACAAACTACATTTAAACAATGTTTGTGAATGTTTCAGTATTCAGTATTTTTACTTCCTACTTAAAGTGCTCTTCTTTATGTTTCATTTGAGACAAAGCCTTAGTGTTACTAATGAGTCAGAGGACCACTTGCATTATCCCTGCTGCAACATGCACTTTCATGTGTATGCACATCCATCCATTACACGACTAATTTATCTAACAATTATCATTTCCCCTTCTATCAGGGGTTCATGACTTGTTCAGTTATTTTGCAAAAAAGATTTTCTAGTTCCACAAGACTGACAGCTGCAAAATGACAGAAAACAGTATTTCTCTTTAAAAAAAAAAAAAACAAAACACAGAAACTTCAAATATTATAAAACTGAAAGGTGAGGCTATCTTAGCCACTTCGTAAAATGCAAATCTAGAAATTGAAGAAAGAAAAACATAGCAAGAATATAACAAGATTATCACGCAACTTTAAACTATGAAGGTTTCTTCACAGAGAAACAGTGCTGTGCGTGCACGCATGCTTACGCTGCATGGAAAAAATCTGTATGTATTGTATACACATGTGTACATTTTTGTATAGTATCTGAAGTATTTTCATTTGAGAAAACTCTCAGCAAAACTGATTTTTTTCATAGGGAAAAGTTGGAAAGTTTTCATTTGTTTGCTTTTTTGAAGTTCCCCTGAAGGGAGGAAAAAAAAAAAAAAAAAAAAAAAAAAAAAGAGTGAAGGAAGCAATTCTGCCAATACAACAATTAGTCTATTAATTATAATCAACTAGCAGACTAGTTGAAATTCATATCAGTGTCAAAGAATGCCTGGCTAAAGATCCCTCCCACTGTTTAAGAATATAAAGTTATCATTCAGAAGTCTGGTAATGGTTTTCTGAATAGTAAAAGGGCATGAATTTCTTCTGCAACTTCTTTTAGTTCACTTAGTCATTAGTCACTTCTGAGCTGGAACACCTAGCAGCCAGTGTATCCTTTATTACACCTACCTGAGAGCAGCTAATGCCTTCCAGTGCAGTCAATTAACAGAGGGGGAAAGAATAGCCAGTGGCACAGGAGTGGGTCACAGAAACAAATAGACTCCTTCCTTTCTTCCATCTCCACCATTCACCATATAATTGCACAGGTCTAGTTTCCCCAGATAATTATGCTAAACAGTCTGTCAGAACACGAATATCGAGATATACCCTTCCCATGTGAAAAGTGCTTAGCTGTATGGCTTGATGAAGTGCCAGAATATAGATGAGCGATGTTGATTTCTTTTCACACAAGAAAGAATCAACATCACAAGAGTCTTCCCAGCCACCCCCCAGCAAATCTGGAGTGAGAGAAAGCATGAAAAGCAATTTCACTTAACGGTGAGAGACATTATTATGAACAAGGAAAAATAATGCTTTAGAGTTACGGTCCAAGAAGAACATTTTCTCTCCTTAACTCCATTGCTGAACACTACAGCTATGCTGTGCCAACATCCCTGGCCTGATTTTGGCCATTACCAATTAGTGCTTTCCAAAACAGCTCCTGAGCATAAGACAAACAGTAGCACAGCCCAGGGACTGCTCCCCTCTGGCAACCTTGTTGCAGCCATCCTGTTTGAGAGGGTAAGAGGGTTCAGCTCCAAGAAATTGAGTCATATGGTGCCTTCTGGGTGCAAAATAGCCTGAATTAATTCTTTACAGAAGTACAGATCCTGCAGTTTTGAAGTACAGATCCTATAGTTTCTGCTCCTAAGGCTGCATTTGTCACCAGGGATACCATAATTAGCAGTCATGAAGATCTTTTCTACCACAGGTCAAGACAAGCAATTTGAGCTTCACTGACTTTGTTTTCTGGCGGATATTTTAGGCATTAGATGCATTATTGAGATTTCAAACTCTCCGGAAGATAGAGAAGAAAAAAATCCCAACAACCTGCGTGTCAATCAGGTACAAAACAAAGCTAGATGGTTTGAAATTCGCACTTATTTGAAACATATGAATCTGATTTTACATTTAATTTTCAGCTTATGCCAAAATTTCAAGTGGTACTTTCACTTCATTATGTTACTTTCTACTTATTTACCATGAAATATATTAAACTCCAGACCCTTAAATTCAACATGAGTACATTTCATGTTTTCACTATTAAATATCTCAATGTAAGAACTACATATTTTGAAGTAGAGCAAGTATGTCAGTCTCTTCCACCTATATACTGAAGTTTGAGAAGGAACTGCAATTAGTTCCGGGGTCTTTACTTCAAGTAGAATCTGACCAGTTGGTACTCTAAAATGTAGATGATGGGGATTACTTCACAGAGTCAAAGATGATATGCTACATATGCTATAATCAATTCCTGACCATCCCAGTCCTGATTGAAGTAGCTAAAAAGAAACAACAAAAAGAAAAAACAAACACCCTACTAGCAATGTAAGAAATCAAAACAGCATTTTAAAGCAGACCAGAACATGAAGTTAATGGTCATCAGAGTGGAATTAATAGAATTGTGGATTATTATTATTTTCTTTAAATCTATTTGGCTGGTCACAGATGAAAACATGGGTTTGAAATAGACAACAGTGCTATGGGAAGCCCGCTAGCACAGTCATTATCAATTAAACTCCGTACAAATTTAATCCTCTGAACCCTACAGAATGATTAACGCAGAAAATACAGCAACTGAAAAATTTTCCCAAATTTCAATTTATTAGCTGCAAAATATAAAATTTTAATAGTTATAACTGATAGCATTTTGCCTGCTATTTCTGAGAAAATAAAAAGGCCAGCAGTGGAAAACAATAGAATATATAAATACTGATCACTTTACTCTCATTCAAATAGACACAGTTAATTAGTTCTGTGAAAGTCTACAATCATTCTTAATCAGTTTACAGAAAGGTTCTCTGTCAGATGTTATATAACATTTCTCTTGACCAGCATTCATAGGATTTAATAGCTATTAAAGTTAAATTTTTCAAGGAGCCTTGTATGCATGATCTCCAAGAAAATTGCAAGATGATACCTGACCATAGTTGCCTCAGATAAGGACAGTTAAGGTTTAAAATACACTTCTCTCTCACATTAAATACAAAAACTACAATTGTCCAACCTAAACTCCTGGATAAAAGTACTTATTGTCCAAACGTTGTGGTCAATAATTAATGAGCAGGCTCTGAAAGGACGCTATAAGAGTGTGAGACTTAATACTGCCTTGTCTCCCACAAACTATGATTCCTCCAAAGGAGAAAAGTGACACTATTAAGGAAGACCATGAGGAATTCTACACATGAAGAAGCAATTCTGAGTAGCGACAGTATCAATTAAAATTCTGCACTTTACTTGCTTCCCAGAGTTCTTGGAGCTGCATCTACTACAATTATCAACATACATACTTTTCGCTAACACGCTCTTGTTGTTTCTTGATTTTTGTTATCAGTATTCCAAATCATCACGTCATGTAGAACACTGAGAGTCTCTCAGAAGAGATGTACTACAGCTGCCTGAAGACTTTGCTGCTCCGTTTCCATTTACCAGTCAGTGAGAAAGATAAAACTGACCGGAAGTCACAAGACTCTTTTCTCCCTCGTGGATTTTTTCTTATGTTTTATCATTGAAAACCCGCACATCTTTTCAAAAGAGTACTATCATACTTGGATAAACTAAGATTTTCTTCGAATATATCTTACTTGGTTTTGCCATGGTTATCTGATGCTTCCATCACAACAATTCCATATGGAAATTTGCAACAGACAGAAGAATGGCACTTACTGAACTCTGATGGATGATATCTGAATTTGTTGGAATGAGACGGCCTGGTCTGTTTCCCAGAAAAAAATTCTTCTATTAGTGATATTAAGATAATTCCCATGATTATAAGGATTTAATTTTGCTAAGACTGTAAAACTGCACCATTGGAATTTTATTTATTGTCTGCTCTAATTTTGTTATTCCTGTTTAACACATTTATGTTCAAAGTGTAATAGAGTTTCTTAACCCAAGCCCAGCTTACATAATAAAAATTCATTTTACAGAAGAATTTTTTTATTTTTATTTTTTTATTTTTTTTTTTTTGAGGTCTTCTGACAGGACAAATATAGTTCTGGCATCTTACTTCTCTAATCACCTTAGAAAATTACTTAAAGAAGAGAGATTAGCATGATTGGATGGAAAGAAAGTGATTGTACAGATGTGATAGAAGAGTCTTGCTGCAATCTACTATCTTAACTGAATAGTAAAAAAAAAAAAAGGAAAATAATGATAGTTCTCCATAAACTTAGCTGGATAAGAAAAGAAAAAAAAGAAGGAAATAATAACTAAGAAATGTTACAATGTTAGAAACAGAAGCAATTCATTTCAGACCTTTGCAATGGTTACATATGATCAAGTAGTAGTATCAGCTTATAAACTACTTGCATTGAACACTGATGAACCTACATTATAGATAGATAAACCAAGCAACTAAGCATGCTCAGCTACAGGTCACAATATGCATTGATGGGAAGTTTGCTATTTACTTTCAGATCTTCAACAAAAATTGAAATTTTCAATGGTAAAAGATGAAACATCAAAATCAAACACTGTCACACTTTTAGCATCATTTAACATCTAGAATATATGATGAAATAGAAACAGACTGGCCACAAGAAGTTTTTAAATGAACTGCTTCCACAGGAGTTGAGATATTAATTTGAAGTATATGAATGTGTTCTATATAGAAATACTGCTGTGTTATGCTGGGCATTTATTTAAAGTAAAAAGCTTTAGATGACAAATACATGTAGTAATGTATTCTAAACGCGTATATAAAATTTATGTTCATGGATTAGAGGATTCAAAAATTTTAATTCACACTCACTCTGGGAAAAGCAAGTTCTATGCATTACCTACCCTTACACACTGTACAGAAGTACAGATGATAACATGGCAAAGTCTTATGAATGCTAAAGCAAATCAGTGAATGCAGCCCACAATTATACTCCTCTACTCATGTTTTTGATCTTGCTATAAGCTCTCTGTTCTATTTAAGATAAAATGCAATTTGGAAATTGAGTGCACTAGAATAAGCTCTTCTCTTAAAATATGATACTCCTCAGACATTGTATGATATATCTGGCCTTCTTAAACAGAAGAATGAATGCTCCAATCTCAACCCTCCTTCATGGACTAAATATCACTCCTTTCCCTCTCACCTTTCATTGTTTACAGCACCTGCCTGAGGTCCCTTTCCATCAGCACCAACCAAAATACATCTGCTAACAGAAACTGCTCTTGACAGTCTGCAATGACCTTCTCTTTGTCAGTCCCTGATCCATTACTAGATTTTCATGCTCTTTGGTCTGTCAATCACCTTTAAAATTTTCTACCTATTCTATATTTCTTTTCATTCTACCTTTTACCAACCTGGCTTCTCTCACTCATCTCTTACTTGTCCTTTGTCTATGACTGTCACCGCTCTTTTAACTCAACCTTTGCAAAATGTTTCACTGTTCCTCTAGTTTTCAGTAGGACAACTCCTTGCTCTCAGTCTTCGATGCATTTTTTTTTTTTTTTCCTCCACACATATATCATGGCAATCTCATCTGCCAGTCTACCTTTAACTGATATGTCTGTATCAAGACCTCTATACTTACCACTGGAGCAAGAATGTTTCCAAGTAATTATGTCTTTGGCTTCTGCACATGGCTAACCTGTTATCATTGCAAAATCAGCAGAGATCTTATTTTTCAGTTATTCTAAAGAGTCCCATAGTCTAAGCAATGTTGTTAACACCATCTTTTGTCCTGATTTCTGTACCATCCTTTTCTTCAGTAAATAAAGTTTCTTATTTCTGTTGATATTCATTCAGATTTATGCAGTTTTCCTCGAGCTCCTTCACCTCTTCCAAATCAAATATCTATTTAATAACATACAAATTGTCTCAGTTTGAATAGATTTACACAAAAACATGAAATAGTATATGGATTCCAGAATATTAAAGTTTCATTGTGATATCAGTGTAAGTATGTAATATTGTCAGACTTGCAGTACACTCTGTATTTCTGCATCCAAATATACAAATGGGACATTGGCAGCTTGTCTGCTCCTTTCGTATAAATTAAAAATACATATATAAAAAGAGGAACAATCTGATACATCTTTTCAATTTTCTAACATTGCAGTTACTTGAGACTACTGAAGGTTTTAATGGATAAATATTAAAACTGTTATAAATAAATCCATTAACATCATCTAGAGACAAGCTAAAACCAGGAAAATATTTTTACACTACACTCATTTTTATAAAGCATATAAAAATGAAAAAAAAAGATAAGAAAAATTATATGGATTAATTTTTTTAAAGAAAAATCTGTATCAGTAAAAGAAAGTTAAGTTGGCTTATACATTGGAAGCAGAGCAACAGTAGCAGTATAGACAAGCTAAGCTTGATGGGCTTACTGAGATCAGCCTCAAAATTTTTTGCCCCAGTCCTACCCAGTGTATTTATATTAGGAGCAACCTGCAAAAGAAATAAAGTTTCAATTTAGTCTGCAGGTTTTTCTGTGCCTTCCCCATTGTGGGTGCTTAAGACTACATATTCTGTTGTACTCAAATGAATTTATCTGGTAAGGATATGGGAATGTCCTTTAATGCGTATTACAAAATCTTCAGCCTAACCCAGCAAAGCTGTGTGATCACTGGAAGAAAAGGATTCATTCACATTCTTGCATTATTCAGTGTAATAAAAACTTTGGGGAAGAAGCAGAACTCCTTAAAAAAAAAATATGCATGTCATCTCTTGAACATCAAACTAAACAAAAGCAAGAGAAATCACCCAATCACTGAGCTAACTATACCCAAGTGTTCATATACACTAGAGGGAGAAAGAAAAAGAGTGGTTCTGGGAAGACTTTGAACTTTGAGTTCAAGTTGAAGTTTGTGGAACTTTGAGACTTTGGTATTTTGGAACTTCTGGACTTGGATGAGAGCATTTACAGACTAAGAATTCATACTGAATATAGCTATATTCATATAGCAGAGCCATATTTAGCAAATGTATTCACACATGGAATTAGGTTGTATTAAAAGCATTCTACTTATAACTGATAATTCTTCATTTCCAACAAATCAATTTAATGAGATGTGTACTTAATTTTTTTTTTTTTTTAAGTTAGCATAAATTGGCATGGCTATATACAATTTATATTCTGTTCAAAGATTTGGATTGTTGTGTATTGAAGATAATTTAATATGTGGATAGAGTAGGTGAGAGGGGCAAGAAAGTTTTTTTATCATCATGTAGCTAATCAAACTTACTGATACAAGTTTTATTTTCAGTTACATGCTTTCCATCTATCAAAAGTCTTGCCAAAGAGCTAAGAAAACTTTCAGAGAAAAGCCAAGAGCTCTTCTTTTTCAGTCTTACTATTTACATCACTGATTTTCATCTCTTGAATGTGTTTTTTCAACTGCAGCATGCATACCGTTGCTTCCTTGTGGGTACTACACCAAACTCTGACCTGAAGTTTTGAAACAGCAGGAACAAGAATTGTCATCTTCAACTAATTACCTAAAAACACTTCTTGATTAAAAAAATTGTCCAGAGAAGACAAACCCAAAAGGCACTTAAATCACTGAAATGAGAGGTTCATACCTGCATAGAATTTAAAATTTAAGCAGTCCTGCTACAAGCAGCAGCCATAGGGAATGCCCATTTCCAGGCACTGGAGAGGAAGTGAGATGCTTATTGTTCAAAACTACATGCTTTCTCTTTTTGAGTATGGAAGAAGCAGGAAATATTTCCTATAAGCACATAATTCATTTTCAGTACAGTACCTAGAACATAACAACTGTTCATATATTTATTTGAAGAATCCCATATCAGTCTGTTTAAACCTATAAGAATAGCATTATGCAAAAATGTAGATGAAGGTCAAAGAAGTTAAATTCAACTAGAATAGCCTGGAAGGAAACCAATTTGTGCCAGATTGGCATTTGTAGTTATATTTGTAAATTACGCACTTAATTTGTCACTAATATCACCTTTCTTCTCAGTGATTACTTTAAGGAACTCCAATTGCTTTCTAACTAAAATTCACTTACGCCAAACAGAACCATTTAAAGTTTGTCAGTACTATTCCCCCTTTCAGGCAGCCATTTTTTAGACAACAGAAATGTCTCAGGTGTCCTTATGAGACAGAAACCTCAAATTAACATAAATTGGGAGATAAAAAGAAAAAAATGAAAAGGGCAGAACTTACAGTTGGCTGCCAAAACATGTGACATTGCACCTTTTTTCCTTAAACAAAATGAAAGTTAAAGAAATAGCAATGCTAAGTATGTATGAATATTTATGCAGTCTCAAACAGATTACCAGCTGAGAATGCTTTCAGCTACAGGATAATACAAAGGACATAAATCAAAGCAGACCATGAGAGTACTTTTCCATTGACATAAGAGGCCTTTATATCAAGAGGGGATTAATGCTGCAGTAGCCTTTAAGAAAAATGAAATAAAAAAAAAAAAACAAAAACATGAGAAGCACATAGAAAAACCACACTAAAAATTCTCTGTCCTTTATTAACCCAACTTGACTAGATTTTAAAAGGGACTTAATAAAATTCTGTTATATTTCCCTTCTTTCTTTCAAAGTAGTAAGACACTTCTGAGAGAATTTCCCTCCTGTGGAAAGAAGGCAGGAGGTCTGGAGGGGCTGTCTGAAAGGAAATATCTTCGAAAGGCAGCAGTGTCCAGAGTCTCTAGAATGCTTCTCTCTGTTACATCTCTCACTCCTATCTGTGTAAAGATGACTATCTGAACAACAGTGAAGGTTACTTCACAAACAGGAGCAAATCAAAATCAGAAAGGTACAAAGATAGTTTCCATACACCTAAGCCAGCCTGCTCTTCGAGCTCCAGGTTCTGCATCATTTCACTTAAAATGACTGACAGTTTCACCAACAATGCCTATACGAGAAAGCAAATATGAACAATCCATTTGGGGAGACAGAATTATGTATTTTTTATCATTCAGAACATATTAGTTAATTAAAATCAGGAGCAATCATTCCCTAAAACCAGTAATTCCCACACCAGTCACTACAAAAACTCTATAATTTCTGAATATTAAAGCATGGCAAATGTTTTAAGATGTCACCAGTGCAAATTAATCTCTGAAGTTCTGCTGGTAGGCATGAAACTCATAAATAAATCTATTTTGAGAGAAAAAACAGTTCCCATATCCAAACACACAGTCCATTTTAGGATTTTTTTTTTTTTTTTTAAATATTTCAGATTATTTATAATGTATTACTATAGAAAAATGCCAGTCCATAGCTAGCAAGAATGTCATGAACGGTGGTACACTTACACATTAAGATACAGGGATTTTTTTTTAACTCATAGCAGTTCTGTCATTTCCTTGTATTATAGTTTACATCCTCATTAAATTTTTCCAACAATCTTCGGCTTTCCCCTTAAAAAAAAAAAAAAAAAAGAAAAACAGTTTTCCTAAGAAATAATTTTAAACTATTTTAAATATCTACTAACCTGCCATAATTCTACCGCTAAAGCTACCACTCAGTTATATTGAAAACACAGGGTGACTAAAAAAAGTACAGAACTGAGAGTGTTTTAAGTCTTTCTAGGTGTTTGTCTACAACTGACATGACGCTGGAAGCTCTGGAAAAAGAATAACTACAGCACTGCTGTACAGATGAATATTCTTTAAATTTCTGTATTACAGGCAATAAATCTTTTTCACATACCTTCCTATTCTGTTGCTAAAAAAAAAATTTCAAGGATTCATTAAGAATTGTCAGGAAGGGGATTACAAGAGGACAGAGAAAACCTGCTGTGCGCAGCACAGCCTGTTTCTTACAGTTAGAAACAAGGGTCAGTCAAAGGAAAAAGTACTGTAGGCTCCAAAGATTTAGGTGAAAGTAAGGAAGGGTTTTTTTTGTTGTTGTTGGTTTTTTTAAATCATTTTCACTCTTTCTCTACATGCCTTGAGCCTTTGAGGGAAGGAAAATGTGTTGTTTGAAGACACTTGTTCTGAGTCAATTTAATCAACTGCACTGTTCCTGGGAGTTAAAGAACCTCCAGGTACCAACTTCAGCTGCACTGAGCAGAAATTGAAGACAAGAGAAAAAAAAAAAAAACATTGCTAGAAGAAGCAGGTTACATCATTTCAGCATCAATGAGGTGTTAATGTCAGGCCCCTCAATGGAAACAAGAAATAGGTGAACACACAGTATGCATGCCATTCACCTTTTCCAGTCTCCAAGAGTTAGTTCAGCCCCAATGACTCTGATCTCAACCACCACACACAAAAAGATGACCTGTACAGTCCATGAGTTTTGCAGTCACTGCTGATTTAAGCTAACACTACCTTTTCTGAGACTCAAATTTTGCAATATTCTTTTCTTACCACTATAGCACCAGCATTTGTCATTCTTCCTATAAAGCGAGATTTTCCTCTAGCTTTCACTTACAAAGGAACAAACCTTCCAAACTCAGATCACATCCTCAATTTCAGCTTAATATATGCCCCGCTTAAGAAAAAAGAACTACTCTTTCTTCTCCCTTATTTTTTTTTTCTTAAATATTTCCGCAAGCCAAAGAGACATGCAATTTCTTTATATAAGGCAGCAACATTCACGCTAATGAGTGATAGTTGTTTGGGTAGCTTTTTTCACATCATATTTAATCATAGTTGTATTTCAGTCATGCTCCTAACACAACTAAATCAACTACAGCTGGATGAATGCCTGCAGTGACTTGAGTCATTAGAAAAATATTAATCAGGAGCTGCAGCCCAAATCTTATCCAGTGTTGTTCACACATTGCCCCAAGTGTCTGGATCTGAAAAACTGACTGTCCTGAAAAATCATTCTGTGAGCCAACATACACTGCCTAGCTGGAGCACATGGCAAACCACATATGTTTTGAAAATATCAGCAGTACAAAAATAGGAAAAATAGAGACTTCTTAATAACGTTGCTTAATAGAAGGAATAACAATGCTTGTTTCTTCCAGCTGTCTACTAAGAAAATGGAGTCCAGAAACAAGAAGTTCATAATCCAAGTATAGTAGATTTTACTTCCTCAGGCAATGCAGTGCTATAAAAGCATTTAAAATGGACTTTCCTCTGTGTAATCAATACAACTTTCACAGGAAGATTTGTTCTTTTCTAAAGACTTTTTTTAACTGTTTGGACAGGACTCCCACACACCAAATAACTCCTTCATCACTTCCTACCTAATAGAGTTCTCCCATTTCTTTATAATCCTTCCTTGAAGTACACTGAAACTAAAGGTGAAAAATATTCTGAATCTAAACATGAAATATCTGACTTAAATTATATCCTGAATTAAAAAAAAAGAAAAAGTCATTTTGTATCTCTGATTCTATATGCAACTTAAATTTTATTGACAGAAAAAAAAAAAAACCATATATATATATATATACCATATATATATATATATATATATATATATATATATATAAAATATATGTATTTTGTAATAGCCTGAAAGCACAATCATCCTCATTTTAAATTGTGCACAGGTAGAGTTCTGCAAATAAAGACTTATAATAATGTTCAAAATAAGCAAAACAAAATATAACTCATAATGCAGAGTACACATGAAAGAATCAGCTTATCCATCTGAGAAAAAAAAAAAAACACACACAGGTTAGCTTCAGTTTCCAGTTTGCATTGGGTAGCTAAATCATTCTCTACTTGTTCCTGAGTAAAAGAGAAATTCATGACGCCTGAATGGAACTTTCTATGAAGTAGACACTTTCATAGACACAGGTGTTCCTTCTCTTTCCTTTGGTCTTCTCCAGGATAAAGGATTCAAAAGAAGATTCTAGACAGAAATGAATCTTCCCCTGCTTACAAGTATTTTTTGTCTCCATGGAGATAGTCTGGTCATAAAATAAGCATTATTGCACCTCAGTAGCTTCACTGTTTTTATATCACTCCATAATACTACAGAAAAGTCCACCTCAGGGATCAAAATCCAACTGTGACAATGTCAGCGTACAAAAGAACAGAAGACATATCTCAAAAACCCTGCACTTATTCATTTTTCTAATCTACATGCATTTTCTTCCTCTCTAAAATCATACTGAATAAACTGCATTGGAGAGTTGCTCTTAAGAATCCTCTTCCTCTGTTGAGAACACTATGCTAAATTTCACCTACTGAAAATGGTCCAATAGAGAATATCCTCAATATCTTATCCCTCATTCCCGGATACTGACAACTACTGTAAAAAGCTAAGTTCGCCACTTTTATAACAAAAAGTAAGGGAAGTTTGATAGTGCTAGGACTAGTTAATGTGTTAATGTAACATTTGTTTTTTTCCTTAAATGCCAGTCACTTTCTCTAATAGAATTAGAGCAACTGAAATAGTGAGCATTTTTGTAAGCTATTCAGTTTCTTTTCAGGAACAGGAAACTTATCTGATAGCGAAATAAAAATTACTATCTATTGGCTCAATCACACAAGATAATAAATGACCACAACACTAAGAGAGCCCACAGTGAGATTTTAACCTGTCCCTATTCATGAAAGATTCTTTTGATTTCTCTTGCAGAACGAGATTACAAAATGAGGGATAAAGAACGATAAGGGCTCATTTGCAGATGGAAGCCACTAAAATGAATTAGGGACTGAACTTAAAGTCTAATATTCTTAGTTCAGAATTATAAAGCTCACAGGGTAAATACTACTGGAGAGTCATACCAGATCATTCTGAATAAGATTTTTACTTACTGGGAGCTGGGGCTATTCAGTGTATTTTACAACTGGAACTCAAATGTTACTCACATTTACTCACAGAAATGGTTAAAAAAAATACCATTGAGGCTATTCAAACGGGTGAATAAAATTTAGCTTAATCTTGGTTGCCTAAACTTTAGGCTGTTACAGAGAAAACAGGAGAATTTGGGATTTTTTGTTTGTGTGGCAAGGGTTGTTTAAGTTATAGGAGAAATGCATTTCATAATTAACAAATAAATATTGTAGAGAAAGTAAAACTTGTATCGACAGTTGAAAACAACACACAAAAAACAGTACAAGAAAAAACACATTACATAAAGCTCCAGGCACGAGAACCTTTGTGCATTAATTATATTACATCCCAGATAATAACTTTTTTTGAGATTAACTGTGTTAAACTAAATATTAGACAATTTTCATTAATAAAACTCAGTGGTTACCTCATATTCCTGATTTCCTACTATTTTTAACACCTGTGAGCTTTGATTGTATTATTACCTATCTAACAAATACTCTTAAGTTTTCTCTTAGAATTCAGGATTTCAGAAAAGATCTGTCATTTTCCATGATAAGCAGAGTCACCAGTAAATTTGTATATAGTCTGCTCTGAGAGGCAACAGAAAGTTGAAGAGCTTTATTCATTTTTGGGGAAAGAGGGATACTTACATTGGCAAGCCTCAGCAAAGCAGAGAAAACAGATAAATCTGCCAACTGCATCCTTAGAATTTACATGCTGAAGAGACCAAGTATATGGTTTACTACTGTACGATTAACAAACGTATAGTTAGAAAAGTGGCATGGTTAGGATGGTATTTTACAGGTTTATAGTTCGATTATCATGATGGAAAGAAACAATCAAAAATGAAATACTCACCCACGTCCTAGGCTTACAATAGAAAACTCCAAAAGGAAGAATTTCCAGTAAGAGATCCTTTCTCGTAGCAGTCAGCCCTTACATGGGGTCTCGGAGGGGTGCAGCCCCTTTCTGGTCACACAGCTGAATTGCCTTCACCTGTTCTTCCAGAGCTGATGGGGTCCTTGCCTCAGGTGTTCAATCAGTGGTTCAGGCCATGACTCAACAGTTCCCATATACAACTGCAAAGTTAAAAGATCATTTTCTCAAAGACTGGGCAGAAATTAAATTGTGTGGAATATTCCAACCTTGGTGATTCTGTGATTCTTCTGTGATTAGTTATTTACATAGGTTGAACCTAAGAGCGTATTTAAATGTACAGTGTATACTATGACAGGAGTGTGACCTTTTGAGTTAACTGGGTACTAAAGCAACGTAAGTAACGGTGGTATCTTATAGGGGCTTCTTTTGACTATTTCACATAAAGAGACAATGAGGCATACTATATGTAACAATCTAAAAACCAGTTTGGATTAGCTTTTCCCCTCCTCACTCAGTCTGTTACGTTACTTACATCCACAGCAGACCATTACTTTGTCTATTTAGTAGTGCAAAAGTAAAGTGAACTAAAGTAGCAGTTTCAACTGATTTCAACTACTGATTTTTGAGCAGTGCTCAAGTTTCAAGAGCAGGGCTGACTCGATTCAGTGTGGGACATGACATTTTAAAGAGACAAACTGGAAACCAAGCAGATAACAAAAATGAAGATGAGAAAAAAGGTTTGGAAAATAAGATTCAGATGGTCTGTGTGTTACATCCTTCTTACACGTATAAGAAAAATTGACCTTAACAAATATCCCTGAAAGAATGATAGAATTGATGCAAGTTATATCCATAGCTAAGCTTGCTAGTAT
The DNA here is from genome assembly GCF_019238085.1 of Lagopus leucura. Classification (NCBI taxonomy): domain Eukaryota; kingdom Metazoa; phylum Chordata; class Aves; order Galliformes; family Phasianidae; genus Lagopus; species Lagopus leucura. The sequence continues at coordinate 35,315,424 of NW_024962264.1, read as the reverse complement.
TCATTGACAGATACCCCTGCCCTGCAATTTTTATTCAGATAACAGAAAGAGTTGTGTCTCTGAGCCAAGAAGATATTAAAGAATGTGGTCTTAGTTTTCTGATTGACTGCGTTACGGCATCACAGTAAAATAAAAGAAAGACATTCTCTCCAATATTAAAATTAGTGTGTTCAACACTTTATGTTTAATAATTTGTGTGATGAAAAAAGGGGAGGGGCAGAACAGTTATGTTATCTCATTTGTTACAGCAGCCTAGCAAATAAAGATAATAAAGATGTCATGACAGTATAATGTGAAGAGGTATGTATTAAAGGCAATCTGAATGCACAGTATGTTTATGTGTACAATGAGATAAAATCTACATGCTCTGTGGTTGGTAAGTGAACAAATTTTCAGCATTCACTTTAATACCCTTTGCTCACCACATATCTAAACACAGAGCTGAGTCAGAGGCATTTCATTTCCTGAAAGGGCCTGATTTTCCTTCTAGTAATCCCCAGTTCTTGTCCTGTGTTCATCACTTTGATTAAAATTTTACAGAAAATGAGTTTCCTTCAAAAAAAGAATTAAAAAAAACAAAAGCCAGATCACTTTCATTTTTCTTCTTAGTCCTTTTCCTATAAACAATTTGCAGAAGGGAAATTAAAATATTAGACACAGAATGTTTCACTAGACAGTCACCCATCTAGAAAGCCTTCTTCAACTCAGTTATCATAAAATCAGAAAAGTATATCTAAGTACCCAGACTTTTATTTTAATTAATTAAATGCTATAAAGCAAATTAGTTCAGTGAGTAAGTAATGGATCTCATTTGTGTTCTCCTCAGTCCACATTCAAGGGAACCCTAAAGTTTTCTATATGAGCTAAAGAGTCCAAAGTAATCAATGTTTTACTGTCCCAATATGTTCTATAATCAAGAACTAACAACAGCATAATCATCAAACATCAGCTGCTCTGGTCAGGAAAGAATGAACTTTTCTCTCATCCCAGCTCTCAGATACCATTTGCAGTTACGGAGCAAGTGAGAAACTCAAGGTGCAAAGTTCCCTTTGTCTGAATCCCTGAAGGAAAATTAATTGCAGTGGGGAAGAATGGTAACAGCAACAGTGGACTCAGAACTCATACTTCTTTTGAAGGTTTAGTGCCAAGAGCATTTTCAGTGACATCAGCTACAAAACTTTGTATGTTTCTAGAAAATATCTGTAAAATGCTAGATATCTGACAGACAAATTTCTTAGATGGAAAACCTATACAGGCAAAAGATAGTTCCTCTCATCTCAAGCATCTTCTCTAACACAAAGAAAATATGGGATCATTTGGATTAAATGGTTATATGATTTTAATAGCACGGATAATACAAATTATTTGTTAATTGTGCTTCAGAAAATAGCTATTTTAGCTGAAATAGCAGGAAAATAAGATATGTAAAAGATGCAACTGGGGGTGAGGAGGAGGTAAGGAGGGGAAGACACAGTACTTGCATTTTCTTTCATTTTAAAGTTATAAGCATACCTGAAAGATCTCAGAACAAAAAAGATGGAGAACTGTGACAATTAAGAACTCTTAACGTCTCCATTTTGTAGACGTAATACCAATCATCATAGGTAAATGTAACCCCTCATTATCTTTTCAAACATACAGATCAGAAGTTGGTCGTCTAAACTCAGTGGAAATCTAACATTAGGACTTAAAACTTATCCTAAAAGGTACCAATAGTCGTTAAAGTTGGGGGAGGATGGGATGGGCAGGGAAGGTAATTTTTTTAAATAAATATACGGATTCAAGACTAATATATTCATATAAAAATATTTTTTGATACTACAATTTCATTTACATTTTAACTGTAGTTCATATTGTTCATGAAGTATGTAATCTTTCATATTGTTTGTGAACTACAGCAGAAGAGATGTTTTTGGATCTGGCAAAAGAAGCTTGCAATATTGTACATTGATGTCAGTCAGTCTTCCCACACAGGTTCAAACCCATCATTCCACATGTACCTTTGTGATGCTTTTTTCACTCTACTAGCAGAGAGGAGAATAAAGCCATTATGGAGTGAAAATGCTCAGACTAACATCTGTAACAGATGTTTATTCCTTCTGGGAACTCTACTCCCCTGTCACTAAATTAAGTGATTTAAAACAAACAGATAATAAAAGAATACACCACGACATTCATCTTTCATTAATGACACAAGGTAACCACTTGGTAATTTACCTATGCCTGTTCAGTGTTGACTGTAAACAACTGAATCATGAGTGTTTGTATTTGTAATACCCAAGAGCAGATAAAAAGCATTGCTGATAAATGTTTAAGCGTGTATAGTAAAAAAAAAAAAAAGGCTATTACTTAGTAAAAGGTAAAATTTTTTGAGTGCCTTGTGACCTCAGCAACTAGATAATTTTTGCAATGTTTTGAAAGCTCCTCTTTGAAAATTGTTGCAAACTTTGCTGGTTTTGATTTTTAGAAATCTAATTTTAATTTTCCGAGCAGATTAACCTATGGCTGGTTGAAACATATTTGTGTATGTCCTAAACCTTCCAAATCTCATCTCTTTCTGTCATACTTCTGACACATTTTTAATATACATAAAATATCCTTTTTCAGTTTCCTTTGTGCCTAAGACTATGAAGCACTTTTATTCTGTTGCTTCTTGGTTCTCTGCATCTCTACAGCCCCCATCTTTTATTACTTGGTGACTCATATTGCATACTGCTTCCTAAATAAGATCTTTCTAATCTTGTTCAACAGTATTAATATTTTTCTATCTGTTGGAAATACCTTACTGGACACATTCTACAACCACATCTGCCTTTATTTCATGGTTGTTGGTCTCTCACAGCCATTCTGGCTTTTATAGCAGGTTCTTTTCTTGCTTTATCATTTCCTTCAGATCATCTATTCAATTTGCAAAATAAATTCTTGCTGTCATGAATAAAATATTACATATCTTCATGATTTATTTGCTGATTTTTTTCCAAGTAAATATAAAAATTAATAAAAGCATTTCCCAACCATTGGCCTTTATTTCTTACATACCTTCTCACTGATATGCCCCCAAGTTTTCAATATGATATCCTTGAAAAGTCCCTGAAGTTGTTACAAGCTGCTAAAACTTTTACTGTTGTTTTTCCTCTTTTTAAAATATGTTGCTTTTATGACAACTTTTACAGTAGAGAGAATTTAATGAAAACCTTCCCAAATAAAGCACACACTCCTAAACTCATATGAAAAGGCAGGTCACTTCTCAAAGCTGACATCCAGTCACAAAAATAGTGCAGCGGGGCAACAAACGAGCACAAAAGCCTAAGGCTCATGAATATATTGATTAAGCCAAAGTCGCAGTTCAAAGTTATCTCTGCAAATAATCCAAAAATCTCCAGGCAATTTTATATTAAAAAGTCCCAAATTGTTTAGCATTTTCAACAGTTTTTTTTTTTTAGTTTGTTTGTTTTTTTTTTCTTTTTTTTTTTTTTTTTTTTCTAGGTAGGATTAAACTATAGTCTCAAGTTTTGATAACCTCACAATAAATTCACACCTACTAAGAAATACCTCAAAATAATACCTAACACTAGCCCTGCTGACAGCAGTATTTTGGTCCTAGATAGTGTTTCTTCCAGATTAAGATTTTCTTCCAGATTAAGATTTTCTTTCTAAATTAAGTTTTCTTTGTGTATGCTTGCATTTGCACAAACACTTGATATTTGTCATAGAAATTACTGAGAATAATAATAAAAATACTACAGATTCAGAAATATCATATCCACTGGAAATAGAAATCAGAAATAAATTGAGACAAGGCAAAAATTTTAATCTTATGTATGAATTAAAAAATAATAATAATTTAAAAAAAGCTGAGAGAAAGGCAACAGGAACAAAGAAAAGCTACATGGCAATAAAAAAGATTCCAACAGATTTTTCAATGAACACATCCTATGTAATTATTCCATTAGATGACAAAATAATGTTGTGAGATTTCTTTATCACTAAATGGAACTGACACTGATCTTTTCCTTACTGATGTTAAGTGTGGTCTGATTATTGCTTAATGCGACACTTTTCCCCTAAAAAAAATGGAAATACACTTTTTTTAAACATTAGAAGACAATCCAGATAAAATATAGTCTATTTTTACACAAGTGCTTAACATAAGCAAGGAAATTTTCTGCTACTGCTATATACAGTAATTCCGCATCCTTAGTGGATGAAGAGAATCAAATATCACTCTGAAATTAGAACAGACAATAGTTCTAAAACAATCAATATGTGAACTCTGAGTCAAGGCTCAAGCTATTAAATGTATAATCCCCCAATTTTCCTTCCATTCTTATTGTTTTGAAGCAGAATATGAGTTTACTTCCTCACATCACCTCAAGAATCAAAATTACCGAAGGATGCACATTTAGTTAAAAAAATGCTTAGGTTTTTTGGATCTACACTGCTACATACATATATATACATAATTTTGTGATATCCACAGATAATGGCAGTTATGACTTAAATTCCAATTTCTTGGAAGAAGTCTGGGTATATTTTCATGTGAAATACAACTCTGCTTGTTTTTTGCAATAAACAATGACTAACATCTAAGAATTTTCTTTATTTTCTTTCTTCCATTATCTTACCTCCCATAGTTGTTCTAAACAAAGCAGCTGTCGTTAGTTGATGTATGCTGTATTTTGGAAAAAAAAATATTTCAGAGGAAACCATTTTTCCTTAAATTTTCTGAGAAAATTAACATTTTTCACTCCCTCATCCTTGCCTACCCAAATCACAAACCTCACTGGGAGATCTGCTACCTTTCTGACATATGATTATTGAGGATCAACTCTTTTTTTATATAATATATGTTAAAGGTTGGAAAATGTGCATAGAATTCCTACTTGATGTAGCCATTGATTTGAACTGTGTATGCTAGTTTGGGAAAGTATTTTCTCGATAATTGTTTAGTTCTCCTCCTGTATTCAGTTTTTCATTCATCCCTCTATATCATGTATAACCTATATTATAAATAGTCTGGTACAGTGATCATCTTTGCATGATCCACTTCGACTGAACACTTCCATCTTTAGGTATTAATGCAGCAAGATATTAAAGGAGTTGACTAAATAATCCATATGAAGAAAGAATAAACATGCTAGAATATCAGGCTCATAAAAGACTGTGTGTGTTCTTATGAAATACTGTTTTTGTTGACTCAGATAAAAATAAAAAGGTTTTGTCACTTTCGGTTTAACTATCCCTTGGGAGACATATGGATTACCCTGCTAATGACATAATAGCATCACACATTTTCCAAATTTAGCCCATTTCTAACCCACTTCCAATACCCTCTCTGACTGGTTCTACTTTTTGTTTCTCTACTTCATTTCATATTCCTCCACATTAGTAGAAGTATCTTTTTATAGGACTTACCAATGCAAAAAAATCACATTCCATGATGCAAAAGAACAGCTAAGGTTCTGATATAAAATTGGCTACAGGACTCATTCATCACCAAAGAGTCCTACTAGATATAACTGAATATGCTCAGCTACAAATGTGTTCCTTAATATAGTTCCCAATATGGAACTTTAACACAGCAAATGTGAAGAAATATCAGTATAGCTTTAAAAGATTTAAAAAATTGCACACAAAGCATGAACAACCATTCCAAATGCAAAGGAAAATATTATTGCTGATCACATTAAAAAAAATAATTAGATACTATCATGAAAAGTGCTAAGCTTCTATCAGTGTATACTTAAGTCAGTAAGACTTGAGAATATAGTTGGAATTGATCATACGGCAGTTTACCAGCTTAACTAGGGATAATAAAATGGTCTTATTTTTTTCTGTAGTTCACTAATAATTTGTCTATTTTTTTCCTGTATGTGCATTGCTTTCCAATTCACAAAGGTTTGGATGTTCTTATTTATCTTTCAAGGGTAAATACATCAGAAACATTTTAGTCCTCTCTTGTGAGGAAATGGAAGAAGGAAGGAAGATCAACTAACATATTTGGTTTTTTTTCTGCATGTTTTTGCATGTTTTTGCAAGAGAAACAGATCTTCACTGCTGAGAGAATGATGTGACATGGTTTAAGATTGGCTTTTTGAGAAAATGTAACAGTATCTTCAATTACATTGCGCATTGAACACGAGATAATAGAAAAATAAAGGAGAGACAAATCAGGAGTCAGTGTGGGAACAGCAAAGGAAGACAAAGAGAGAAAATGAAGTGAAATAGAGGCTAAATAAAAAAATGATACTTCCCTTCATCCTTAACCTGATATTTAGCTTGATTTTATTCTCTTCTAAACTCACTGTCTGTGTAAAATTGCACTTCAACAAAATTTTTGTAAAATGGCATGCCATCTTTTTTATTTATGTTTGCATTTCCTTTGATTTTAATTAGAGTTGAAGACTACATTCTGAAGTGAAGAATACAGAGTATAAAGCACACAATTGTTCCTAAATCTATAACTAGGTATGGATAGAAATAATTTTGTTACCATAATTAAACAGTGGACAAGAAAAAAGACCTTTGGGACTTAAATACTCATTACAAACTCTATTACTACAGGCAAGAATGAAGGGCTTCGTTACTCAAACACCTCTGAAAATGTTACTTGGAGCAAAGTGTGCAATCCCAACAAAGTCTTGATAACTCTTTTCTTTTTTAATAAACAGCATAAAATTATTTATTCTTAAAATATTCATAAAGGGAATCTTCTCACATGTAATTCACAGGGAAAATAATATGCTCAGAGTACTCCAGGCACAATGCTTTTAATTCTACGTTTTCTTAGGAGTTAAATTATATTTTTGTAACTATGTGTATATACTGACAAAATGTTCTCTCTGAAAAAATTTGTAGCTGAACTGTGCCAGTTTAAAGATCAAAAAAAAGTAAAGAGAGTTCCCTGCTTATAAATTGTAGAAATTTTTGTTTTGTTTTGTTTACTTTTGCTCTAGCTTTCAACCAAATACTGAAGAATTTATATCTGAAGAATCATAGAATCATAACCATGAATCCTTACCAGGTTACTTTACATAATCTAGGGTTAATTCAGTATATTCAGACATAATGAGGACAATCCAGAGACAAACAATGAGACGTCTCCTGTGCTCAAGAACAGCATGGGTCTGTTTTAATTCTGAAGAAAAGAATATAAACTTCTCCATATAAAAAGGATCAGAGATATAAAGGTTTGAAAAACAAAATGTAGTGATGACTCAGATAAAATCCTTATAAGTATATATATGACTTAACATCTCATCCCCGATAGACTTAGCAATAGCACTGGCATGAAGGGAAGATGGTAATTTTGCCAGATTGTTGTAAAGAACAGTCTTTTTCTGATTGCTCTTTTTTTTTTTTTTCTTCTTCCCATTATAATAAATAAAGCCATAGAACCATAGGGTGACTTGGGTTGAAAGGGACCTTAAAGACCATCTAGTTCCAATCCCCCCGTCAAGGGTAGGGTTGTCATCCACTAGAGCAATCATGACCAGCTCACATCTCACAGGCCACATGGCTGAGCACAGCTCACTGCTGGCCCACCCCCTGCTCGTTGCCATCATGGCAGTAGCTTTGCCCTGCCAAATGACCCTCCCCAGACATGCAACTATCACTCTGCACCAACTAAACAACAATGTGCTATTACCCACGTAGGCTGAAATCAGAACAACAGCAGCGTGCAGTGCAGTGCTAACTTAAGTTATGGCAAATAAGTTTATAGATTTTAATACATTGGCTAAAAAACAGTCCTTTGAACAGCAAAAAAATATGCAGCCATACTTTTCCTTTTGATACAGAAATTTGAGAAGAGGTTTCAAGATGGGGGAAAAGAAATCCATTTTTTATTTGCAACTCCATTTTCAATAGACATAAAAAAAGTTACTTGAGAATATTCAAATGAAATATACGGAGTTGCAAGCAAAAATCTGATTATATCTCTTCACAAGACTTTTATTAGCCCTATCTTACCAGATAGAAACATGCCTCACCTCATAATCATTCCTTATTCATGCCATCAGTTTTTGGAAGTACATACATTTGTGAACAGTGATTTTCAAGGATGAAGCACGGGAAGAGGAAAATTTCAATGAAGATCTCTACTGAACTCCTTGAAACCTCACTAGAAATGGAAACCATTGCCAGACTGTAAATCCATTACAGATCCTACTAGTTTTATGTTTTGTTGTTCTCTTTTTTCTATGTTTTAATTAAAAATAAATAAATAAAAAAAATTAGTAATTACAATAAGCTTTGTAACTTATATGTTAACTATATTATATGTTTGCTGAGAGCTGCCCTGAAAGTAATGCCTCCTGTTTTATTCTTCAGCTGAAAATTTGCTCTGTCAAACAGCATTTCTATGCTCTTTGTATCTGCTGTAGTTTCCATTGTAATAAATAGAAGGCATCAGTATTAGAGTAACCTTTGCAGATGCAGCCCGAGACAATTCCTCTTCACCTAGTGCAGTCCAGTCAAGCCAAGACAAGAATGGACACCCTTGCACTAGAGTGCATGGTCAGACAAAACTTTACATTTGTTTGTAAGCTCTAGTGTATAGAATAGCACACTGGTTTAAAGCTGAGTAAGAGACAAACTTAACTAGTAAGGATGTGAATTACCATAGTAGAGCTTTCAAGCAATTGTTTCATGAGTCTTTAAACGTGTTTTAAAAAACTAAAATACAGAAAACTGTGCTGAAAAAGGTTTTCAAAGCCTTCTAAACAGCAATCTGATAATAAAGCAACAATTTAATTAGAATATATTAGAATTCTTTAAGATAAGAAAGAATTGTGGATCTGAAACTATTTTAGGTATCATCAAGACTGAGATTCAAATGAATAATTTAGAAAATATTAAAACATCCTTTTTTCCAAAATACTTTTTAGGTAACTGTACTGTCTGCTTTACTTCTTTTTAAAATAATTTAATATATGTTTAAGCCTTCCATATGGCCAAACACCTGGCCAGCTTATGCCACAAGATGATGCTTTGCAAGATTCACAATGCTCAACAGGAAAGACAAGGAAGAGAAGAAGTTTTAGATTAAATAATAAAAGACAGTAATAGAAGAAGGATGCAGCTGTCATTGACTGTTTTCTCAAAGAAGTTTGGATACTTCTATTCAGACAGGCTCTCTAAAATGACATCACAATGATGAACTAATCCTTAGTGCTGTATTATCTTACCTAATAGTTTTTTTAATGCCATTTTGACAAAAAGTCAAAATTACTTTGAATTCTTTAGTAAAAGTATCCTCATTTAAATATAGAAAACATATGTTTTGCTACCAGCCTAAAAACAAAACAATTAATTTTTTGAAGTTTCCTATGAGCTCCATCTGGTCACTGGGATTGTAGCAAATCTACTTATCAACACGTCTTAACAGATTTTCTTTTGACAATTCAGTCTTTGACAGTGTCTTTTTGCCTGAGAACATGGGATAATTTGTATTCCTAACACATTTGTGTTAGCCTCAGACAGTGCTAGAAACTGTCATGCAAAATGGAGAATATACTAACCAGCTTTATGTAATGAAATAAATTCAGATTGTTAATTCCTACAGGGAAAGATACATGGGAGAGGTGCTTCTTCCTAATTCGGAACAAAAATTCTCGTTCTGTAGATGTGGGTATCCCAGCAAATGATTCTGATAAGGTATTTCTCATCAATGAATTTACTCCTTAGTGAGTAAAACTCAAGTAGAACAACAACAAAAAAAAAAAAAAAAAAAAAAGCTTTGGAATTGATGAGAATCCCCACGTGAAAATATTCATTTATGTCTGGGAACGCCCTTTATGTGAATAAAAGAAGACTGTGGGATGAATTTCTAGTAAGATAAATGATCCATCTGAAAAACAAATAGGTTAGAAAGAAAAACTGAAGACAAGGTGAAACTACAGAGAAATGTCCTACTAATTGAAATTAAACTTCTGATTGATGCTAGATACAAGCCAAGACACCATATTCCATTGTTCTCAGGTGATCAGGAGCCTTGGTTTTTCACAACATTAAATCAGATTCTTTTCTGGTATACCTCTTGAAATTCCCAGCTCATTCAGAACACCGGTATCTATACATTCCTAATCACACATACATATTTAAACATATTAGTAAGTACCAATTACAAAAAAGGGTCTTTAATTAATAGGTGCTGAGAGAGAAGACTTCCACAGCATGAAACATTTTTTTCCCGTGAAAGCTCTCTTCATTTTAGCATATCATGCATTTTGTTCATCAGCTGAATACTGAGTATCATAGGTATGACAGAGGAATAAGAAATGCGCTTAAAATTAACAGAAAAAACATTTTGTGCAAATGTCTTCAATTGAGAGTGTTCAGAAAATAACGAATTGTATGCACTTCATTTTTCCATATTTGCATTACGAATCATTAACCAGAAGAGCATATAATCCTTAGTGTAATCAATGACAATTTACAGAAGGAATCATTACATGCTGTTAATTATGATTAAGTTTTTCTTCTGCTTTCATCTCTACATTAAACTAATATTTACAAGCAAGAATCTGTGTCTACTAAAAGATAATGTTTAAATTACACATATCTTGCAATTTTTCCATACTTCCAATGATCATCTACTGTTAGCTAGGAGTTTCTGTCAGGGGAAAAGATCACAAAACCTATGAAGTGCACAGGTTGCTCTGAAAGTAATTTTTCCTATTTACTACCATGGAAACTACAACAGATACATAGAGCACAATAGCACTATTGATAGAGCAAATACTCAAGTACAAAGCACTAATTTTCAACACGTTAGCTAGGTATTTTCACCAGTAATTAACAGGAGCCTGTATGCTGCACTTCCCAGAATCTGCACCAGTGAAGGTGTCTCACTGAAGCTGAAACACATCACCCATCACCTTACTCACATCCACTGTTTAGTCTCCAGAAACATTCAACAAGTGTTGATGAAAGTCATTGGTTCCATTTTTTTCTACATGGAGAAATTCAGTGACGCTCCTTGGCTTCCTATGTACTTCTGTGTCAGACTCCATTCTGTCAGACTGCCCCTCTGCAGCTGTTTGTCACACAGCAACTACATGTACTGGAATATTGGTGGGAAGGTTCTCTCTCTACAATTGTATTGAAATAAAATCTGTTTTAAATTTCTTCAACCTCTTACCTGACTTCATTAATCTTTTCCTGCATATATAGTCAGCCAGACAATGGTGTAATTCATCCATTGTCCATAATCTTATAATATTACTGGAACATGTGGTTCTTGTACAGGACAGATTGCAAAGATTTATTAACAAAAAAGCAGACTTCTGATTTTTGCCTCTTTTATTATCTTTCTCTTTTTAGATTTACCTAGGCTATGTGTTGAAACTGAATTTCATTAGGTTCTCATTGAATCAAGGCAAAGTATTTCAAATACTTGTAATGGAAGGGTAACATTTTTAAGGCAATACTCAAACAAAACCTCTAGTTCTAAAACAGCAAAAAGCTTCAGCTATAGCATCTAGTATAGTTTCAAACATAAGCACATCCAAACTAAACAATTTTTTTTTTTTCCTTTTTACTAAAAGAAATTTTTTAAAAATAATCACTTGGCTATGATTTAGCCTATACACAACAGGAACATCAGCATGCTCATTCAAATGCAATGGGGACAACAGTGCTTCATAGCGCATGTGACCTTTATATAAATAGACTATACCCTGGCAATTAAGCTGGAAAAGTGACAACTGAAAAAGTTATCATTGGAAAAAAAGTCACAGTAACTACATGAATAAAACTGGCTTAAATCTCCTACTAGAAAAATAATTATGAAATTATTTTAGCGAAAAAAGGAGTAATACTTATACCTACTTTGCTGTTTACAGTATTCACCCTCTGCTATGATAATTTAAGAACAAATCACTTCAGTTGTGATGGGTAACCATGGTTTACTCATGCACTTCCTTTAAGCCTTTAAAGTCTCCAAAAAAAAAAAAAAAAAAAGTCTATTGTCCTTTTCTGTTTGCACCATTCAGAGGAATCCAGCACGTGGCATTTAGCCTGTAACACCCCCAATACATTAGGTGTTTAGTAAGTCACACTATTGCTCAGTATCAGGACAAAGAAAGCTATATTCCCTTCAGAATGGGAGCATTTCTAGTACGAATTTCATAACCTATGTAACACAGTTCTAACTATACCTAATCTAGACAATGTTCTGGAAAATACTGCATTATTGATAATCTTCTACTTTGACTGAATTTTTAATCATCAGTGGAGAACCAATTCTAAACCTAGAAGTCAAGCTGAATTTAAGAAATAAACTATTTGTTACTCAGTCAACAAAAAGTCTCATGAATGTAATTTTCATACCAATTCAATACATCTTTCCTTCACTCTGTTCTCAGGTAAATTTTACACTACCATGGCCAGTCTGCTGAAGTAAGTTTAACTCTTCGGCCTGTGAAAATTCTAGAAAACAAAGATTCTTTTTCAAAAATGTCAAATTACTGGTTCTGACATTACCTGTTCCTAATGAACAAAGAAAAATGTATTACTGCTGTTGTGCTTTCTTTCTCTGCCTTAGCTGCAAACTTTCTTTCACAGTTCATTTTTAATTTTTAGGATATGCTAGGATCTGGTTTTAATGAATATGCGGAATAAGCAGTTTGTCTTGCATTTTCAGAGCTCAGAATCTTAACTGCTCCACTTTTATTTGTTGAAAGTCTGAAATCACATTCATCTCCTACTCACACAGCCTGAGGATTAACATAAAAATAGACTTCCATCATTTCAGTGCTGATTTCTTTTCTTCTAATACACATTAGGAAGCTAAAAACAGAATTGTGTTGATGATACGAATTATCCAGGACTCCAGTCTTGAGCAGAAGCACCACCTGTGGTTCATGTGGAGGATGTGGGGAAGATAATTGCTATGCTCCTCTTTGTGTATTGAACTTTCAACTGCTTGAACATAATGAGCCTGATTATGCTACAACATTCAATTGGTTAAACAGTTAACTGTTTGAAAACAATCTGACTTAAAGATTCAATACCAATATAGGTGCTGATTAAAAATACTAGCAAAGTATTCATTTTTCCACTGGTTTAAGTCTTGTTCTACAGGAACACTATAGACTCTTTAAAAAAACAACAAAAACAAAACTGTAAGAAAGTTGCAGAAGGACTTATCAATGTATGGTGAAGAGATAAAAGGCTGAAGAATATTTTGTTGAATAGATCCCCATTAGAACATAGCAAAGTGTAGAGACAGTCTACCGCTAATTCTAGATCTCAAAACTCAACAGCACATCTGTGCATACAAGATCTGGATTTTCACTGTAGTCAACTCAACCTGAAATAGTATGCATAGATAGTCCTGAAAATAATGCCTCCTATTTATTTCCATGGAAACAACAACAGATACAAAGAGCATAATAACACCATTTCATAGAGCAAAAATGAATAGTAATACAGGAATAGAAAAAGCCTTAAGAAAAAATTTCCCACTGAAAGTATTTGAGGGTAAAATTCAGACATTTGTTTTTTCTTTGGGAATTAAAATTTTCATAGAACTGTCACAGAACTTTAAAATGCAGAAATCAGTGCCCTCTTCCACTGCCCATCTCCTTCTACATAAGGAAACATATCTGTTAATTCCATTAATTCGATTCTTTGTGCCAATCCATTTTATACATAGGATAGTTGGAAACTCGGGGGATGGAAGAAAAGATAATTACATTTTCCTGTGCCTTTTTCTTATATGTATTCAAATTTTGTATTTTCTTGATCCATCAACTCACAGATAAAATATACCTAAATTCATGCTAAATTACTTCTGATTATAATAATGAAACATTAACAATACATTCACAGGATGTCCTGCTTTTTGGGTTTTCTGGTTTTGGGTTTGTTTGCTTGTTTTTGTTTTATTGTTGTTTTTTTAAAGGCAACCTTTTCTAACGGATATTTTGACTTCTACAACACACGCAGAGTGAAAAGGATACTTGAAAATAAAGCTGGCAGCCAGCTGCTCAAGACTTATTTATAAATTTCTTTTGGTCTTCTTTTGTAGCTTAGCCAGTAGTTCAGCAACACTGTAGTTGGAATGCCTCCTGATGTTTTAGAGAAATGAGAGATAAATACATACAAAGCCAGATGCCCAGAATGGCAGAAGTTTTACAGGAAGCCATCTGGGAAACTGTTTTGAAAGCCACAGAGAAGGTAAAACAAGTAAGTTTTCTTATGCCTGCTAAAGTGTAAGTGTTGCAGTGATGAGATGAATAACTGGTCCCTTTGACTCTACATGACAGATCTCAGGATGCTACCAAGGAAAAGAGCAAGCTGGGGTGTATTCCATACCTTGGAGATCTACTAAAGTGTGTTACCAACATGATAAACAAGAGATCAAGTGATTCCACTACATATCCAGGGGAGAGAGCCAAGTTAAAAAAGTTTTCTTCGTAAAGATCTCAAAAAAATGGGAGAGATAAGATTCTCTTCTCTTCTTCAATCATACAAAACCAATATTTTAGAAAGTAGTAGTCACAGCATTTAAATAGCATTCAAATAATAATCTATACTTTGTGTAAACTTTTTAAAATCAAGCTCTGCATCTACTGAAAAACCAAGATAACCCAGTTGCCAGAATATGCATTGCTTTTTTATTTTTAACACATATGTGCACATACATATTCTAAGGATATTAATAGTCACGTTTTCTTCCTGCTACCTTTCATAAACTAACAAGCCTAACTGCTTGAAGTTCAAGAATAAACAAAAATGGAGGACAAACTACCTTATATTTGCTTTATGTTATCAACAAAAAGGGAAAGATTTGAGACTACTGAAATACACCATGAGAAATATTCCAAGATTACAGATGCTACTCACAATTCCTAAGCTTTATGGAAAAGAAAATATAGACATTGAAGTGCTCCTTCTTTTTAATACGTAGAAACAGAAACAGATCAACAGCTATTTGAATGTGATTTAGAAAGTATGTTCTGCTAAACCAGCAGTGAAAAAGAAAATGCTGACACACATGTGAAACATGGAAAATGAGGCTCTCTCTGGTCTTTTTTGGGAGTTTGGGAAGAAAGTATCTGCTGCTCTGCTGAGACAAGGTTGTGGGATTTAAGGATTTTCCTATCACTGTCTGGGGAACAAAAGAATGAATCATGAAAGTATGTCCTAACCTCTTAGATAAGTTGTTCCTTTGCCACAGAAAAATCAAAATCCAGCACCCACCCCACCCTCCCAAGATTTTCTAAGGTTCATAATCTACCTGAGGGATACAGAAAAAATGAAATTATCAGAACTAGTACTGCTGCGTTAAAAAACTAGTTCCAAGATCATGAAATTCTGCCAGAGAGAACATACTTCTGCTGAAAATAAATACTAGACTCTTCTGTTTTCAACGAAACATTCACTTACATAAGAGGTATCATAGGATTACAGTTCATGAAAGCTCTCTTTGCAAAAGCAAGTACTCTGAGAAGTCTAACAAATCTGCTAATTTTTTTTTTTTTTTTTAAACAAATCCACACTTGTATCAAATTGGCATCACCATAGCAACGTGTTGCAATAATCTTATGTATAAATGGAGTGTAAAGGTTGAACTAGTCATTTGTGAATGCCCAGCTATGGCAACATTAAGTTGCAGTAATTACATGACCGTATCAGTCAGCAAGATCTCTTTCATTTTGGAAAATATAAATAAATAGGGTTACTAAGCATTACAAACAAGAGATGCCAGTTAGCACTATCAGGCAAACTATTTCACAGGCTCAATTCAAATTTTTCCATAGAAATACAGAGATTAGAATTCTTCTCAATATATTTACATTAAGTTCAGCACAGTATTTTCACAAAGATTTACTACATTACATATATTCCAGCAATACGATTTAGCCAAAGATAGACTGTAAAGTGGATTTTGGAAATTAGCTGAAGAATTGTTTTAATGAAGTAAACTCAATAAGACCATTTTTGCTTGTTTTGGATTTTAGTAGTTCCTTCTGATGAGAAAGCAAAGGTGTGCAGAAGGTACAACAAGATATAGTCAAGGGAAAACATGAGGATAGGGTGTGTTGGGTATGTATCTATTATGGGAAAATAGGCAGAACAGGAAGAGCTGTAATTAGGACAAAACATAAACTTTGAAATGCATGTCATCAGTGAAAAAGCCTTGATTATATTTGAATATAAGTTTCTGATATAACAATTTAGTTGAAATATTAATTTTGGGAAAAATAAGGCAGTTTTTAAAAGAATCAGACATCATGACTGCATGTTTATTCCAGTGATCACTTTTTTAAACACTGGTGATTTTACACTAGAGCTTTTAAGTTAAGGAAGCTAGGCAATTATTCAAGTAACCTAAAAGCTACATCTTTGCTAACAGCTTCACAAGAAAAATTTCCAGGTGACATAGGATTACGCATTTCATATCTAAGAAAATGTACTTTCCCAAACTTGGATAGATTTTAGGAGTGCTGCTCAGAAAGTAGTGCCTCCTATTTTGTGATGTAGCCCTGTGACATCAGAGGTAGATGTTGGTGATATGGTAGCAAAGGTTGAACCTTCCCATCAGTATTCTGTTACATTTTGTTATCATGTGACAGATGGCAGCAACAGGGGTAGGCTGACAGAATGGTGTCTGACGTGAAAGTATGTGTAAAGAAAAGGTATGTCATTGAATTCCTCTGTGTGGAAAAAATGCACCGACATTCATTGATACGTGTTGATCATTTATGGAGACCAAACTGTGGCTGTAAGCACAGTGAGGTCGTGCATGGTGCATGACAACAACCCTGTTCACCTCTGCTAGTTCAGATTCTTACAAGCAGCATGCTTTTCATTGCTGATGAAAATGCATAGCTAATGGTGATGACTAAGTTGAAAAGTACTGCTTTGTAGCTGAGTATTTTCTCTGTCAAATGATGTTATTGTGCTCCTTGTATCTGTTGTAGCTTCTATGAAAATAAATGAGGTATTACTTTCAGAGCAACCTATGTAATATTGCAGTTTCTTACATGATATCCGCTACATCTTGAATGTACATTTAAGTAGTTTTAAAGTCACTGGTGGAGGAAGGACAGAAGAAAGAAAATAATTTACTACTAATATTGATTATAGAATACTCCTAAAGATGCAAAGTATCGATTGACATTTATAAACTACAACGTAGATGTGAAGTCATGGGTGGACAGTAAGGAATCCAGAAAATTTTTTCTCAGCTGAAAAATTAAGGCTGACTTGATTAGGTTTATTTTTATGAGTTAATACACTTCTTGAGGAGTCCTAAATTTACAGCTTCTAAAAGCCAGTGAATATGATTTGTCATTGCTATTGTAAAATATTACAAGCTTTGTACAAGCACTGCAGACCTAATCAAGTTTCTAGGCTTTTCTTGGCTTTAGTTGGTTTTAGCTTGTTGTATCAGTGGTAACAATTCTTTAGTGACAAAGAGGCAGCTATACCTTAGCTCTCTTAAGAACACCAATGGTAAAAGCTACTTATCGCACAGCTATTGACAGCCTTTAGCAAATGGGAGTTAGTGAGCTTCCCGAGGCAAAGGTTGGAAAACTTCAGGTGGGAATCAAGGGAGAAGAAGTAAGCAGGGACACTGTGCTACTAAAAGTACTTAAGTAACTCTATGTAGACACAAAACTGAAGAGGAAGATATTTTCTTATCATAACGATCATATTCATCCCAGCAACTAATTTACTCTGTGACAATTAATTGTAACTCCCACTCTACCTGAATAACACTGTCACTCTAGGAGCCAGAAGAACACTGGAATGTAAGCATACCACTGAAAGAAGGGGATGGTATTACTAACTGACAATATGACAGTTTAAACTATGCTATTACTAAAGCTTCTGTGATAATTAGACTATTTTGTCTGATTTGAGAGTGCGACTATCATTGTAACTGAAATGTTAATAGCACTAGTTTGTTGTATTTATTAGAACAGACTTCAGTTTGACTAGCAATAATACTTTTCACTTTGTATATTGAAGAAGAAATTAAAATTGCAACCGCTTATCTAAGGTAATTCTTACCTGAGAAATGACCTGCCCTATTGATAGGAAAGTCTATCTGCACAACTAGGCTGAAAAGTAATAGCCCACTTGTCAACTTTATGTTAACGCAGCATAAATTCCCTTGTAGGCAGGCTAAGAAATGACACATTATTGACTTGTAAAGATTTGATTGGTGCTGATAAAGTTGCATAACTATCGTGGAAATCTCTGCTATTAATATGTGCTGGGGGATGTAAGGATGGAGCACAACCCTGTCAAAAAGGACCTGGAGATACTGATGGATGGCAAGCTGGACAGGAGTCGACAGGGATGGAGCACCTCTCTTACAAGGACAGGCTGAAAAAGCTGGGATTGTTCAGCCTAGAAAAGAGAAGGCTCCAGAAAGATCTGAGAGCAGCCTTTCAGTATCTAAAAAGGGACTAGAAAAGAAAGAAGGGGACAGACTCTTTAGCAGGGTCTGTTGTGATAGGACAAGGGGAATGGTTTCAAGTTTAAAGAGGAGAGATTTAGACTGGATATAAAAAAGTTGTTTTCTTGTAATAAGGATGGTGAGGCACTGGAACAGGCTGCTGAGAGATGTGGTAGATGCCCCATCCTTGAAGACATTCAAGGTAAGGCTGGATGGGGCTTTGAGCAACCTTTTCTAGCTTTAGGTGTTCCTGTACATTGCAAAGCAGTTAGACTAGATGACTTTTAACAGTACCTTTCAACTAAAAAACTCTATGATTATGATGATTCTACGTAAGGATTCATCTCATGCTGTGGCTTCACAGACTCCTCATTGAACTGCTTATGTCAGGAGGACTCTGTTTAATACACTGTTCATTAAATATCTTTAAGAAAAAACGTACACTTAATTTTCCTCAAAGAGTACAATGAATATTCTCAAACAGCGCATATTTTTATCTCAATCCGCTCACAAAAGCTTTGAGTGTATGTTAGTCTACACTAATTAGTTCAGTCCGCATTGCCATTCAACCAGATGGAAATAACATGCCTTTTTAGCACTGTCTAGAAACACAGAAGTGAAATAAAACTAAAATATGCAATCCCAATGAGCAAAGGTATTATATTTTATTCATCCTCCAAAGGTCACAAAGACCAAAATCTTTTTAGAGCATGTCATTCACTTTCAGCCTTGCACCGTGAGCTCTCAGCTCAGGGATGATCAAAGATCAAAAGATGCCTCACTAAATTTCAAGAAAAATGTCTGCATTCTGTTTTGTTACAATCCTATTAGTCATAGTGAATGTTATGCTTCAGTTGCATGCCAGAAAAACTATATGCAATGGAAACACCCTTTTTCAGAGCCTATTCCAATACTTTATTTAGTAATGGCCTTATGACTTCAGAATATTTTTTCTCACGGAAACAGATTTACTAATCTTCAAATCCTTATTAAATTTCACATCCATCTACCTCTTACCACTTCTGCATAATACTGTAAGACTCTCAGGAGAAAGGCCAAATCTCACAAACTGCTCATCCCCCATGTAAACCCCTTACATATGTCTTAGACTAGAAGATTTGAACAGCAAAACCTTCTAAGACTGTCACTATACTTAGAATTGAGGATAAATATTATTCTGATGTTAAACTCCACAGTGTGTTAAGTTTGAAACAGTCCAAATTATATAAATTATGTTTTATTTACCCTACTTGAACGTCCCTGCCCTTAAGAGTTGCAGCTCAGTTGTGGCTAGCATTTTAAGAAGCCAAATAGAAATGACTGCTGTCCCCAGACAAGAGGGGAGGACTGTGAGGAATTCTCTGTGTTCTTTATTACTTAAGAAAAATAAAGAAGATATACTCTCAAGCTCTAGGAAACACATTCAGTCCAGATTAAAAATTCTATGGAACATTTATTCATATACATATATACTGAAAGGAAACCACCCAGACAAAAAATTAAAAAGTGAGAATTATAGAGGGAACAAGTATTGTTTAAAAGCAAATCTCCAAACTAAGCCTGTGGACTACTTATCACAAAGGCAGCTATTTCACTTTACAGGGTTTTTAAACTCCACAAATTAAATTAAGAACTTGAGAGTAATATACCTGTATTTTAATTAATTTGGGGGCAAATAAGAATATGTTTTCATTGAAAATGTTCATTTCCCTGGTTTAGCCCCTGGGCAGGATTAGCAATTGAGAAAAAAAAAAAACAGAAATAAAAAAATAAAAAGAAACAGGAAACTAGAAAGTCACTTATCCACAAGAGAAATAAAAGAAACAAAAGAAACAAAAGGTAATTATAATTATTGAGACAACATACCTTACAATCTTTCAGAATTTCTTCCAAGCTGGGCTGCTCCATGATTCTATGAAAAAACAAACAAGCAAATAAACACACAAAACAAAATCAGGAAAAAAAAATCCAATCAGTAATATAATACCTTATGTACCATACACTTCTTTTATCACCAAGAGTTCCCCATGTAATGGAAAAAGACAAAACTATAATTTAGAAATAGGAAACCAGAAGGATTGTAAAAGTGAAATGGACTTCTGACAAATTATACTGTATAGAATATGACTTTACAGACTGCCAAAACAAAACACTCCTCTCCTGCACTAGTTAACTAAAATAGTGTACAGTCTAAGTGAAGCATGGGTGTTTCAGTATTAATCTTTAACTCTGGCATAAGTATTAGTCAAAGCTATTGAACCCTGAATTTTCTTTTTTTTGTTTGGTTGTTTTCTTTGTGTAATGTAAGGCTGGTTTGGAGGCTATGGCTTTAACTGAATTACCATGCCTGTAAGCACACTTCCAGCTTTATCCCAAATAGTCCAATGACATTAAAGCCTTACATAAGCCTTGCTTGATTTAAATTTCATACCTTGCATATTCTCAGAATACCTGAAAGAATTACCTGAAATTACTTGAGTAAAAGTAGCTCAGACTTTGAATTAATAGCAAGTTTACAGAACTGTTACTTCTGTTTTCTGTTTGTCACTACTACATTTAATAACTGGGTCAAAACCCATTCTATGCTATTATTTCAGTAGAACTGCAGAAATCATAGTTACAGTAAATTGCATTTACAAATTTAGGTAAATTTGGGAAACATGATTGAGTAATTTTCCAGAATGCTTCTTATAAGCATCTACGTAAACCATAAGCCATTCTTCCATGGACACATTAGCAAAGCAAGAAAACCCAATCTGCCTTCCTCTTTCTCTTCCTCTAATTAGAGACTGTGTGGTAACAAGCTCTGAAACTCCATATAGGAAGTATATGAATGTCCTTTCCAGCCCGTTAATGACAAAGAGATCACCTGTTTTTTTTCCAGTAACTGTTCCAGTTTTCACTTGTTTCCATTTCTTCTAGCTGTCTAGAGAAGACAGTTATCATGATTACATGGCAACAGTTTGCTTTGTATCAAGCACACAGACATACTCATGTTGTCTTTAAATTCCAGACAAAAATGAATTTTCTGACTCACCCTATCTTCCTGTCTTCCAACAGTGATTTAGATCTGAGAGAACATCATATGATATGCTCAACATTTGAATCTGTTTTCTTGGAGGAAAATAATTTACACATGCTGAAGAAAGCTGAAAAAAAAAAAAAAAAAAAAAAAAAAAAAAAACCATAGCACCTGTAGCTCTTTAAAATCTTTTCATTATGATAGCCATACGTGCAAAAAACTTTCGAAGGAAAACGAGATTTGCTATACCATATCAGATCACTGATGCATATAGTCAGCTATCTTGTGGGTGCCAGAACTGCAGAGAAATGCACAACACACCCAGGTTCTTCAGAACACACTCAAGTTGCTACTATGAAGTTTATTTGTGTACATAAATATGTTATTTTCCTCTAAATGCTGTCATGCTCTCATTTGTCACTGACTTAACGAATATGCATATTTTTCACTTGTTTATGGAAGACTTGTGTTGTTGATCACTGGACATCTGAAGGGAAAAAAATGAGTTAGTACAACCAACGCTGCGTCATTTTTTGAAGGAAATTGTGTAGTTAGCCTGAAAAATCATTTGCCTAGTGAATTAAATGCCTCATATAGGAGAAGAGAGATTTGGCTGATTTACTTCAGTTAATGGAGTTCCTCAAAATGAATTATTTCTTTTCTTCTTCTGAAAACTCATATGTTAGAAAAGAAGTTACTGCACTGAATTGCATTACATTTCAAGTGTGACAAACACAAACCTTCTATACCTATTTATTCCCAAGAACTGATTTTAATGAATCTATGAGGGCTGCTCCAATAGCCTATGTATGCTACACCTTAACACTTTCATTTCTTGTAATTGCCCATATATTCTCATAGTTTATCATTTTAGAAACAAGAATTTCCCTTAGATGAATGAGGGAATGACATTTCTAATCTATTATTGGCTCAGTACATCCTAGACAGAAGTCTGGTCCACAGTTTAAAAGAATTAAAAATTAATAATGAGAGTTTTTTCCCTTATATACATCGCTAAAATGTTTACATTTGTAAAACCATTGAGAATGGTTTTAATCAGATGAGAATGAAAATGGAGAAACAGAGGCTGAATTCAATACTGGATGAAAGCAAGAAGTGTCTGTGTCAAAGAAACATTTAAAAATCCAAAAAGGAAATGAAGAAAGTTTAAATGGAAAACAAGAGATACGAACTGCATGGTAAAAATATTCTAAAGGGAGAAGACAAAATATAGACGAACAAAGTAATGCAAAAGGAAATTAAAAGTTTGTAAAGACTCAATGGCAAGGTCTGCAGAATAATACTGAAAGAAGAAAATATTGGAAAACTGAATGCAAAAGATCACAGAAGAGAAACAAAAAATAGAGAAGACTTGCTTGCTTTTGAGGTTTAAGAAATTTTGAAGGCTTAGAAATGTACTCCCTGAGACACATTTTCTAGACTTTTGTCTTTCATCATCACCAGAAATATACAGAGAGAAATTATTTATACTTTGCTCCCGTATGCTCTTACTACACACTCCTAACTCCAGGTCTAGAGGATGACTTACTGCTCTGCTTTTTTTTCATCACATTTGTGACCTCTCCTTGCTTTGGAGTTGGAAAGAAAATAAAAGGTTACACTGTCAAGGTATATTGTGCT
Organism: Lagopus leucura; assembly: GCF_019238085.1. Classification (NCBI taxonomy): domain Eukaryota; kingdom Metazoa; phylum Chordata; class Aves; order Galliformes; family Phasianidae; genus Lagopus; species Lagopus leucura. The sequence goes on along the minus strand of NW_024962264.1, from coordinate 35,292,340 downwards.
CTTTTCTTATTGGGCTAGATTTTCAGTGAAGGCGCTTTTTGTCATGAGAGTCCTCAATAAAATATGAAGAATATTTATTAAAAGACACTTTTCATATAGTGGTATAGAAGTTCGAGGATTCCAGTTTCTGGCACTGTACAGCACCAGCTTATCTTACAGTCCTATGAAAGAGCAGAATGCAGGACTGCCAGCAAACTGGGACCAAGTGGCTTGAAGGAAGACTGACTTCCAGGTCCACTGCAATTAGCAACAAAAAAGAGCTGTGGGAAGAATGCTGATACGCTATTGCTGTAATCACTGAACTGCTGTCTGTTTAAACCACATTTTACCTAGTTCATCATGTTATGTACCCAAGGCAGCCACAAAGATAGTAACTGTCACAAAGGTCCAAATTAAATGATAACCATAAATATATGCATCTTCAGTTAAAGAAAATCAAAGTCTCCACAGTTGCTAGTTATGAAATACAACCAGTCATATTCCTAAAAAAAATTTGTCTAAGATAAGTAAGCAGTTTTTTTTCTGGATGATTGCAAATAAAAATTATTACTGATAAATTTGCCAGCCTCTACAGATCCATTCTAGATAGGAAAACGAACAGAGACAAAATGGCATTCATATTACTGATAAAGCTGTTTAAAAGCTTCGACTTGATCCAACAAGTTACTTATTATGAAGACACAGAAAGAAGCTTCAGTCTTAGAAGAAATAAAATAAATAAGATGAAAACAATACAAGAGATATAAAGGCTGTTGCACTGGCATAAGAAGATTTTTCTAATTTGTGCTGGTTATTGGTTCTGAATGAGTAGTTACATTTCCACTAATACATTCAACTTTTATTCTAGTATCTTAAGGTATACAGATGGATGGAAAAACATAATATGTACTAGGCTAATACCTGAAGTAAAAATGTATTTATGGGATATTTTTAAACACTTTAACAGTCACTTCCCTTAATGAATCATTAGAATATCTGTATAAACTAATGGGTAACACTTAAATGTATACCGTAACATAAATAAAATTAGCACATTATTTCCCCCTGCCTTTGATAACATTATGAATTTGTAGTGATGGGTTCTCACTGTCTTGCAATGTAAAAAGCTATCGCAGTAAACTGCTTTCAATCTTAAATGTTCTCGGATTTTTCTGCAAAGACTTATTTTAACAGTTAACTTATTCCTAGAATTTCCTTATATATTTGGTTAATTTTTAGTCTTATTTAAAAAGAAGTGTATTGCTCTTTTTCTAGAAGTAGTACGTTATAGCAGAAAGAACACTGAATTTTCATCTGTATTGGGTTTATAATCCTCCAATCTCAACACGATTAATATAAAACACAAGTAGATGTGCAAGGCCATACCCGTATTACCTGTCTAGAATATAAGACTATAATACTAAAGTAGAACAACTATTTCAAAAAAAAGGGCATCTTTCAAAGTTGAACATTGATTCAACTTTGGTTATGGTGACAACTCATCAACTCCACGTACTATTTCAGAAGTTCAGTTGACAGTCTTCCTAAGTACATGAAGAGAAGTAGTATAAAGTTTTAAGTACAAGTTTCTAATAATACAGAGTTCTGTAGCTTTTTTCTTTCAATACTTTTAATTAGAGCTAGAAAACAACCTATTTTGATATCAACTGTCCTTAGTAGCAACATTTCACAACATTCAACCTGTAAAGGTCAGTCTATCAAGATGTAATACATAAAATACAAATGAAATGAAAATAAGGAAAATCTCTCCAAACTATTCTTCTATGAAACCAAAGCAACAATAAAAGTCACCCCGTTAGAATGAATCACACGTGCTTCAGCTATGAGAGAAAGTATACTTCTGAAAAGCCTAAAAATGAGTTTGCTGATTAAAAATAGAACTATAGAATAGCATCAGAAAATGCTTTGAGTTAGAAGAGACCATAAACATTGTTTGTTCAGTGGCCAACTACTTTGTTCCCCATCATTGTTATCACAGCATTAGCATAGCAAGAGAGATATCCAGAGCTTAAATTGGGATGGTACACTTTTCAGATTGTTACTTTTAGTTATCTGACTGACAGGCTGATGCAAGTGTGTCAGTTCTATTTCTGCTACTGATTGATGAATAGCAGGTTACTGTCAGGTGCAAAATCTATCCGCTGCCTTAAGAGAATGTTGTTCAGACAGTGGGTGTCCACAATCTTTTGGCTTGGCTGGGCTGCACTGAATGAAGAATGGTTGTCTAGGTCTGTACAGAGATTTTTGATGAAATTTTACTTTTCCTATACTTCATCCTTGAAAACAGTATTTCAGAAATACACGTTTTGTCAAAAAGTGATGTCATGAATAAGGTATGATCAGGAAGCAAGGGATATTTCTCTCTGGCAAGATAGGTCTTATTTAAAGTCTTGTAAAGAGACACGGCCACATTTTTCTTTGAGTTGAGTGTCTAATTGCAATTCTATAAATTCTATTTAGACTGAAAATTGAGTTGTAAATCTACCAAAAAGTTGATTTTTTTTTTTTTTGTCAATCTTGAAATCTATTCTCAAATTCCTTTATCAAAACAGAAAACATGGCTGCATTTTTTTTTTTTTTTTTTTACTGTTTGCAGGACAGTGTTTAACCAATTCATCAAAATGCAGAAACCATAACTTGAGATTACCATAATTTCTTTCATTTCGAATGCTATTATGGATGAAACATAGCACAGGTAAGTTGGTTTTCACCTTGAAGACATGTTTAACTCATTTAAACAAGCAGTCAAATCCACCAAAAATGCTAAATCTAGGAACTATTTTTTTTATCTTCATGTTTTGGCACAAATCTTCCTTTTAATTTCATAAATGACTTAATTTCATTTCAAAAATCACAACAACTTTTTAGCATTTTACTCCAGCTTACCCACATTTCTTCAGAAAAGAAAATGATGTCTCTGTAATAAGCACACATACTTTTAAGATACTCCTGTGAATGGTAATGATTCAAGTTATGAAATTCACAGCTATTGGTACAAAGTTATTCATTTTTAAATCTTTCGTGCATAAATTTTCTTTACATAAAGTGCAGTGATACTTCATCAAATATGAGTAGTGGCAATTGCATCGTTTTCTACTAATTTTATAAAACTTCTTTTTCTTACCAACCACCACCAGGGCATCACCAGTAACTATACCAAAAAATTTAAAGAAAAGAGCTTTAATGTAAATTTGACTGCTTCATACAAAACAAGGATTTTATTTGTATGTTTTAATGGTATCAAGGAGACATTTCTGCAGTGCTTTTACATTTATTATCAATACCTCTAATAGAAATGGCAAGTTGAGCCACATTTGTAGTATCAATACTTTCATAACACCAAAGCGCAGTATTTGAAATTAACTGCTTTGCTCTCCAAACTTATTTTGATAGATTTTACCATTTCTTCAATTCATCTGGCTATAGTCTGATGAGACAAACTGATCTTATATTTAAAAAAAAAATACATTTATCAAGTCAAATTATATCTGCTATGTTTTCCATATATTTCTCAATAAACTCACCGTCAGTAAATGGTTTTGATTATTTTGCAATCAGATTTACTTTCACATATCAAGCCTTTAGGCGTAATAGAGTCCATCTGAATTGAAACTTAACAAAAATTATTTCTAAGTTCTGCTGTTTTGGCTATAGGAAACATTCCTTGATATGCATAAAATTTGGCAGCACATTTTTGCACATAACACATTTGCAAATTGCAATATTTGAAAACTGACATGATTTCCTTAAATATTAAGCATAGCACCATATTATTTGTCTTGACAAAAAAAATACTAATCTGCTCATTTTTTAACATGCTTTCTCTGATTTTTCCTTTTTTGGGTTCTGTTTTCCTTTGAGACATTAGGCAGGTTGAAAAACTGTTAGTAATCACTGAGTTTTACTCACAAAGCATCACAAATGCACATAATGTTTAATATATTCATTTTGATTTGATTGAATATATTTGGCTGACATGAGAGGCAGAGTTAGTACTGCATTGCACCTTCCCCTCCACAGCATTCTGCTGTCACCTATGCAATCTGCTCTCAAGCTGAGCTCAATTAACTCATGAAAAATATAACTAAAATTCACATAATAGGGTTAAAAGTTTGTGAACGTATGGGGCCATATCACTAGCGGCCTCAAGCTGCATGCTTGGTCTGGTCTAGACCATTCAAAAGTGGCTGAATAGCTCAGCACAGCTGTTCATCAGCTGTAAATAGCCCACTGATATCTTTAAGGAGCACCATTCAACAACTCACAGATTTCTTGGTGAAAGTTGCTTAAACATAAGTGATTTATTGTCTTATGCTGTAACTAAGGAAAGAAGCATCTCCCAACAGTGCTTAATAGTTTTGGAAGTTAATAGCAAAGCTTCATATGTATTGGGCATACGTGGCAAAGCTTTGGTAGTGGGGGGCTGCAGATGAAATGAGACCACCATGGGAAAAGCTCTGCCTCAAATCACATCATATCAGAGATAGCTCCAGCTCGTCCAGAAGGTCAGAGCAAGGCCATGAGTAACACTGGGCGTGCTCTGGGAGAGCAGATGATAGAGAGGAATAAACTGCTGCATAACAGCAGCTCGGAGAGAAGCAGCCCTGAAGGCACCAAGGTCAGTGCAGAAGGGGAGCAGGAGGTGCTCCAGGTGTGGATCAGAAGTTTTCTGCAGACGAGGAGAGGCCCATAGAGGAGAAGGATGTCCCCATTCAGCCCACAGATCTCTACATGCCACCATGGTGGAATAAATTGTGCAGCAGCACATGTGACCCAAAGGAAGCTGCAAATTATGGAGAGATCCTTCAGGAACAGTCCCCAGGTTGCAACTGCAGTCCATGAGGACAAGCCTGCAGTGGAGCAACAGGTCTGGGAGAGCTGGTGCAGGTGAGGATTTGCACTGGAATAGTATGCTCCTGAAGGATGTGCCCCATAGTACTGATGGAGAAGCCCATGCACTATCAGTTCTTGAAGGAAAACAACCTTTAGGACAAACTCCATGCTGAAGTATAGGAAGAGTAACCATGAAAGAGCGTCAGAGACAAAGCATGATGGACTGACCTTATCACCCATTCCTTGTTCTCCTGAACAGCTCAAGAGGAGGAGGAGAAGTAGAGGAGGATGGATGAAGTGGCAGGTGTTTTTAGTTTGCTTTTAATTCTCATTGCTCTAATCTGCTAGTAATAAGGAATAAATTATATCAATGTCCCTAAATTGAGTTTGTTTTGCCTATGATGGTTATTGGTGAGTTATTTCCCTTTCCTTATCTCAACCCTTGAGCTCTCTTTCATTTGGTTTTCTCCCCCTCCTCCTTTAGGGAGGTGGAGTGAGAGAGCAGTGTATAGCTTCACCATCAGGTTGAAAACACCAGATCAAATCTTCCAAAATGCTCTTTAATAAAATCAGTGAGATATCAACTGAAAAAAAAAAAAACAAACAAGCAATAGGTCGGATGGAAAAATATCTGGGCAACAGGGCTCAAAGGGTTGTGATCAGCTACAAGAAACCCAGCTGGCAGCAAGTTAACAGCATACCTAAGGGATCAGCCATTAACATACCTTTTAATGACTTGCACAGTGAGGCAAAGCACACTCTCAGCAAGCTGGTAAATGATAGCAAAATGGGGCAGGTGGGAGCTAAGGGACAGTCATCAAAATTCCATAGATAGATAATAGATAAAATCTACTGAGATAAATCAATTCTAATAGCCTAGAAGAAATGTACAAACATCTTCTGAAGTTCAACAAAAGCACATGCATAGTGCTCTAATGGGTGCAAAACTGCCCCATGCCTATATGGCTAACTGGCTAGAAAGCAGCTTTCAAGAAAATTACTTGGGAGTGCTAGTCAACAAACAATTGAATGCAGTAAATCAGCAGTGTACCCTGGTGGCAAGGAAGGCCAACTGTGTCCTGAGCTGCATTAGCAAAAGCAGAGCCATAACATTAGGTAATCATTATTTCCCACTCTGATCAGTACTGGAGGGAACAGAAAGGAGAGCTAGTCTTATCTACGAGGTGCACAGTGATAGGAGGAGATGCAGTGAACCCAATCTTCAGCAGATTACATTTTATGATGCTGTATTTAACCTCAGTTTCACAAAAGAAATTTCCCTTGAGAGACTCCAAAACAATTTCTCAGTACTTCGTCCAAAAAAATTAGTTACTTATACAAATCTAAACAGAGATAAGATCACAACTCAACTTCCTAATTTCAAAAATGTAAAAGCTACTAATTAACTACTGTTAAACAATGATTTCAGTACTGGCAACATTCTGAAGCGATATCAAAACAATACAGAAAACAACTAGAACCAGCATTCATTTCACTCATTCAGATAATCAACAGCAAGTAAAAATGAAAAGTAAATAAAACTAGTTCTGAGTTCTTCAAGAGCAAGTCAGAGCATGTAAATGGAGACACACAGAAATACTAGCATTTTGTAGTTTTGGAGTTTTCATTTTTTTAACTTCATCTTTCAACAAAACAAGAAAGAACAAACAAAAGTGACCTTTCAGAGGGAGAAAAGATGTGGTTGGTCTTTAAGAAAAGATTTTATTCCACCTGTATAATAACCTACTGGGAAAAATGTGTGCTTTTAGCAAAATGTCACTGTGCTGTTGCTGTTGTTCCAGCACCGTGATGAATAACAGGCAACTCTGTGAGATTGCTGTGGTTCACCCTGCACTAGGGTCACTGACCACTTATCACTGCAGGGATCATTGCAAATAATGATGGTGGAGAATGTTGAGGTAGCCGAATAAATATTTGCCATTTCTTGAATAGGAAAAATAAACATCTATAAAAAAGAGCATGCCTCTGAATTAGGAGAACAATTTAATATCTATTTTTTATTTAAAAACCATCAGTATGAATTAAAATATTCATAAGACATGAGGTTGAATGTAGCTGAAATTTAAAACAAATACATACTTACTTGTAAATAGTCTACAGTAAAAATAAATACATTAGCCTGCAATGTTTTCCTTTATATCTGCTTGCATTTGCTTCATTCCAAGCAGTTATATACGCACTAGATAATTAAACACTTGGGGAAAAATCTAATTTTGTTTCATAAAAAATGCAAATAAAAAATACTAATTGGGAACACACAACTAAACCATAGAAGCAATTCATGTATTTGTTTAATTTTTGCAAAGAAGTACTTTTGTTTCACTCATCCCTTACAACCATCACTGCTGATAGTAACATTCCTCAAAAATATTCAATATAACAATAAATAAATATCATTTACAATGACAGATAATATTCAGTATGTCATATGGAGTAATGAAAATGTATTTGAAATTTTTTCAGATGTTTGCAGCTGGTAAGACATTACAGAAGGATAAATTCAAAATAGCACAATTTTTTACAGTCATTTCTCTGGAATTTTAGTGAAACTTGATTGGTTTACTTTCTTGTGTGTGGGCCACAGAAAATTCATAATACAGGAAATAAAATGTAGTTTTAACTCCTGAGTTATCCACTCAGTTTTAACCTGATCCAACGCTCAGCAAAACTCAGAAAGGGTCCTTTCAGCAGTAGAAAATTTGTTTTATAATCAAAACAATGCTGTTTTTACTTTTCCCATTTTTTTTCTTTGCTCACTCAAGGAAATATATCAGCACCAAGTAAGAAAATTTTTATTTGAAGGAAAATAATTTAAAAAGTAGATATCATACTCACGTATAAGTTTAGAACAAATTCAAAATAAGTCTAGCAGAAAAGAGAAGAATTTGAAGTTACCAGGCAAAATGTAAATGTAAAATCCAGCTCATGCTTTCCCCCCAAAACCCTTAATTATTTTCTCCTATATTTATTTAAAAATAAATTAATATACATACTTTGATATTAAATATTATCATTTTCTATGTTAAATAATCATTATCAAGTTTTTTCAGAAGCACATTATAAAGTCATATGCACCAATCTTCCCCAAACTCAGATTTAAGTGTTTGCTCATTCTTCCACTTCAGAAGCAGAGAAATCCTACTTGTCTCTGGACCAGTAAGAACTAACCATCAAAACTTGACAAAGTCTCAATAAGTGAAAAAATATTTTCCACTGTAGAGATGGTTAATGAATTTTGCTAGTAGAAGTTTAGCAAAGATAAAATCTCTTTCTTTCCAAACTGCTTATAAATAGTTCTACTCTATTGACAGTATGCTGCAAGCATAAATATTATATTCCTTATGGTCTCATTCAGGAAGGATCTCAGATTAAAACTGTGTACATTCTTGGATTTGATTACACGAATGAAAGTTACCTATGAAAAGTATATTTTCACCCTTTGCAATGAATCAGTTTCAATAACTACTCTTCAATAATTCTGAAGGTCATGATCATTTAAAAGATAGTCTTATAAGTAATGACAATTCTTCACATTCACCAAACAGCTGAAGTGAGGATGACTGGAAAAGGAAACATCACTAAAACTAGATTTCAGCTAAATGCATCTTTGTTTTGCATGGTGACAAATATGTGCTTTGAATCCTAATCTTCTCAAACAATTGCAGCAAGCCAAATCCAGGCAAACCTCCAAAATGGTAAAAGTGTACCCGCTTTCATTCAAATGTGGAGCAGATGGTGTGATTTAATTTTATGTCTGTATGACTAGGATGAGTGGGCGATGATGAAGGAATTCCCCACAAGTCCTGTAAATCAGTGGCTGAAGTGCTCACAGACCTTTAATCCACAGCCTTTTCCAAAAGAGCATTTCATTAGTTCCATGTTCCTCTGTAAAATTTTTTCTACATAGCTTCAATATTTTCAAGGCACCTGTTAAGGTGCAGAGCAAACATCAATAGTGTTACTAAAAGGCTAGAGCTATAGGACAGTTTTCTAAATTACTCTTGTCTGGAAAGAGTAACTGAGGTGTTATTCAAATGGTCTGCAAATTACCTGACAGGGCCTTAGGAGGGGAAATCAGAATGAAGCATGAGGAATGGCATTAAGAAAATGGATTCTCTGATAATTTTTCTTCTCATCAGTATGGTGTGAGACAAGTCCTTCGGTCACATGAATACCATAAGAACAGATATACTGAAAGAAAGTAGGAATTGGAATTGATTGGATTTATAATCTACTACTTATCACGTCACATGTTGAAGGCAAATATTGGTAAGAAATAACAGATATATATATATGTCCTAGTTTTGGATGGTACAGGATTGACTTTTCTATTTGAAGTTGATATGTTCCTACTTTGTTGTAGATCAGTACTTGCACAGAGCCAAAGACTTCCCAGTTCTCATGCGGCCTTGTCAGTGAGGAGCTGCGGGTGCATAAGAAACTGTGAGGGAATATAGCCAAGACAGCTGAACCAGAAGGCAAAACGGATATCCCACAGAATATGATGTCATGCTTCACAATAAAAGTTGGGCAAAGGAGGAGGAGGAGGTATATTTGGAGTGAAGGCATTTGTCTTTCCATTACCTCGATGAGCCCTGCTTTCCAGGAAATAGCTAACCATTCGCCTGCTGATGAAAAATAACAAGCATATTTCTTGTTTTAATTTGCTTGCATGTGCAGTTTTTGCTTTAACTAGTAAACTGTTTTCCCCCATCCTACCTGGGGAGGGGGAGTGAATAGTTGTGTGGTGTTGAGCTGCCAGGGTTGCTCTATAACAACAGAAAAATCCTAATCAGACTGAATAAGGCTGAACATACATAGCTATTGGCATGGAATGGCTCTCGCTAGCAAACTCCCAACCACCCAGCTTCTTATTTAGCAAGATAGGGTAAAAAATAGGAAAAATGAGAAAAAGAAAAAACTGTTTCAAGATAAGCTCAGGATTTACTAATTACCTCCACAGATCAAATAGGCTCAACTTGAAGAAATTAATTTACTACCACTTAAAATAAATAATCACTAATCTGAGTAAAGGAAAAAAAACAAAAGATACATTTTGCAGGGCATAATCTACTATTTATTATCATACAAGGTATAACCTGATTCCACAGAAGCGTGGTTAACTTGCCTTTAGAGTAGCAAAACATAAGCATGAAAGGGAGCAACACTAAGATTAAGTTGCTCCAAAGATTACTCATTTCTGCAAGTGATATTACCTACACTACGTATTTAACATTGAAATGCGCATGCTGCAAACTGCACATGAACACTACAGACTTCAGAATAGTCACAGACACCCATACTGCCTAAAAGAATGGTATGTCATTAGCACAGAAGCTAATGTACTACCTATTTTTCTAGAGTAAATCAACCTGAAATGGGTTCCATGCAACAACTGTCTAACTGCTAACAGAAAAAAAAATTATATTTCTTTGAAATTCAAACCCCAATAAACACACTGTATTAAAGGAAGAACAGACCATGGAGCATTTGATCATCTTCAATGGCCTAAGAATATCCCAAAATGCAAAGCAAATGACTGATTTTTATGGACCAAATAATAAGCAGACCTCTAAAACTGCAATTCCTAGACTGCACATGAAAGAATCAGAACACCTTTCAAATGCAATTTTATACCCTTCTTTGAAAATCTGTCTTTAAAAGAGCAGAATGGCTACTATCTTCCCCTCTTCTTTTTCCCTCTTTTTTTTTTTTTTTTCTTCCTATTTCACAGATGTAGGATACAATCAAAGGTCTGCTTCTGATTTGATGAGAAATATTTCCTGTGTCAATTACTTTTTCAAATAAGTCTGGAAAGATCCTTTTTGACTTCAGCTCTCCATAGCAATGACTTTTCACCACACGGAACTTGAAAAGGCTCAGAACTCTGGCAGGAATATTTAAGAAAGTCACAGAACCAAGGTGAAGGAAAAGGTTTCCCTTTAGTGAAAAGCAATTAAAACATAGAATTACAGGTATTTTTTGTTTTCTTTTTTTTCTTTTCTTTTTTTGTTTGTTTGTTTTGGTAATTTGAGAAACGTGGATATTGAAATCCCACCTACAAAGAACAAATGAAATTTTTAGAACAGTTAGACTGTCTTGAGGAAGATTCTACTTCTGCACAGAAGCTATCTCCTTCCAGATAAGCTACCAAAGCTGGGAAAAACAATTAAAAATACAGAAGATTGAAATTTAGACAACACAGTGAATAAATCCAAACTACTGAAGTTTTAAAAGGAAAAGAACATTTGTAATGACATCTCAATGTATGAAAAGTGTTTGTAGGTGTACTTTCTTGTTCCTCTACGATCTCACTGTAGGCTAATGAACATTTTTCTTTAGTGGCTTATCTTCTCATCAGGTCAGCCAACTGATCCAGTTCCCTTTACATCCATGAGGCCATTTCAGCTAATGGAGAAGAGCTGGTGGAATGAATCCACACTTTTCATTTTGTCTGCATACCAGTTAGCTAGGATTAAGTCTAATGTGAACTGTCCCAGCTTTTTATTTTTATTCAACATTTATGTATTCCTGTCCTATTTTAACTTTATGTGTTATCTTTAAACTTTCAACATGTGTTTATAATGACGCCACTCTGAAAAGTACTAGAAGCCCTGTATTAGGAAAACTTTTAAAAGCTGATCACACCTCCATTGGGAGACTTGCATAAAGTAAACTTAAAACATTCACATGGCAGTTCAAATAAAGCTACCTTCATTCTGTAGAGCTCAAAGATAGCCATGGTGGGCATCTTTCTTTTTCCTTTTCCTTGTATAGATACAGTTAAATAATTATTGCAAAGAGGTTAAAAAATAATTATTTAAAAAAGAAGAATGTTCCTCGTTTGTTATTGTTTTTCTTTGGGAAGACACGTGAACCTGTAATAAAGTTAATCAAAACAGTACTATGGCAATAACATAGTTCTCTATTTGCTGGACACCGCTCTGTCATGTCATGTGTGAACATCAGTTTCAACTCATGATAAAACGGAGTCTCTTGCCATATTGACTATAAATTTTCCATGCCCAGTTTTTCATCCATTATTTTCAAAATACGCAGTGTCAAAATACTGAGAACATACAATTGTGTCTTTTAGAAAATCTCAGAAGAAAAATCATGAGGATATTAAATAAGAAAATGAAACAGTCTTAAAACTTACACTCAGATTACTGTAAACTTCTTCCTAAATAAACTTCCTCAAGTAACAAAATAGTTTCCTCTTGCTTACGGTACAAAATCTTCATTCTACAATACAATCTCTAATAATACTGTTGGATCACATCAATAAATCACAACGAAATTTAGAGAGAACTCCTTTTACCAGAGCTAAGAACTTGTGAGCACCCTTTGCTAGAAGTATACTTCCTTCATGGACCATCTTTAAAGACAGTCTGTGGCCTGAGATACATTTCTAAAATAAAAATATTTCTACAGTAATAAAGGATGAATAACTTTTAAGGTATAATCCAAATAGAAGTTGTTTAATAAAAATATTTTGTCAAACAGGTTCTAGGACACAAGGTAGATAATTTATAATTTGGTTCCGTTCAAAAGTGACATCACCATTAATTACAAAATTTATTTTTAGAGTCCTCTGTCTAAAGAAATATCAATGCAAAATCTTAACCTTCATCTTAAAAAAAAAAATAGAATTAGGAAGATGGTCCAGATAGTACCAAAAACATCCTCAAACTCTCAATGTCATTGAATAAGAAAGTTAAAAGGGAGACAAATTAAGGTTTTTCTGAAAGAAAGGCTATAGTTGTAGCTCTTGATCTTTTCACCTAAGGCCCTGAAGTGGAAATTGGGAAGGAGCTGGGACTTCCCCACGAAGAATATTCCATTATTTCTTTGGGAAAGCCTTTCCATTGCTCAACTTTTCTGACAATCAATGAATTTCTGTCTTATCCAGGAGGAATTTTCAATGAAGAAAATTACTCAATTATTTAAGGTAACATGACAATAATAAAACATGTGAATGATTAGCTACTCTGTTTAGAATGATTATCATTTGTGCCATTGCTTACTATTATAAAATTAATATTGTACAATACACTGCACAGTTGCCCAGATTATGATTGTGATTTCCCTTGAAGCACTAAGGATTCAACAAGGTTTCAAACAGATGCACTGACGAGATTACTGTTTGGTGTAAATGTCAGGATTTGACTAAAGAACAAAGCAAGGAATGAAAATAAGAATAACCTGAAGAAAATGGAATGATCATGGAGCACAGAGAACAAAGAAAAAAACACTTGTTAGAGTACATAAAAAATGCAGTAAGTCTCCTTTCAGAAATGATAGCAGGAATAATTTGTAGCCTAATAGTCTATTCACTTTTAAGCTCTCAGCTGAAGCTTCACAAGTCTAATTCACAAGACTATTCACCTAAATTTACATCACTGAACATCCAGACACGCAAAATACTTAAGTATATGTAATACATACACATAGAGACCAGATAGAATATTTACCTATTAGAATTATTCTATGAGGATTTTGTTTAAAAACTTGAAAAACCCACTCTTTTCTACTACAGTGCATTTTATTGATAGTCCCAAAAACTCTTGTAGAAGTTTTTTCTATTATTTTATAATTGTTATCACTATTCCAATTAGCTAGTTGACATGCAAAGTTGAAATGTTTCCCAAGCTCGCGCATTAATTAAAATTAGAGCCTAAGACATCTACAATCTCAGTTCAGCAAACATAGCTTTTTTTTTTCCTCCAAAAACAAAAGGCAGAATTAAGCATAACTAAATTTTTACATTTATGTAATCCTCAGGGTGCCAATGGCCACGATTACATACATTTTCATCTAGGAGTGAAATTTTACAACCTGTAAAAATACTTGAAATTAGAAACAGAAGTGCAGTGCAGGCAAAAGTAGTCTAAAGGTGTAGATAGGCTACAGCTAACCTCTAGAACTACAGCTATACTCCACGCACTGCTATGGGTTTTCAACACCAGCTCCTACTCCGTTTTTTGACTAAACAAGTAATTCACCGCTTCGAAAGCTTATTGCAGAAATAAATTCTTAGATCATAGCATTACAAGAACACATCCAAAGAAGAAAACCATACAAGCTATTTACAGCAACATCCAGGTAGTGCATGACAGTAACACAAGGTCTGTTAATCAGAGACTGTGGAACCTGTCAAATAAAACTTTTTTTTTTTTTTTTTTTAAAGTTCAAATTGCAGCAAATGAAGAAATTGAAATTGCAATCCAAACAGAGTACTAGAACATCCCACGATTTCTCAGGTACCCTGCACGAGAAATTGTTTGCTCAATATTCTGCAACACGTCATTTATCTGCATATCATTTTTCTGCTAACACTGTAACAACTTCTTTTTTTTCCTAGCAGCATATACATTAAGTGCTGCTCCAAAAGTAATGCTGCCTATTTGATTACATTGGCCCATCACATCAAACGCAGACATTGGCAGCATGTGAAAGTTAAACCTTCTCAAAAATATTCCTCTGTATTTTGTCACTGTGTGACAGATGGAAGCAGAGGAGCAGTCTGACAAAAAGGCATCTGACATGGAAGTGCTTATGAAGCAAAGGTGTGTGAATTAATTCTTCCATGAAGAAAAGTGACATACATTGACATCCATCAATGCTTTCTGAATGCTTTTGGAGACCAAACAGTGGATGAGAACACACTGAGGTGGTGAATAGTGCATTTCAGCAGTGGTGATAGCAACATGAAAGGCAAGCCTTTCGGGACAGCCATGCAGATTGTTATGAGCATGGCATGCAGGCTCTTGTTTATCACTGGTAAAAATACATAGCTAACGTTTTTTAGTACATTGAAAAATAGTGTTTTATAGCTGAGAATTTGCTCTATCAGAAGTTTTATTATGCTCTTTGTATCTGTTGTAGTTTTCACAGAATTAAATAGGAGGCATGACTTTTGGAGCAACCTGTGTGTATATACTTATGTATATAATATTAGCAAAGTTGACTCTAGTGTTCCATATGGCTTACACATAGTTTATTAAAAAAACTTAACTGTTCTTTCTGTTACAATGCTCTAAATTCCCCCCTGAAGGTACTAAGCAGACACACGCTTTGAGGTTTGCATTAACAACAGCCTCTAAGATGGTTTGCAGAAACAATACTGAATGTTGTCTGTATCTCAAATAGTTTGTCTATTTAAAAACAACAACATTTTTTTAGCTCTTATTTTTAGAACATTCTAGTTCATTTGCCAAGACAGCTCTGTACAGATTTACAGCAACATCTTGAAGCACTGATAGTAGTGATGGGAAACACCAACTTTTAGATTTCCTGTGACTATTTCAATGTGATATTGCACACATAAATTTGTGACACATTTATTTTGTATATATGTATAAATGCTGCATATAGATATATATGAAGTACAGTGATATGTACATGTTTCAGATAAATACATTACAGCTGTGTTATGCAGCATCTATTTGTTTTCAAGGAATTGTTATTGTAAGTGAGCATTTGGGCAATGTTTTGAATTATTACTAGAAGCCAAAGGCAAAGAAAGATTTGATTGATTCGTAGTTTTATCACCAATATTTAAAATACGGTAATACTTTGCTTTAGGTGGAAGTATTTTGTTCCAATTGATTCATCTACGTAGTCTGTAAGCTGATAGAGGAAATTACTATAAATGGAGCTAAGAACTCATCTTTAACTACATACATAGACCTATCATTTGCATACGACTGCTATCTTCAAATCCTTTCATACTGTGGAGTAACAGCATAATGCATATGCCCTGCCATTGCACAACTACCTTTCAGCAACAGTAATAATTTCTTCCACGCAAGTCAAAGCAACTTACTTTTACTCACTTTGATTCAATGTAGCTGCTGGAAGCAAGATCATGTAAGCCTTTGGTTGGCATTTCATAGACTGGCACTGCCTAGCACTCGGCTAAGAGGCAAAGACTCTCTAACCTTCTGTAAACATGTAAGTTTAAAAACCCAACTCATTTTTTACTCAGCTTAACTGTTTCTCAACTTTTTAATATTCATTTTCTAAATATTAGAAGATTTACTATACATGATAATAGTGAAAAAAATCAAGAATACTACAACTGTAGGACAGCATATTGTTATTCATACTATCAGAACTGAGAATATTTCTCTGAAGTTTTTAACCATTCCTGAGATGATCACCTTTATGCACATTCTTATCCATCTCTAACAGACATTTTTCTTCAACTTGAGTAAACTGCTCTGTAGAGAATCTCATTAACAGGAAGAATGCCTGTCCTTTACATAAAAGTGGTTTCATTTTAATGGTTACAACTGTATTAGATTTTATACCCAAATATATTTAGCCTTTATGTAATTACAAACCTTTATGAAGGTTGTGCTCAGAACATTCATAATGAACTTCATTCACTAATGAAGGAGAATTCCACTTAAGTCTCTTTTACTGTACATTGAAAGGGATGTATTTCAGTGGCAGAACAAAGGGATAAGGCCTACCCAAAGAATGGTTAAAAAAAATAAAGAAAAAAAAAAAAGCAATCATTACTCCTCCCCTCCACTCCAAGTTTAGTTAACAAACTCTCCATTGGTATAGCAATACAGAACACCAAAGATGTCAGAATCTTTCCTGCTGTCTTCTTGTGACACACTGTATGTGTCTTTCAATCACTCCCATAGCAGCTCTCTGTTCTTTACAGATTGTCTTTATGTACATATAGGTGAAATCAATGTCCAACATTCCTTACAGAAATAAAAGTTTGTTATGTGAGAGTTCCAAGCTGTACAGGAGTGGTTCCTATCAACTTCCAGTGGTGTCTTCCTTGCCTACACTCTGGATGACTAATGAAATACGTCTAGACATGATTACATAATTAAGAACAAGACTTTAAACAGCAGAATTAAAGAAATATGTGGAATATTAATCACTTTACTGAATAAAGTATAAAAAAACCATTACTATACAAATACAGGCTTGTTGAAAAATGGATTGAGAACAGTCCTGAGAAGGACTTGGGAGATAGTGGTTGATGAGAAACTAACATTAGCCAGCAACGTTTGCTTGCATTTCAGAAAGCAAGCTGTATCCTGGCCTGCATCTAAAGAATTGTGAGTAGCATGGAGAGGGAGGTGATTCTTCCCCTTTACTCTGCTGTCATGAGGCCCTTCTCTCATGGATTATTGTATTCATCTCTAGGATCCCCAACAAATGAGGGACACAGACCTCCAGCAAGTCCAGAAGAGTACCACAAGGAGAATCAGAGCCTATGGAGACAGGCTAAGGGAGATGGGGTTATAATGGCCTTTCAGTAGCTAAACTGGATCTAAAAGAAAGTTACAGAAGAACTGTTTTTCATGGAGTGCAGTGATAGGACAAGAGGTAATGGCATTAAACTAAAAGAGAGTAAACATATTAGACATTGGGAAGAAATTCTTTACTTAGAGGGTAAAGGTGAGGCACAGGAACAGATTGTCCAGAAAAGTTTTGGATGCCCCATCCCTGGATGTGTTCAAGGCCAAGTTGGATGGGGCTTCACACAATGCGGTCTAGTGGAAGATGTCCCTGCCCACAGCATGGAGGTTGGAAATAAGTGATCTTAAGGGTCTCTTCCAATACAAAACATTGTTTGACTCTATTATACTTTGTATGCTACCTGAGCTGTGAAAAGAGACAGGAAACAGCCTCCCAGACAACAGAAAACACAAGTTAGCTTAATTAAACCTAGTTCAGACCTCTTTTCTAACACATTTTAATATCAAATACTTTATTGCAGGATTCAAAAATACACTGCAATGTACAGCTGACTCCTATTTGTGAGCAGAAATTTCAATTGTGTTCTTTTTTCTCACAAGCCGTGACATAACCACTTCTACAGTTCACACATAAACCTCATTAAAAATTTCTGAAAGAGCAGTATCTGCTTCCTATCTTACAGAAAGCTAACATTATAAAAACGTTCTTAGTTCATTTATGCTCAAGATGTTTATCTGCTGAATTTCACTTTCATTTATTTGTTCAAAACTGTTACTACAAGTAGACTTCCTCTTCAATAATAGCTTTCATAGAGAAAAAAGGAGAAGCATTTGCCATCTGCCACTAAATTCTAATCCCTGTACAGTAATCTTCTACACATAGCCTAAAGTATGCCTTGAAAAAGGGACAGCCCTACATGAAAAAGATCAACATTTCTCCATCCTACCAAGTTCTGTCACTGGTTAACATTCTACTAAGTGAATACGAGGTCATTTACATTATTAGTTTTTTTTTTAATGTAAATTCATTAACAATCAGCCCTATTGGCTGTTAGCAGAAGAATAACTGAGAAAATAGCTGAAAATATTGAGTTTAGTGTATTTATTATGATCACATTAATATACCCCCATATCTTGCATGCTCTCAGGCAAAATGAGACTTATCACATGCCATTAAATTTGAGGAACCATAGCAACATTTTAAGAGGAATCTTATAAAAATGAAATTCGGTGTTGTAGGTTCTTCTGAAGTTATTTGACATTTCAGGGTCACATTTAATACTCTCGATCAATAATGTAATATACTGTACACTAGATTTCAGTCAGTGGAAAGACATTTTTGTATGCATGAGTTATCTACTGAAGTTATCATAATAAGAAACTCTTCTGTTAACCTGTCTTTGGATTTATGCTTTTTCCCTCTGCTTTTGATCAAATCTATGATAATTTTCCTAAGATAAAATAGAAAGAGATGCTGGGGGGGGGGGGGGAAAAAAAAAAATCACTCATCTGAATGCAAATGGGCTGTTTTTTTTTCCTCTAACTCCCAGGGCTTATCTTTTTATTACTATCTTAGAAAACAGGACAGTCTGGTTAGAGCCAGGGGCTAAATCAGAAATGACTTGACAATCCACTGATAACATGACATTTTTAGAATATACACTCTGCTCCAAGCTCTAGCAGCTATGACTGAATCATAAACTGTACAAGTCAGTCAGCCTAGGATTTGTTTTCTACATAAAGACTTAACAGTAATTCAAGGGTATTTTATTGCCCGAAACAAACTTTCATCTAGAACATTTATGACATACTACCATCACAGGTCAGAAAAGAAAGATTAAATGAAATAGAAGTTTTGTTAACTAGATTTTCTTTGCTTATTTGTTTTCAATTGTATGAGTATCTGTAATTCAGTCTTAACAGTCAGGCTTCTATAAGTCATGGTATCTTTTTAGGTTCTCTGAAAAAAAAAAATGTGAAGAGCAAGATCAATATGTAAAATATAAGAAAAAAAACTGGGGACACATATGTACATATACACATGTATTAATGAGTTTCAGAGCACATCATTCAGCCTTCCATCTTTGTTGATTGGAACGGAAGACTGTACTGATGCAGTTCCCACAGTTAATCTTTTCCTGTGTAGAAATGTTTATGATTTAGGATCTCAGATGTATTCTAACTGCTTTATACTCCAGCCTATATGTAACATACTTTCATGTAGTCATGTATATCTGGCAAACAGGAACTTTTTTTCCTTTGGAAGAGGTCTCAGAAGGGTCTCAGACTTGTAACATCAGACCAAAATCTAAAGAAACATACAGACTAGTCACCAGATATAGTTGATTGCTGCAGGTCAACAGAAATTTCAAGAGAAGTGCTTTTCACATATATCTGGTGTTATATCTTCCCTTGAATTTCAATTTTTCCTCTTATGTAAGGGACAGAAGTATGAAAAGGATTGAAAATGGGACTTCAAGGTAGATGAAATTAAGGTATAGGAAGGTATGTGGTATCTCATAACTTTCAACATTGGTGGACAATTTGATGAAGGTTTTCTTTTTGTTTTGTTTTAAAGAAAAAAATTCTAATTACTCTCTTAATTTTTCCAGGGGTCTCTGGAGAGAACATTACTAATGACATGAGTATTTGCATTTGGCAATATTACTAACTACATCAATATACGCATTCAGCAAAGCATATCGTGTTTATGAAGCTCTTCTAAAGAACCATTTTTAGAGATATTGACTGTTTGTTAAAACAGTATGGAAACATACTTCCATTCACGCTTCACACCTCCATTTTTGCTAAAAGTATTGCTTTCAAAATGTACAGATAAAATTGATAAACTGAATATAGATACACTTATTGTTGTTATCGCTAGATATAGATTGTGCTGTGCTGCCAATTAGAATCATAAAATCAGAATTAATATAGTTTGTTAAAGTAAAAAGATTGTTTCTTCCTGATCTTCTAGTAGTAATACTACTCTGATATTATTCTGTTTCTGAGAACAGAAAATTGATTTACCACTCCATCTACTTTCTCCGTACAGCTCTTTTCCATTTCTCATGCACATAAAAAAAAGTCACGTACTACATTTGTCTGATTTGTATTTCTTTTCCCCCTCTTTTCAGCATTGAACTATATAGTTAATGCCAACTTCTTGCTTCTACTATACAGAAAGTCATCACACACTCCCCAAATTATACTTCTCAAAAGACATAAATACTAAGCTACGAATCAAGAAAGCTATTAAACGCACCTATCCTAGCAGCAATATCTTCAGCAAAGGGGTAAATTAAATGTGATAAACCAACCATCAGCTAAACAAAAGCATTGGTGTACTGGTGCATCAATTTGAGTTTAAAGTGTCCATAGCAGTTTTCAAGTGCGATCAAGTATCACCTTAAAGACAGATTTTAATTATGTATTAATAACAATTCAAATGGCTCATATCATTAAATGGTGAGATATTACTATTTCTTTAATTACTTGTGTGTTAAACTTGATCGTTGGCTGAACTGTAGTAAACCAGGAGGAAATAATTTTACACATTCAAAAATATTAAGCATATTTTATGTGTTTGTGTTGACATCCATATTTGCCAACTTGAAACAAAATCTGATCCAACATTATTTCATAAAAAATGCATGCTGCTAGTACCCTGTGTTAGTCAGAATAAGAAAAATGAAGCTGAACTGTGTATCCTGAGAATTCAAGATGTATGGATTCAGAAAGAAGAAAGTGATAAATTCTGAATCAGGATAAAAATGAGACAAGAGACAAAGAAGTAGGCTGACATAAGCAATCTCTGCATACTGGAGTTACGCTTGTTTATGTCCGTATCAATACATATGCAGGCACAACTATTGTGAAAATCCCATATTAAAAACATCCTTCCCCTCCCAATTAAATCAGTGTTACTCCTCTGAAGTTAGTTTTTCACAAGTTTCTTCTCTCTATTCAGGGCCTGTCAGACACAGCCACATATTATCTTCCAATAGCTGGACCCTTCAAATTAGAAAAGGTATCTCTGTGAGATTTTTAACAGAATGCAGTGCCAATTCATCTCTTGAGTTCTTACTTTCCTAACTGTGATAAAGAAATCACTAGGATAAGCATTTAAATGTTAACACTACAGATTTGAGAAAGGAGATTGACTCCAATATTTAAAATGGCAGAAACACTAAAATAAACTTTCCACTCCCCTGAAAGAAATGATTGTCTAACCTAGGCAGCAAGTGGTCTGGAAACTGTTTTCACAAGGCTGAGACCTTCACTACCTGCCTACTTTCACCAAGAGTATTAAAGTAAGTGAAAAATATGAGAAAGCCCCCCTTTTGGATAGCATACACATTCCAAGTTTTTGAACAAATAAGTCAGACATAATTCTCACAAGGCCTCCACTCTGATACATAAGGTTTCTTAATTGACACTTTTAATCTTAACTCTAATTTTAAAATTAGAATGCAATCATCACATATGTAAGATTGCATTACTGAAATCTACGAGCTAATATTCTTATCCCAGTTAAAATGAGACAAACAGATTGCTTTTAATGCTCAGTGGCATTCTTTTTATGGACTCTTATTCCTTCATAAACCACTTAGATATAAATAATCCATGCACAGAGCAATTAGACCTTTTCCTTGTTTTATAGGTTATAGTTTTCAGGCCTGTGTAAGCAACAAAATATTCTAAATCCTGTAGTGCAACAAAACACATTTAACAAAGAGTTGTTGAATAATTTTTAAATTATTTAATCACTTCTCATTTGTCATACAATTACAGCCCTGACTAAGCAACAGAGTCAGTGACTCAGAACTAAGAAAACAGTGCTACCTGAACTCATTATAGTAAAGAAAGGGTTAAAACGAAGACTACAAAGTGAAATGTAACAGCAGGATAGGATATCAAAGGAAATATATGAAGCTATGACTTCCATACAACTGAAAATTCAGAACTAAACAAAAGCTTATTGCCACACTCTTTATGGTAGAGAAGAAAAAGCTACCCTGCTACTTTTAAAACTATGATTCCATACAATTAACGCATCATGTGATTTACAAGGGGTAGCTGGGTAACTGAAATCAGAGAAAATCCTACTGCTTCAGCGGCCACTGCATCAAAACTTCTGTGTTTCTTCTACTTTGTGCAGAGAAGGAGAAAAACAGAATGAAACTGAGATAGAGCAGAAAGGTGTCTACCAGAAGGAGAGGTATGGCTGAGGTATATTTAGATTAGTCTGTATTGTTTTGGGGTTTGCTTTTTTTGTTTGTTTGGTTAGTTTTTACATAAGTGTTATTTATAATCTTTATACTTTAAAAATATAGTCAGGTTACACAAAATGGTGCAGCATCTGTAAAGACGTTCTGGGAGAATTAGCAGCAGTAACTGAATTATTTGCTCTCCTCTGTGTAAAAAAGATTCAATATTGCCAAGGGACTTACATTCAAGGACAGAAATAGAGCGAGAAAATTTTTCTTAATATTCCAAAATAAATTCAGACTTTAAAAGACTGAAAGAATGTTAATCTGTTTTATGCATACACAGTTTCTTTTAAGACAAATTAATTATGCAGCAGAAGCATTAAGCGTAAAAATACAGGCTTTCAAATGTGAGTGCTAAGTGTAGTACAGGGAAATGAAACCAATAGAACTGATAGAAGGAGATTGAAAGAGGCTAATTAGAAAATGTCTGGGAGAACATAATCATTTGACAAAAAAAATGTAAGATAAAGCAATGTGAGCTTTAGCAGATTATTAATTGTCTGAGATTTATTATCCATTCACCTTTGAGATCAGTTTTCCCCCCCTCCAATTTTATCTCAACTACAAAAGTGCAAAACAGCAAATGTAAAAACTAGCTATAACGAGGTCACAAGCTAACTGTATTCTTATTTCAGAGTAACATCCTCAGGAATGTGATACTATACAATAAACATTAGTTCAACCAACTAAGATTCTAAACTGGAAAATTATGACCTGATTCTTCCCTTCCTTAGTTTTTCATAAAAGATTACCTTAATTGTATTTTCTGTAGACCCCAATTCTACTAACAGTTTTAGTGCTCTGAGAGACATCTCTTTTAGTCATCCTAAGTACATTCAATAATGCAAGGACTTTCTTCCCCAAAGAAAGCTGGCACAGGTTTCACTATAGCAGTCACTAAGTCATGTGGTTAAGACTCAGGTTGTACACAAGACCCTGAAATCAGGCCCATGAGAAATATGATTGAGATTACTGGTTTTCAATTGAATTAATGTGATAGTAATACCATTAAAAAATGGAGAGCAATTTCATGCAAAAATGTACGTAAATCATTTTCTACATACAAAGTAATGAGATATGGCTTTAAGATGGCTTCTGCACCCCCCACAGCAATGTTTTGATCATTAGTCATCTTTATTACAACCAGGAAAGGGGAAAACTTGATGCAGTTAGAATAAAGGTAGTCAGAACCAGATGTAAGTTATAGAACTATTGTGTAAATTTACAGTAGGCCTACCACCTCTACAAGCTGTCTTCACATTTACCTGAGAACTCCACACATAAAAAGACCATATGATCAAACTTCACTTTTCAAAAATACCTCAAGAGAAATATGCTATCTGTAATAATAGTTTCTTGATTTGTATGATACATGACTAAGCTTTTTCAAGCAGTATAAAAATAACAATAGCATGAGAAGGAATGGCACTAAGCTGCAGAAGGGGACATTCAGACTGGACATTAAGAAAAAATTATTTACTGTGGGGGTGGATCAACTCAGAATAGCCTTTCCAGAGAGGTAGTAGATGCTTAATTTCAAGAAATGCTTGAAACACTTAAGGACTTAATGGAATAACTGAGTGAAACAGTGTTATAAAATCTCTGTCATTTAAGCCTTTTCACAAAGTCACTAAAAAAAATGAGGGGGTTCAGAATGTGATAAGATTCAGAGTATGATCAACAAATGCTTTTCTTTAGCACTTCTTCAGTACACTTCTTTTATAACATAGAGAACGTCCTGTGAAATAGCTGATTTATAAAACATATCCAGAAAAATATTAAGACATAAATGCCTACAGAAAGACCTCTCTTTCACTCTTGCTGAACATTAATCATAGTACTTACAATTCTGTCTTCTGAGCATACTTCCTTCTTCAGACTCTTCCTCAGGTGCATCCATTTATGAAAGAATTCTGCAAGAAAGTTACTTTTATCGTCACAGGTTATTTAAGGATTATGGACAGTAGAAGTAAGGCTGACTCTATCCTCTATTATCTCATTTCTATACTGATTCATCACTACATTACCTCACTACCAAATTGTGATAATTCTACTCAATTCAAAGCAGTTATCCTCTCAAAAATCTACAATAGCACATCATTCATTCAGACCCACACATTGCTATGTTAAACTTGAAAACCAAGGTCAAATAGTGACACTAGAACCATTGCTATTTTATTGGAGGCAAAGTCTACAATAATTACAAAGAAGTTCTACATGAGAGGAAAAAAAAAAAAAAAAAAAAAAGGAAAGGAAAGAATGGTTAAGCACGGCAAAAAGCTTAAATAGTTATCTATTGTTCCAGCAGTAATCTCAAAAATAATATTTATTTTTTTCCTTCAAAATCACCTAGTTCGAACCTCCCTGTTAAAGGCATGGACACACCCCACTAGACCAGGTTGCTCAAAGCCCCATCCAGCCTAGCTTTGAATGCTTTGGGACAGAGGGCATGCACAAACTTCCTGGGCAAATAAGTAATCATTTACTATATATTTGTTACTGGTTATAGAGACTGAGACAGGTGAACCTTTCTCCATTTGCATTTCTCATCTACTAACAAAGAAAATACAAGCATTTTTATACTATCAGCTTGGAAAGCATAGGAATATTTACGATCCTAGCTTTTGTTGAGGAAAAGAGCATTTGTTATCCTACACAGTTAAACTTTACTGGCAGAAGGAATGTAAGTCAAAGTGTTACTCGTTAGAGGAACTCATTAGGTAATTGCCCATTAAAGCTGTGGCCTAATAATTTTGGTAGACTGGCATTGTGGGTGGAGCACACAGCAGGCTGGAAGGAGAAGAATGATGCAGCAAGATTTCCATCACAGCTGAGAGCAAAATGACCTAATGTAAAATGTACAAGTTCACAGACAAGGTAAAAGTTCTTTCTTTTCTAAGCTTGTTTCCATTGAATAAATAAGAGTGACAGAATATACTGCCTTTTAAATTAAATATCAAAATAGTACTTTCAATATTGTAAGTGCTTTTCAAACTTTTTTTTACTGAAAATAGAAAAGCAGATAAACTTTTGGAAGCCTTCAATCAGTTCTAGTCACCCTAATGTGCCAAATATTGTTCTTTATATATTTATTGGACTGTTGCTACAGTGAAAAAAGGAAATGATAACATTTTCTTTCTGAGTTAGGGTTAGTTAATCCTTAATTACTGCTGCATTAGTGGGAGAGAGAGGGGAAGTTTCCATGTTTGTAGATGTCTACAATTCAGTTTTAAAATGCTGTTATCTCTGTTAATAAGATTTACATATTTCTATTTTGTTTAGAAACTCCAAAAACAGAATGTGCACATTTCATGAGCACAGCTCGGTAACAAAACTATAAAATAGAATGCCAGAAAATACTACCTACAAGAGCCATCCATCAGCCATAGAAATGTTCATAATCTTTTGATACCAATTGGAGTTAGTCCTCTTTCTTTAAAATTCATAGCATATTCTTGCTATATGGAGTCATTCTGTGTAAAAGTTTTGTGAAAAATAAGGGATGTGAATCTGCAACCTAAATAATGTCATGGTTCTGCAAATATTTTGGTATGAACAATATTAAATGCGTACACCTCCATTCAGTTTAACCTATGAGAGTTCTTTGAACAAGTTTTTAAATTATTCTGTGCATCTTTCTAACACAAAAATCTAAATATAATTGTATGAACGTTTCTCATTGAAACATGCTCAATAACTGCTTAGTTTGAATTTGTATCTGTTTTCATCTTGGTTTCATCTTATTTAACTGTTTTTAAGGTTACAGGACTACAAAATGCTGAAATTGCTGCAATCACAGTTTTCCTTTTTTGATCTCATAATTGGAGACTACAAAACTCAGGTGAACACTATTAAACTTAGTTTTGCTGTGCAGCACAGATGTTGATTACAGGCTCTTCAGCTCCATCTTCTGGTACAACAGTGTTGAAGGACAGCCTATTAAACACCAAAGTTTGCCAGCCATTAACATCTTGACTTTATGAAAGGAATTCTGGCCTATCTTTCAAAACATATCACATGATATGAATATTTTACTGATAAGCAATCATTTTCTCCACAAAGTCCTTATATCCTTTCCAAAGTTCTTCTAATTCCCAATACATAATGTAATTAGTCTCAAAAACACTCAAATCTACAGGGAATAGACCAAAACAATTTCAGAATTACATTCAACATTCTTAAAATTTTCTAGGACTTTGCTTATTTCAGATGTCTTATGACATCTACATATGACGTATGCAGAGTATTTCCACAAGTCATTCTAGTCTATATCTAGAATAACAGAACCAGCTCAAAAGTCTAATCCCCAACTCCTCAGAATTCAAGACCTCCCAATACTACTAAGGGATTTAATCACGTAACTCATATTGCAGTGAACACTAAGAACAAATCTCTTGAACACTTGTTCTAGCTTTCTCTGGTGAACTCTTCCTGCAGTTGCTGAATATTTTAAGTTATGTTACTGCTAAAACAATTCAATGTAAGCCAAAATCAGACTGAAACATTGAAAAAAGCTAATCACTTTGATATAAGCTAGGTGAAAACACATTCTTAAAGAAATGTGATACTTATCCTCGAAGATTATGAACTGCTACTTCTCTCATTAATACTGCTTGAAAACATCAATCTATAAATAAATAAATATCACTCACGACAGATTTCCCACTGTATAAGTTGTCTTACACACACTGTGTTTTTTTTTTTTTTTAAAACACAAAACTAGATGAGAAAAATAATACCAAATTTCTCTGAACCTAGAATATTCCTGTCCTTAGAAACATCAATTTGAGAAGTTAGGAATTTAAGATTTTAATAGTAATTTTAATTATTGTTGATGTTTAAAATTATTCAGAATGAACATCAGCATCACAACATTCCATTATTATTGCATGTTACAGTTTTATGATGGCCAAGCCAGCCTGTAAACCATTGACACTGCATTGGACAACCTTTGACAATATAAAATAAAAATTCTCAAAGCATTAAAATGCACTGAGTTACACCAACATTTGGTGGAAAAAAACTGCAGGTTGTACTGAAGTGGTACAGACAAGACACATTTTAAAGCTGCATCCCATAAAGCGTTTCATAGAACAAAAAAGACATTCAGTCTGATGACAGAAGCTCATTAAACATCCCATACATTTAACGTGCAACTGATTCACAAGTTTCTTGACTAAATGTGATTATAAAGACAAGTTCATCCCATTCATACTCATATTACAGCACAGTCCTACGAACCACATAAGAGCTGCTGATCAATTAAGATGAAATGGCCCTTATACCTCCTTCCTTCCAGTGTGCTTTCAGGTTCAAAGTGCATTATTCCAGATCACAAAGAACAGTCATTTCTAGATTTACTTAAGCAGACAATTTGAATTATCTTGTTGAAGGGCATTTATCCATAATAAAGAATGCAGAGTTCTGTATTTTAAAATGGTATTTGAACGGAGAAAGAGAACAGCTAAGAACAGGTTCTATTTGGGTTAGAACTAATAGGTAGGTCAGATTACAAGGCTTTCACCTAGGTTCGGATTTAATAGCATTTGAGTCTCTCTGCTATCAAACTGAAGTGATTCTCAGTCATCCAGTTCTAGCAGGATGTTTTGACTAGCAGAATGTTAGATACTCTACAACAAACTTCTACTTTTCAATTCTCCAATCCTTTCTAGGAGACATATGAATTTTCCAAAGGAGTCTCAACTATAACATAAATAATATTAATGCTATTTCCCACTGCCTTCAAAACAAAATACATATATGATTTTGTAGTGATAGATTCTCACTGTCTTACAACAGAAAAGGCTATTACAGCAAATTGCTTTCAATCTAAAAAATGACACAAAGGAAAATTTATGAAGAAGAACAGTACGTAAAAACATATTGGAGGACAGTGAATCCTTCGACAGAAGTTACAGGAAGTAAACTTTTTAAAACTCTCTTCTAACATTTAGATTAGAGTAGGAATGAACTCAAGTCTTTCAACTCCTAGACAGACTAATTCCTATGTACCCTTCCGTAGTTTACTGAACACTAAAGTAGTTACATACAATGGGATTACTCCAAAAGGAAAAGCTATCATTTGATGAGAGACATGGGAGTTAAAAGTCTGAATTAACCTGGAAACACAGTTTGAATCTCACGACAAAATATTATATTAGTATCTGAATAAAATTTCTACATTATATTATCCATCCATACGGATCAGGCAACCACATCACAAATGCTATGAAATATCACCTCCTAGGAAGCACTTGAACTAGCATATTTGCTACAAGTTATCCTTCCACTTCAATATGACCCACTCCTCCTGCAAGCAGGAATACCAGAAGAATCTAGAGGTCTGTGAAAACAGGCAGGAATTATTTGTCATAAAGGTATAATGAGGACTGCTCTGGCAGACAATGCCCAATCTCTATGAATGCAAAAGTGAAATTATAGCTTTAGTGAGTGAGTAACGAGGTCATTACAATTCCTCAATTATTTGAAATGAATTTATACTGTAGAATGGAGTTATAATTATTAACAGCTTGGTGCTGATTTAACTGTAATTTAACAATTTGTAATTCAATTAAATAAAATCAACAAGAAGTGAAATTCCATGCCATCTGACACATCCAGTAGACCGGCTTCCCCAGATTTTTAAATAATCTGGGATGATTTGAACAGTTCTTGAGGTATTTCAAATCATTTTCAAAAAAGACATAGGTGAGAAACTAATCTGATTTTCCGCATAAATTGGAGATTTACTGTAAAATTTAATCTACTGAGATCAGCAGAAGTGTTTCTGACAAAGAACGAAAATACTTTAATTCTTACAATAAAAATTTGATCCCACAAATATTTTCCTTTGCCCCAGTGATCCTGAACTGGAGATGCAGACAGTGAAGTAAGCATGAAATATTTCATGTAACTGAGAATTT
Source organism: Lagopus leucura (assembly GCF_019238085.1). NCBI lineage: Eukaryota > Metazoa > Chordata > Aves > Galliformes > Phasianidae > Lagopus > Lagopus leucura. The sequence continues at coordinate 35,263,057 of NW_024962264.1, read as the reverse complement.
GTTGCTATTTTTCTTCTTTTTTTTTTTTTTTCCTCTCCTATAGGTACCTATTAATTCTGATACCTACTTCTGAATTAGCATGTGGGACTGAGTTCTAGATCACTGCTGAAGCGTTATTTGCAATCAAGCTTGTAGTGCATCCATGTAGTAGTAGGAAGTAAGAAAATGACAATGTCAATTACATCAACATTTTAACAGAGGTAAGTGATCCTGTCACCTGACCTGGTTGTAAAGACTGAAAAAAAATCCACTGAACAATAACAGAAAACTCAAATTTCCATCAAATTCAACCCTACTGCAACTGAAATAGTACTTAATTCTGTAATTTCTTTGTTCTATTTTTTAAACAACCACTGATGTTTCACAATCAATGGGAGATTACAGTGTACTCAAATCTGACAGTACTACCTCTGAATAAACAGAACTCTGCTGATCATTAATTTTCCTCTCTCATGTTGATCTTTATTGCAACTATGATTTCTGCCTGTGCAAAAAAGGGTAAGAAAATCTTGTCCTCCTGACAGGATAGTAGTTTTACACTCGTTGTGTGCAGATGTAAATAATGAGGCAAAGTATAAAGCTAGAAAGGACTGCACTCCTGCTTAAAAGTTCCTATCTTTATGAGCTTCTCACTATAACCTTTATCACTCAAGAAACCAAATGTTACTTTTAATAAGGTGAATGAAATAAGCAACTATATAATAACTTCTCTAACAAGACATTTTAATAGTTATTTGCAATTATTTGCAATTTATTTATTTGCAATTTATTAATTTATTTACCTTATAGTAAGGTAGTTACTAGTAGGTAGACTTCTTGTTCACATTTTAGAGCTTGAAATGCAGGTAACAATCCATGAAGTTTTAAACAATGCTCTACTCTCAATCCACAATTTCTGTTCTCTCTGTAGCTCCTATGAGAATATGGATGTAAATTAAAAATAAAAAAAAAAAAAAGGAAACCAAAAAGCCCAACAACAACAACAAGAAAAAAAAACCCAGACATTCCTAACTGAGAACCAGTCTGTTCTTAGAAGTTTGGTTTTTTGGTATTTGAATTCATAAATACCCATGACCTAAACATTTCTGCAACCAGCAACTGTGACTAAAGAATACATGACTCCTGCTAAGAGCAATAAGCAGACACTTATTTACCTCCCAGGGCACAAAGGAAGGAGTCTCTACTTTTCAGTATTCAGAGAACTATAACAGCTTTCAGTAACACAGCAATAATATCTAAAGTAATTAGTGCATGCCTGTTTAAATACGTATATAGTATATATATAGTGTCCTAGGCAATGTGAGAAACTCGCATCCTGACATTCTCCTTTCAAGAGAAGTTATTATTAATATTGAAGCTGTGATGGAAGCCAAAAAAGCAAGCATTCTGGAATACTACCATTTCCTGCTGTGTGAAAAGTTCACAAGAGAAAAGTTTCCTACCCAAGCCTGCAGAAGTTCAGTTTTTATTTTTTTTATTTTTTTTTTTTAAACTGACGATCCCATGATGGGTGGAACACTCAATGGATAAGAAATTGGTTGAAAGGCCACAGATAAGTAATTCTTTTGCCATAAAGTCAGCAGAAATCACTCACAAAAAAAAAAAAAAAAAAAAAAAAAAAGGGGATATAAATGACTCATAAAAGGAGCAGTCTGCAGTAGAGTCAGCAGCTATGTGTTTCACTCATGCTATTTCACTTGCAGAAGTTCCAGTTGAGTACCTGCTGAAAATCCAAAATTGTACGTTGTTTATATTTCAAACCAAAATAGCCACGCTTTTGTTGCTGTTAGAGTAACAGGGAAAAAAAAAAAAAAAATGGGATTTTGTTATATATTACGTAGTTTCCAGTTCCAGGCCTAGTAGAAAATAAATCTATTGCAAGTACTAGAACTTATAAAAGAGAAATAGTGATGAACATAGAATGCTATACTCCATCTATTGTTTTTTCAGCTGAACAAAGTCTTTGCAAACACAAAGAGGTATTTTTCCCCTCTTGAGAAACAATGTATCTTACAACCAGCAAAAGACTCCATAAAATGAAAACAAATCTGATTTCTGTAAAAAGAAACTGGTCTTTAAAAATGCAGTAGAAGCATAAATATTTAATTGTTTGAGCATGTCACAGAAGTTCAGAATTACTCAAAATTTTGACAAGAATGAACCAAAAACAGCTGAAAATGTTATAGCAAGGAATACCTTATGGAAAGGGGCTTCTCTTAACATCCTTCATTATTTTAGCATAGTTGGACCAACAAAAAAAAAAAACTTGGAAGTGTTACTTTATGTTTGAGCTTTTTTGTTAAAGAAAATAAATTATTAATGTAGGATTTTGCTAGTGTAATAAAAGATTTACCATCTAGTAATTTTGCAAATGTTTAAGAAACTCAACAAACCGTGCAAAGTAATAGGAAAGAAAAAGTTATTTTCAAAGACCCTGAGATTACTTGGATAAATTACAACCTTGCAGGTTGCCTTAGTATAAAGATAAAACAAACACATATTGAAGCAGTACTCATATGAATACAACACCTCCAAAGTTTTGGACAATGGAGAGACAATAAAGCATTCACGTTATAGATCATGCTACTGTTTCTATGGGGTCCAGTAGTTGCTTCAACCCATTACAAACTGCTAGCAGTAACTTAAGCCAGAACCTGGTGAAGAACATATTTTCAACTCATATCACAAACAGTCTAAGAAGTGCCATACACACTGCCCAAACAAATTTAAGTTAATTTTCTATAAGTAACTCAACCTTACAAACCTCATGTGCTGGTTTCAGCTGGGATAAATAACATCTGATTTCTTCATAGCATCTGATACGGAGCTATGATTTGTCTTCAGGTGAAAAACAGCTTTGTTGCTGTAACCAAAGTGCAAGACTCAGCACTTGGACTTATTAAAGCTCACACAATTTGCCTCAGCCCATTGATCCAGCCTATCCAGACCTGTCTGTAAGGCCTTCCTACCCTCAGGCAGATTAACCCTTTCTTCCAACTTAGCATCATCCATAGACTTAGCGAGGCTGAATTCAATTCTCTCATTCAGATAACCAATAAAGATATCAGACAAGGGTTGGCCCCAGTACTGATCCCTGGGAAATAGCACCAGTGACTACTCATCATGTGGATTCAACTCCATAGAAAGAAGTAGTTAGTACCTAAGGGAATTAGCTGTGCTTGGAGCTGGTGTATAACGACCTGAATAACAATCAATTATCCCAAAAATCCAAATACCATCATGTGCTGCTCATGATCCGGGTGGCAGAAATTCACAATCATCATACGCCAACTCACTGGCAGTAATGATCTTGAAAGATGGAAAGGAAAAAGTGGCGGGTGAATTAGCTGACTAAATTCAGACATACAAGAAAAATTTCTCTTTCCCCCTATAAAGTCACTTTATGTATTTAAAGCTGAATTTGAACAGATTGTCATAATCACAGCTACGGAAAAAAAAAAAAAAAAAAAAAATCAGAAATTATTTGTTAAGAATACTTTCTGTATTTTGTTAATCTTTCAGTCTTGTTAAAAAAGTTTTTACCAGAATTCTTCAGTGGTATGGATGTATGGATTACTGCAGGAAAAAAAAATTATCACTGACAAGTATAAAGGTATATATAAATAAACGCCCATAAGTAACAAACACTTACATGCTACAGACAAATTATCAATAGATTTACTTGAAATAAAAATAGAACCTGACGAGAAATTAAGCTATTTCAAAATTTAAAAAAAGAAAAAAAAAAAAAAAAAAAAAGCATCTTCAACTTCTCATATGTGTAATTTAAAAGCATGATATTCCAGATAGCCCATCCATCTGCAGTGACTCAAGGTTTCAGCTACATTTTCTGAGTTCATTACAAATCTAGAAATTGTTTTAGTTTGGATAAATCAGACATATAAAAGATAAGCCCAAAATCTTACATTATATTTTCTTCCCTCAGTGATGAACATTTGATTTTTCTGCATAGGTTGTTTTCATTCTAGCAGCAGCAAACCAGTTTAGACAGGGAATCATTTTATACTGTTCCCCAGGCATTGCTAATCATGGTAATCTAATCTGTTCAAATTAACCCACATGCCACAGTTGCACAGATAATTAACCCTTGTATTTCAGGGGATTGTGAAAATCAAATATAAACTACATTACCATAATCTTCTGTATGCTATGTAGATTGCATCAGCATGCATAATTGCTTGTAAAGATTTTTCTTTTAAATGGTTTCTTCCAACATTCAGATAACATCTGGGTAAAATTCAGAGGAAAAGCAAAACAACAAAATCAATTCAACTTCTCAATAATTCACTATACCACACTTAAAATACAAATCTATTTATCATTAAAATCTTGGACTCACAACATTTACTGGATCTGAATCAATGATGGCAGAACATCTTGTCTGTTTAAACTACAGCAGGGATTCCAAAGGCTATTCCTCTACAGCTCAATTTTCCCTACACTAATGGCCCCGTGACATCACTCCCTAACGTATAGCACAGCATGATACTGGGGATAGGGGCCCCTTACACTTCACAGGACATCCCACACAGGCTTTCCAAGAAGAGACTGAAGAGCACTCTGTCAGTGGAGTTAGCACTTGCCTCGCTCCTACACTTGAACATCAAGGACAGCTAGGATGGACAAGTACAGCTGCAGTACAAGAACAAGGCCAGGTTTTGCACTCAAGGCAGCTTACAAACCTGAGTGCTTGAGGCAAGAATGGACATCACACATCTCACGGCCTTTGCAGTGTTTTGTGTACTGCTTCATCTAAGGACCTTCCCTTAAAACATGGGCTACCTTGATTATTTCTATTCAGGTCTACTCAAAATTATTTGGGGGAAGCAGGGTTATTTCTTAATTTAGAAGAACAGACTGAGATGAAAGGATATTTTCTTACCTGAGTGTTAGTCAGTTCAGGACAAAATACTCATGGCTACTTTGCATGGCTACTTTGGAATTTTCTTCTGATACTGCTTGTGCTTCATGGCCTAACAGGTGTCAGTTTCTGAAAAGAAAACAAAAAAAGTGTTACCTTCTTGACAAGTAATTTGATTTTCATATGAATTAGCTTAGATTAAAAAAAAGAAAAAAAAAATCACTGCCCTACCATCATGAAGGCCTTGTCTTTGTCCAAGACCGTATAAAAGCGGACTTCTTTCTAAGCAGGTTCAGACAGTAAAGTTCCTCTAGCAATTGCTAAGATAATTATTTGTGCCCTATCTGCATTGTCTTTTAACTATCCTGCCTGGAGAAAGTCAAATTCTATCATAAATTGGAGTTCACAAAAACAACAAAAGCAAGTATCTGTGGAATAGGGGCTCAAGGACATCTTTTATAGCATATAATGAAATTAATCCTTACCACCTTTGGTGGTCTAGGGACATTCTGATGACCTGCAGTATAGATGCTTACAGAACATCCTAGTTAGGGAACACCTCCCTGAGGATTTCAGTAATACTCAGGTATGATTTAACACAGAAATAGCCACAGTCCAAGCAGACAGTAGTAATACAAAGTTGGAAAGACATTGATGGCTAAATGAGCACTGTGACACAGTCAAGACTGTATACTGCTTGTAATAGATTCAGCTGCCAAGAATTTCTATAACAATTTTTCTTCTGTATGTTGCATAAAATAAAAGGCTTTTTTTTTTTTTTTCACTTAAAAACTCTATTTCTTTGATATGCACAGATCACATGGAAAAAATTATTTCTTAATTAAATTGGGAAAGCAGATGTAATCAGGTTCCTGGAGCTTTTGGTGGTGCACAATTGCATTTACCACCAATGTTTAATCACTGTTAGTAACTGATAATAAGCATATGAACTCAGACTAAGAATGTTAATTCAGAAACTTGAAGGATTGCCACAGTAACTTCTCCTGCACAGAAGTAACGCTATCTTTAAGAAAAAGATGCAGTTATAAAACTAATTCAGACTAAGAACTGCATTCGCTGGCAATAGTAAATTTAGAATGTGGTATGGTATTAAAAGCAAGCAGAAGAGTCACTTGCATTCTAGCAACAGGAGCAATGCATAAAGACGGATCAAGAAAAAATATATTTGGATAAACATTTTGTATTGCATTCTCATGGCCCAATAATATAACTACCTCTGCTATGCCTCAAATGACTTTAAAGTTAATGTTAGTTGGTAGTAAATAATCAGGATACTCTTTAAAATACAAAGTACTTATCAACATACTCCAAATAATTTTTTCTTTATTTAAGAGATTATCTGAAGATCACTGGATAATGCTTCACTAAGTCTCTTGATGATGTTTCCATCTGACAGTGCAGCCATATGCTTTGTCAACTAAAACATAACTCAGTTTCATGCTGTATTATCAACACATCAAAACAGCAAACATTTAAAACTAGTGTAAATTCTTTGATGTGCTAGTTCCTGCCTCACTGCCTGTTCATAGTCATTCTTCCCATTTAGAAGGTCTTACCATTTTCAGCATACTGTTGTTTTGCTTTTTTTTTTTTTTTTTTTTTAATTCTGTTGTCTTTCTGAGAGTTTTAAGAAATCTCTTTCTGCAGGCAACAGAGGATTGTAAACAGACTTAGAGAAAAGCTCAGATGCTTCAGGAAATCAGGAAGTTTAGTTGTCTGCACTGCATTTAGCTTGAGACAGAGATTATCACACCCAAATTCTCTTGCAATTTATTAAGCATACAGTAATGGGACAAAGAATAGAACCTATGCAATAGCATTTCCAGTGACATAACATTTTAAACTCCAGTACTCAGCTGACCCTGCAGGTCCCAGTGACTAAAGCTACATTACAATTTTTTCTGTCTTTCAGCCAAAAAAGATACATTCAGATGCCTCATTAGGGACAGTTACTTAATCCTTCTGTTATAGATTTTCCTAACAAATTCTTGCTGTACTCTTTTCTTTAATCCCCTGCTATTTGCTGTCCCCAAAGATCCAACTGCAAGGATTAAACAAAGATTTTTTTAATACTCTTTAGCAAGACAACTCATAACTTAAAAAAATTAGAAGTAAAACTTATGTCACACTAATATTACCCAGAATTTATGTGAAAGAGATTACATCCTAATTACGTTTTAATTTTATAAATTTGATTTCACATGCACAAGTGCTACAGTTACTGTGCTCAGTCAAATTCCTAAAGAAAAATCATCAGAAATATACAGCATTCAACATGTCACAACACATTATACGTGGAAGCAAGGATAGGTACATAGCAGTACAAACGCTAAGAAACTGAGCAACTCTTAAAAAGACTTCTAAGAAATCTTAATTACAGTTATTTCTATTATTAATTGCCTCATCTACAATTATTTCTCATCAATTAACTGCACAAAATTGAAGATTTAAACACCTCTGTATCTGTTATCAGCTATTTCTACAGGGATGGCATCCTTGTAAATAAATTAAAACCATTATCTTATGGAAAAACATGCAGAATTCATGAAGAAAATGATGCGTTCAGTTCCCATTACCCAAGTGAAACAGTGCTTTGTGATTCCTTTTCCTTCAGCAAAACATTTCTTAGAGTGGTATTAAAATTTCAGAAAAATAAGAATATTATCTGTAGTCTGAGAAAAATAAAGCAAATGAGGACATTCCAGTCAGCTAAGGATTTAAGTGACTGCCAAAGGGCAGTGCAGACACCGACTCACTAAGGACAGGGGAAAATATTCTCTTGGATACCGAAGAGGAGAAAATACCTTTCATCAGTTCTGTTGGATCTTTAATTAACACCTTATACCAAACACATTTGCAGCATACAATATACTGCCCAAGGGAAGAGACAAAGCTCCTCTTTCCTAGCTTTTCTCTCTCCTTACACTAAAAAGGTAAAAGCAGTACATAAACAGGTTTCTCCAGTGAACACACAATACCTGACCATGTGACAGTCTCACCAAGAAAAATAAAGGAGTTCTATTCCTCTACCATGGATGCTGTCAAGTGAAATTTGAGTTGTGTGTTTTATCCTGAAACAGTATTTAGCACAATATGCCTGGAACTATTAGGAACAATGTTGAGTTCTACCTAAAGTTCTGTTGTTTTTTTTTCTATTAAATTTTGGTGCAAGGTTTGTTTTCAAAGGAAAGGACCACGTTGTTAAAGAAATGCCATAGCCCTGAAAACACTAACATTTCATGCAATGTCAAGAGTTACACTTAACTTGATACTGTTATCCTAGGAATTCCCATATTTTTCAGTGATAAAACTTTAAAAAGTACTTTCTCTAAAATACAAAGCCATAGCACCAAAACAACTAGTTATAAAGTAGTGTAAAAAAAAAAAAATTAGAATCTTACATTTCTTCTAGGACAAACAGCTGAACAGTAGAGATGTACAGCCAGAAAGCTGCTTCAGGGTAAAATCTGTCTCATACTTCCCTATTTCTTGTTCTTGACTAAATTACACTGTATGTATTAACTTTATTATAGTTTTAGAATTCTTGCATTTTATTACGGTAATTTTTTTAAACTGAAATTGATTCTGTTTTATGCAATATGTTATAAAGCACGCTAACGTTTTAGTTCTTTGCATGCATCCTATAAACACAAATGTTTCAGTTGAAGACTGAAAATCCTAGTTTCCAGTGATGTACACAGAAATTTGCTGTTACAGCTAAGGCTAGTTTTTCCTTATAGAAACTATTCTTTCTCAAAATTATAAAATATTCTCCTTTTATTGTCTTGCACAGGTGATTTAATTCTAGTTTTACACTATCTGTAGTACCAGGGACCTATCAAAATTAAGGTATACACACACACACAAAAAAAAAAAAAATCAATCCACAATTAAAGAAACAAACTGACAACAACAACAAAATAACACAAATACAGCCTCCTTAAGAACTCATTCCTCATCTGTTGAACAAACTTCTACATGCATTTTAATGCATTTGTTATATGAAATGAGGTTACATGTGATGGATATTCTAACTTTATTCAGCTTTAAAAGATTTGGAAGAAGATATGACAATCAACAGACCTGATTGTTTTCTACGTGTTTCTTATGTTGGAGCTAATCTAAACATTTTTCAGACTTAGCCTTTAAAAACCATGTTTTTTCAGAACGTAAAATGCTCTACTTGTATCTGTTCTGCTACTTTCTCCCATAAACTCTTTTTTCACTACATTAACATTAGAAAAAAGCTACTGATGTAAGCAAAGGTCTTATCGCTTCACATTATGAATGCCAAAGCATACTTAAAGCTAAGCACCAATAACTAATGGTCAAAAACTGTTATTGCTTTTCCCACTGCTGTAAAAAATCAATTATAAATTTTTCTCTTACATAACCTTCATGTCTATTTCCAAGTTTTATTTCCACAATTTCCAGAGCTCAGTTCTATGTATATGTAGAATTAACTAATGCATCGGAGTAAATAAATGTAGTTTTTTCTCCATAAGCAGATAAAATGCCATGATCATTAAGATTAAACCACCAACAGTAAACTTTTAGCGATAATCATAAAAAGAATGGGGCATTGTGAAGATCAACAAATTTGTGACAATTCTGTTAAATACACTATTGTGTATTTAAGAAAACAGTACACCATTGCAAGACGGCAAATGATAAGCTTTGATTTTCTTCTGAATTTGTTTTTTTATATTCTATAGTTAATAGCCTTTCCTTGCACAAGCATTTAATGTATACTACACTGTCATTGAAGTTGTGCAACTAAAACAGAATAAGTCTATTCATAGCATCTTGCCAAATTAGCAGTTGGACCAAAACCTTTTCAGTATCCAGGTTTTCACTACTAAGAGTCATTCTCAACACAAGAAATTACAGTTCTCCTTTTAATACACAAAGTATGTGGTCCAGATAGGATGAAACTGTTTGCTTTTCTGGGAACACATCTTCAATTACTAACGTAGCAGCACATATCACACAATCAGAAAAAATACTCTGATTCAGGATGGTACTTAACCATCTACCTTATTTAAGTAGACTCATTGACCTTCCTGTCCTCGCAGTCACTAATTTGCTCAACTATCTTGCTGAATTAGGCTAAAGAAACCTTAATGGGAGAGAAATGCAAGCCATGCAGCTTCTATGGAAAATGTTCTTGAGAAGACATACAGCAGTACTATAATAACTAATGCCTAATTCGGATATTTTTGTTTTACCTAATATACACTGTAGTAGTACCACGACACATACAGGTAGCTTGCATAATCCAATGTATTGCCTTTCAAAAACAGTCATCTAAACTAAGGGCAAAAATGAACAAAGTAACTTACAATGTTTTTAATTCTAGACCAAATGCATCAAACTTTCTGTTGAGCTATTTGGAAAAGTGGATTCAAGGGCAAACAAAAATCCATTTAGAGCTACAGAATTTTGAGCACTATTGTCATCCTATACAATGCTGGATTGGAACACACTGTGGACAGTTCTACAAAGCATCTACGTATAAATCTAAAACGCAACTCATTATTACTCAGCAGAAAAAAATATATGTTTAAGACTTATTAAATTACTTAAAACCATAGAACTATTTGTTTTGGCTTCTTAAATCAACAATATATTTTCTTTCTTATTTGGGAGTCCAGACCTTTTCAAAGCAACACATTCTGTTAAGGAAAGATCTCTGCTATATATATGAAGAGCTTTTTGAGAGGTTAGTAGAATTTCACATAATGTAGATCTAAGTATTTTCAACTGGCACACTCCAAACACAACAAGGATAAGGACAACAGATGCAAACATCCAGTAAAGAGAGTTTTGAGTAAACTTAGGCATATTAAAGCTGGAGGTATATCGTGATACCAAGTTATATACATCATTTTAGAAAAAAACTCACAAAACTCTTTTGTTACTTACAAAACTTGGAGAACCATATTTTTATTTTTAAGCTAAAAGGTGGCATTACAAAATAAAAGATTGCAGACACACTGAGGTGCTCCCATTAGAGCATGTTTTGTTTTGTTTTTTAATTAAACTCTTCAATTGGCTATTCGTACCGTTACAAGTCACCATTCAAACTGCAGATTCAACATTAGAAATCCACTTGATGAAACTGAAGTTTAAAAAACAATATAGATTTGCCACTGACTGAAAAGTATTATGAAAGCTAGTGTAATCATCTCACCAATAAGTCTTAACCTGACTTGTTAAGCATCAAATTAGTACTGGATTTAATACTACAGTATGTTTACCAAATTTTCCACTATCGACAGGAAAAAGTGTATCTACTTAAATAGCTTTTAAGTAAAATCTTCTCTGTAAAAATTCTGCTTAAATATTTGAAGTCAATATGCTTGGTTTTGCTATAGTTATCTGAATGAGCAAATATAATACTAATGTTGCATTTTTGCAAGTAGTGTTTTAAGTATTCATTTTTGTCCTTCTTAATACTTATTTTTCAAAGAATTAATTCAAATAATGGTACAATCTCTACATAGCACCTTAAATTACTTCAATTACTATAAATTTGTATCATTTGGTTTATATAAATACAGATTTATTTTCACAGGATATAATATTAGAGAAAAGCCTAATGCTTGCTTTAATTTTGCCAATACAATAGAACACTCATTTATTCATCTACTCTATGTCTTTCTTCTATTTGAAATCCTGACAGAAAATATAATATACCTTGAAAAAAAAGCTTGCTTTTTTAGAAGATGAGGAGTATATGTGGTTGAATGATTTAATTCCACATGCCTACAAGCTGATCTTTGATCAAATTAAGATGAGAAACACAACTTTATTTGTAAAGGGGGGATGTAGGCAAATAAATCCTTAGCTCGAAAAATAAGCTCATACTGAAGTTAAAAGTTCATGTTGAATTAAGGGAGTTAGAAAAGATCATTTCAGTCAAGGATAAAAACAAAAAAACATTAAACAATTCAGATTGGAACAGTGAGCATTTTTTTTTCATAAACAGAAAAATCTAAGGAAACATACCACGTAGGTGAAATTAGGTAAAGCCTTCTAAAAAAAGTTTTTTAAAAAAGTCTAGTCTGATTATGTCATCATTTACAATTTTGAAAATAGCATCTAAAGTTATGAAACCTAAACTTTCAGCAGACTGAATGATTTTTTTATTAAATGACTTTCCACCTTTTTGCCTACTCATTTTAGACTGAAATATTACAGATTTACAAATTGAGAAGTAGAGAAGAAACATATTAAGGACTGGTTTCTTGTACCCTTTACTTCTTAATCTTACTTTACAGTGACAAGTATAACAACCAAATTATGAAATATGAAAGATAAAAATTCCTTTCAAATCATCCAATTATATCAAGCACTATTATTGACATTTAATGAAGCTATCTGTACAATGATTCCAGAATCTTCAAAGGCAGCTTATTTAAGAGCAACTATTATGATTGCATCATTTTATCAAATGTACACAATTTCTGCAACTTTCCTTTTGCGCTCCCAAATGAAAATCCAAATTTGTACAAAAACAAAGAACAATAGGTGAAGGGCATTTAAGAAAAGAGACTTCACCAGTTGTGGCAGTCATAGCACTAAACATTATCAATTTCTGTACTTATGAAACATTATTAGCAAAAACTGAAACCAGGACAAAAAAGAATTTAAGTACCACATTTTTGAACTAGACTTTTTAAGTAGACTTTTTAAGACCAGAGTAAATGAAACACAGAGCATCTCTGAAGGTGTACACAATGTTTTGCTCAAGATGCAATCTCAGAACAGATCTAGAAACAAAACTTTTGTATTTATGCACTTGCATCTACAAGCTGAAGATCACTAGCCATCTGAATCATTGACTAAGCCAGTTATTTTAGTATGCTTCCTCACATTAGAGTTGAATATCAATTGTTATGCAAACTAAGGAGATCCAAAGATAGGCAGGGTAATTGGGTATGTCTTAGTAACACATGTCAGAAAATACATTTATGTTTACCATGGGTTTGAAAAAGAGCAGAAGAGAAAAATCCTGTAAAGTTCCTTGGGAGAAATAAAAACTGCACTTTCAGAATACTTTAACTAAAATAAAGGCAATGAAATTTTCTCACGTCTAGAACACGCATGTAACAAGGTTTTAACTAGGACAGAATTAATTTTCTTCATTGTATCTAGTATGGTGTTGTGTTTTCCATTGTGCTTGGATTCTTGATGAAATTAGTAGTGATAATTAGCAACTTGTTGCAGAGCAGTGCTCACACAGAACCAAGAACCTTCTTCTCAGTCAGATCTCCCAGTGAGAAGGATGGGGTGCACAAGCAGCTGGGTGTGGACATAGCCAGGACAACTGACCCAAATGGACCAAAGGGATATACCATATCATATGATGCCATGCTCAAAATTTTTAGCACAGAATTTCTTCCAGCATTCTTGTGTGTGCACTGTTGTGTGCATGTGTACATGTTTCTTCTCTTTCCAGAAAATGTAGTGATCTCATGAAAGATATGATCACTTCACTGAAGACTGCATTGTAAGGAAACAACTGGCTTACATTTCAGCACATGCTGATCACAATATTCCGAAAAAAGCAGAAATGTTGCTATGGACTAAGAGCTGTTTCACTGACAAATACCAGAACATGCTATAAAACAAAGTTCAAAGAAGCTGAATAAGCCTTTTCTAATTATGAAGATAAGACATGGGTAATAGAGATAAATATCATATCATGGTCTCAATTCTAGTCATATCATCCACACCTCAAGCAAAGCACCTGTTAGGTAGAATAATTACCTTTTGTAGCTGGTGGCTCTAGTATGATCAGTTTGTGTCACTATCATATTCTTTATTTTGCATGTATAAATAAAACTACTTCATCTTAATTTCTAATTACACCATAGTTATGATGAGATTTCCAAACAGTCTCAGAAACTTGCAACTTCAAAATACTGATTGAGAAATCTCAAGCCACTTCTTTGTGATATTAAATGTTACATATTAGTGAAGCTCAGTATACAGAGAAGAATAAAGAATAAAGTTTCCATGCTCAAGTCCACGTGACAAATTTGCAGGCTGAATATGTATGTTTGGGTATTACATATCAGAACTCCAGATTAGTAATAACGGCATCTCCGTTTTTGTGAGGAAAGATGTTTATGTTTAATTTCAAAAAGTAAAATAAAATAAAATGGCTTAAAGCATTTTCAGTCATAAAGTTACAGTGACACAAAAGCAAGGATATCAGTCAAACTACCTTCATCTTCAGACCTATCAACAGTTTCCCATACCTATGAGTAAATGTGTTAGCAAATGTTATCCATTTTGTTTTCAAAACACATGAGGTCTGTATCCATTCCAATTCTATCCAAAGTCAATGAAACTTAGATACTGAACTGCTACCTGTGTGCTTGAAAAACTCCATTCTTCTTTAATATTCATTCTATCAAGCCACTTCCACTTAATGTCAGTAGGAACTGATAAAAAAAGATGTGACTGATTCTGTCAATTCTAATGCATTTCTCAATTCTAAATAAATTCGCCAGTTTATTGCTTATAAGATGACTAGAGGAACTAAAAAATGTGCCTAGTTATCTATTGTGACTTCCATACTGAGATTTTCAAATGGAGACAGTCATTTGTATCTTTAAAAAATGTAAATGTAGATGTGAAATTCACTGCCTCCCTCCTTAGAGTAATTAACTGAGGCATGCATCCTACAAAGATGTTTATAACAAGGCCTTTCACTGTGTAAAATTTGTCTTGCTATCAGGCATTGTTTAAATAAATATCTAAACTGAATGCATATTTTTACCCATCGTTTGCAAACTACTAGAAAGAGAAATTGCTTTTTCCTGTGCTAATTTTTAAGACCATATGCTACCAAAAGTAGAATGAGTATTGAGTAAGATTTTACAAATCATCTGATGTGAGGAAAACATCTAGACTGTAAACCTTGGATGATAACCCTGAAATTCTATACTATACTCATTTATTTGGCTTCAGAAAGATTTTAAAACAGCCTGTGGCTTACTAGCAAATAAAACACCTGACACTGACAATCCTAGCTTAAGCAGATGTTCTGCAGATGCAAACGAAGATTTAGAACGTTTTTCTGGACAAGCAGCCTGAAAATTACTCTCACACAGATGATAAGTATCAGTACAAAGCATACTGTTGCAATCCTTGTATTTTTGTATAACAGATAATGAAAAACCATCTGTCCATTGTAGTAATTTGCCAAGAAGCCAGTATAGCATACCATTTTACTTTCTGTATTTAAAATATCTTAGTAATAAACAATATTTCTCATCTGCTTTAATTTTGTTTGCACACACTGAACACAAAATTAACCATGTTCTTATATTAAAGTTACTCATTTATATAACAAGTAATTGGACCATGCAAACACAACTGGACTTCTCTTTTGTATTTCAGTAATAAAAAGAACACTGAAGTGAAAATAAGTGTCATCACTTCATTGCACAGGAATTCCTCTATTTCAGCATTTGAGGAAGTCTGCACTTAAATACCAAGGCAGAAAAAGGAAAGTGTTTCTAGAGAAATATTTTTGAGGTTAACTTAAAAAACAAACACACGTACAAGACACTAATATTCAGTTGTCATTTTGAATATCCAAATCTTCTGAAAACTATGACTTTGAATTCTTACTTGCATAATATTCAACAGTTAATGTTCAGGTTTTTGAGGTATTACGTATGCATTACTTTAAATGATTCACCTATTTGGACAGCTTTCAACTAAAAAGAAACAAAACAATTGTGACAGCTTGGTGATTTTACAGCCTTTCTGAACAACACCTAGCATTATCAATATCCATTCTACTCTAAATTGTCTTTAAAGTGTCAAAAGCCAGTGTACACTAAGATACAGACTGTATTATTTTGACCTCAACAAACAATATCAAGAATAGGTTTACAACTAAAACTCATGTAATAAAATATTTTATTTCAAGTAACCACATTTTAACATCAAAACAATCACATGATAATTAAAAGCACACGGCTGCATAGTGCTCTGCTATATTATGCAAAGGAACATATCAAAGATCATCTCAGACTCAAAGTAACAGGCATATAATATATTTGCAGAATGCTTTCTTATAGTGCGTATCATAACAATAAAGGACATTTTATACTGAATTTTTCTTTTCATATCGTTGAGAGAAAGGATATGAATGATTCTCAGTTTCTTAATTTAAATTAGCTCAAAACTAAGACTAATTTAAAATTCACCACACAAAATAACTAAATATGGCCCCACCTTTTTATCAGACTTCACAGAATACACTTGGTTTCCAGAAGGTATGATGAAATCCCGGAACAGCTTCAGTCCTTCTTTTCAGCCAAACAAACAAACGCCACTGCTTGTGCTAACGCTTCTGTGTGGAAAGCAAATTTGAAATTTTAATTTTTAAATTAATCTGACAGATCATTCCAAGTCTAATTCTATAACATGGAACCAGAGTTAAATCCGTAATCCTTCCAAGATACATGTCCACTTTATTAGTGTTGAAGCATGAGGTGTCCTTCATGCCACAGGAGGACTTGGCTTAACCTATTTGCACTGAACTTCAGATTATGCATTCTATATTTGTTTCACAGATTAAACAACATTATATATTATGCCCTGAAAAAAAACAAAGCTAGAATAGTATTGCAATATATTATAAGTCAACAACTGCTTAACACAGATTACTGTAGTTCTACTCTGAAAGAATTAACATACAGGTTTAACTTTTGACATATGAATAGTTTCAATTAAATACGTGAAGAGACTCATGAATTTATAGCTAAAAATATTTAGCAAGAGCCATTGGTTTATAATTTAAAAAAATACAGGTTAATGAGAATATTTATAGCAAAATACTGCAGAAATGAAATGTAATTTCAAATTCATAACGTAACATTTTCCTGTAGAACACCATATTTTGCAGTATCCCAAGGCTAGCATTTGTTGTGTTTAAGTTTTAATTCTCTAACCATTATTTTGCACTTACATGAAATTTTGATTATACAGTGTAACAAGATAAGTACTCTCACCAGCCTCAGAACAATTCTCTAAATAAATGAGTGAGATATTTGCTTTCTTCCAAAACTAAGCTTATGGTCTTCCTTCAAATATTTTCATTTTGAATTGGAAGCCGCTGACAGGAAATTGGGAATAAAGTGACACTACCCAAATGCTTGGCAGGTTGAATTTTTTATCCATTATTTGATGAATGAAGGCAGCTGTGTTGTTCACCTACAGTTTTTCCCCATTCAAAGGATAATCTACAGTTTGTGTTTTAATTACTACTGACCAAAAATATAGCAGGCAAGTATGCTCCATGAGCCATTTTTCTTTTCTTTTACTGGAAATTCTCTGAGCCATTTTTGTAAAAATATTTCATGTTTGGCTTGTTCCTCAAGGGCTAAAAACCTTTTCTATCTGCTAAGCTTCAAGACCAATTAAATGGCAAAGTATATGTCATAGAAATATGATTTTGTCCTATTTCATTTTCTTCCCCTTGAATTTTCAAAATCTGCTGAGGGTTTACCAATCCATCATTTTTGCATCCTTATAACCAAAGGAATACTGCAGTCGTGTCCAATATATATTCCCCGATATATATAGCATAAATTACATGTCACAAAAAAACACTAATACATACGTTACAAGGAGTTGTGTTACTAAGAAGCTTAAATGGACCCTACAGGAATTATGCTATTGAAATAGAAATTTCACTTGTGAATTCTAGCTTCTGCCCCTTGAACATGTTTTTCATTCTATTTTCTAGGACTGAATGTTGTTTCAAAGGCTCTTGACCTACATGATGTATGTAATCCAACAGTCTCTGTAGTTCATTCCCTAATGCTTGCACACCACAGATGTTGATTAGAAGAAATTTCTTTTTCTCTCCTGTGTCTACAGAGAAGTGGCACTGATTTGAGACTTCCACTTTTTTATTTTAACATGAATCAGTAAATAGAGCCTTAAAATATTTCAAAAGAATTTATAAAATCAAGAATGAGGTGAGACTTTTATGGAGGTCAGCACAGCCATTACTGCTCACATACACTCCCAGTTTCCTTTATAAATTGATGTTGCCATTGGGTTATTCCAGGAGCATTTGTGCTGACACAAAAATACAAAGAACAACTCCTTATACTTTTTAGTTTTCTGCATGAAACATTTTCACACAGATTAGTACTCCTTCTATCCCTACAGTTAAACCTGTTGAGGTAAACCTGTGTGCTCATGGTAAATCGCAGAACTAGACTAGCACTAGCAATATTATTCAAACTAACTTATATACAAACTGTCAGTTACATTACTTACGTTTATACACTTAAAATTAGAAGAAAATTGTCAATTTCACAGAAAATTGCTGAAAATGATATAGAGAAGCTAATATTGACTCTAAAAGACAGTAGTTGCGAAAAGGTCATTTGGAGACATTCATTAATTGTTTATTTTAACAGACAGTCATTATTCCAGGCAGTTCAAATTGGCAAAAATCACTATAATTGTCAGAAAGCATTAAAGGACTGTCGCTTGTCAATATGAACTCTTCTAAAAAGAAGCAGCTTGAGAGAATCCCATTTTTAAAGTTAAATGGAAAAAAGAAGCATGAATACCCTAATGTGGTTTTTTGCTGTCTAGAACCTACACGAACAGCCGTCATTCATTAAACTGTAAAGATTCGTAACAATTAAAAAGAATAGCAGTGTTCAAAAACTTTTTTTTAAGAGCGATTAGAAAAAAAAAGCAACATAGGCATCAGCACATGAAAGCATGAGATGCAATGCCAGGGGCTACAGGAACAGAAAGTCTCTTTTTTCAGGCCTTCTCCAATCTCCCATTGCTACCCAGAGAGAAAACATATATGATAGTACAGGTCCTTCATTCCAAACTTTTCCCGTCAGCTTGGAAAATAAATGAGTGCTGTTGTACAATTGTGTGGCTCCGAAGTCTGAGAAAAGCTCATATTATTATGTGTCTCAAGGAAGTGGATGTGAATGTATTAGAAGATGCATTGATTACCCCTGACTTTTCTCTCCATAAGTAACTGCACAGACATCACAATCTCCGTTTACAGCTCCGAACATTCATGTCTCAAAATCCTCCTAGACTCACTGCCTCAAACATCACTGGCCCCTCCCTAAGCCCCCAGAATATTACTGATTCAGCTCATGCTTTTGCTCATTTCACTGAATGGTGAATATTCACTGAAGATGAATATCCAGCATTTACTACTAGGAAGCCTTGAACAACCTCACTAAAAGTAATGACTTCACACTGAGATATAAAGAAAATCTAAAATCCTTCAATTCCAGAGCTTGCACAAAATACATTAAGAATGATAGTCCCAGATTTGTATATTAAACTCAATAAATTTGTTCAATGAAATCATACATTTTTCCTTCTCAAAAGAAAATAATCAACATGCATTGATTGCAGTAGAAAAAAAGGAATCTGTGCTCTTAAACACAGGCATGTAAATACTATGAATGCTGAACCTTAGACTCTTTAAAGACTCATTCTAAGAAAAGAATGAGCAGAAGGATGTTATCCTAAACTTCAACTTACATAATTCTGCTTTGAGTTTGTCCAGGTTAAAGTGTCTTTTCTTTTTTTTTTTAAAACCTTTTAAAACTTTTTTTTTTTAAAAAAAAAAGAAACCTTCCCATCTATTAGTTGGGGACACTAAATACTAGTTCTGTTTCTAAACATAGCTCAATAATTGTCACAAAAACAATTACTATTTAAATGAATTTATATGAGTTTTCTACACTTTGTCTAGGGGAAAACTTACACTAAGATTCAGTATCCTGCTTTTGTTCTAAATATATGACCAAATTCTAATCACAGCAGAATTCAGTTGAGACTTGGAAGGTGGAAGGAAAGTACAAATGAAAGTTTCATTGCTCTGTAATTTTCCTTTAAGGCATTCCAATAATAGAATTAATGTACAATTTTTAGTGCTGTCAAGTTACATTAAAAGCATTATTAAGCCCTTCCCGAATCTACATTCTAATAAATGTCAAGTCTTTCATTTATTAGATGTTTAAATATTTACACTAAGACTTTAATAATGAGAGTATACCTTGCAGATCTGTGTGCTGTTGCACTATTAAAGTGAGATAAATCACTTGAGACTGTTATTCACAGAGTATTAATAAAATGGTTTTTCTTATCAGATCTTAATAATACCTTCTTTTTAACATGGTCACAATTGCACTAATAAATAAGAATTATTATTTAATAACTTTGAGAATGCACAGGAGCACCATCAATCTTCTGAAAACACTGTAAGAACCTGGTATTAAGCCATTTAATTACAGCTATCTAACAACAGGTATCCTAGGAATGCTTCATCCTCCAAATGCTTCCTCCACCTCTGGCTATCAAAATCTATTTAATGTAACTCTCCATGTTTACTTCTCAGCAGTGCGTCATCTTTCCAGATGGCTACAGGGAAGGAAGCTTTTAACATTTGTAATGGTATCAGCAGTAACACATATTCAAAGATTTTACTAGAAATTAATCCCTCTATCAGGCGTTCAGAGTACTTGGTACAAGTAAAACATCACCCATAAAATCCCACAGAAAAATTTGCCCTTCATTCCTAAATATATTTCTGCCTCCTCAGGTAGGTCATGTGCAGCTCAGCCTCAGAGTAAAGTTTCGCTAGCTATACCTGAAAAATCAAAAGATTTCTTATCAACTCAACTTCTTCCTTTGTCACTGTCAGTATATAAAATTAAATAAAGAGCTTTAAAGAATCACAGGACAATCAGAAAAGCACTCAAAAGCTTATACTGTACCTTTATTTTCATCTCTGCCTCTGACACAGAAGAGATAAGAAGAAGATAGATGAGATGATTGAAGAAAAAATGAAGACAACAACACTTGTGATTTATGGGGTATTTTGTTCACTGTCTAGTTCTACGTTGCCAGAAGGAGTGCCATGAATGTATTTATTTTCTGAAGTGCAGAAGAAAACGAGCAAAATTATTGTATTTTCTCCTTCTGTCAGGGTCTTATGACTTTTGTTATTGGTATTCCACACCATAATATCAGATAGTGCACTGGATGTTAAAGAGTTAATGCTCCAGTTCTGTGGACTGTCCACAGTCCTGTGGTACAGGTACCTGTTCTTAGAACAGAAAGAAAGAACTACAGCTCCCAAAAGACTTCATTACTCCATTTCTGTTTTCTATTCAGAGGGAAAGATAAAACTGTTTGGTAGACATGAGATTTCCCTTTTCCTTTCTGCTCATCTCTGCAGTGCATGCTCCCTAGCCATCTTACCTTCAGCATTAGAGTAAGACTTTTGATTTTTTTGCACACACTCATTTTATTTGTTTTATTAGCTTCAACTCCAATTATATTGCATTATATTACTCTGAATTCTGATATCGTATTTAGTATATTAGTTTTCTCCCTTAGCTTGTTACCATTGTTGTTTTCCTCCTTGGGCCCATCTCCCTATCTTTCCCCTTCCTCCTTTCCTGGAGCATGGATGCCCATGACATCAGCTTTCATTCAACTGTCTGCTGCTTGCATTAAGCTTTCTAGGCGAAATTAAAGAATGGAAAATCTGTGACTTAACGGCCAAAACTGTAAAAACAACTGAATGGAAAATGGCAAAAGCAGAAGTGTTAATGCAAGCCTTATGTCTTCAGGGGTGCAGACAGCTGTGAGTATTAATTTAACCTTGAATTTTTTTAAAATTTTTAGTTAATTCATTGAAAAACTGAATTTTCAAATTAATTTACATAGTGTAAAATGATAACATCACTTCAAAGACTTGCACATTCTTAAAGAACTTGTTCACATGCCTTGCTTGTGAATGACAGAGGAAGGGATGGTTACCATCTCACTAAAGGAGTAAAAGCCACAATTCACCAAAAATATTATCTGAAAATACTATCCACAGAGAACGATTTGAATTCGCTAACAGCACACGACGGGTTTGTTACTGCAAGTTTTATGACTATTTATAAGGAAGTATTATTTCCTCCTCAAAAGTTACAGTGAATAATGCATTTGTTGAGCTTACTGATATTTGGCCTTTAAATCACACCCACTTGCTACGCTTTTGGAGAAAGTGAATAATTGATCCAATGTGCTTGCAAATTACATCTTCCTAGAATTTGGTTCAAGCTTTGTTATGCTGGGTAATGTATTATGAACAAATATTAATGAAACGGCACAACCATAGTTGCACTGAAGTGAAATCTTGAGGTGTCATAACCTGACATTGTCGTACAGTTATTTTTCCAATTCACAGGCATTCTGAACTGGAATACCTATCCTGCTACAGAAGTATGATTCAGTGTACTGTAGTTTGTGATGCTACTGGATAAAAGAGTATTCATAATAACTATTGGAAAAGAGATAAATTACCTTAGTTACATATACAGCTTCTGTTACCACAGGAACGGATTGATTACAATGGGTACTCCAAAAGTAAGGCCTCCTGATTATTTTGGTCCACATTGTCAGAAGTGGTATGGCAGCAGATGTTGAATAATTCCCACCGGTACTCTTACGTTTTCTTATTGTGTGACACATGGCAGCAGTGGGGCAGTCTCACCAAATTGCATTTGTCACGGAAGCATGTATGAAGCTGTGTCAGCAAACACCTTCACATAGAAAAAAGTTGCAACGATTGATATTCATCAGTGATTGCTGACTATTTATGAAGACCAAGCAGTGGATGTGAGCACAGTGAGGTGGTGCATTTCAGCAGTGTTGACAGAGACAGTGAGTCACCTCCACTGCTGCAGATTTTTACAGCACAGCATGCAGCCTCACATTTATTGCTGGAGAAAAGGTATAGCAAATGTTGGTGACTATGCTGAACAATAATGTGTCATAGCTAAGAATTTGCTCTATCAAGTAGTATTTTTGTGCTCCTTGTATCTATGATATTTTCCACAGAAATAAATTGGAGGCATTACTTTCAGAGCAACCTATGTAGTTATACGACGTTTCTATACTCTAAAACTACTGCTGGGTCATAAATTAAGTATAACTGACAAGGTAAGGTAGTCAAATCAAAGTAGAATTAGATTTCCATTTATATCAGCAGGACATTAGGTCACCTCTGCAGAGCACCTGCTTCCTCCAACAGCCTTCCCCACCTAAATGACATTTCCAGAGGACCTGAGGATCTTTAACACAAAAACAGCATTCTCTGATGGTGTAAAAACTGAATAGGCTTGTGAAGATGCTCCACATCTTAGCTGTTTCCTTATACTGATCTCAACATGGATGAGCTTAAACTCCTCTCAGCCTGTCACTGAAGCTTCAGACATTTCCGTTCTTCAGTAATGTGCCACGTACACATCACTGACAAAAGGCCTTTCACATAGAATGCTTTCAAATCCTTTTTCAGAAGAGTGTATCAAAAATGAGCTTAAATTCCCTTCGCTTTCTACCTGCTATGCTTCCCAGAAGTACTTCTACGTCTGGAAAGGATTGCTCACTCTGATCTCAAGCCAGCACCTAAAAGTAGACAGAGTATGTTTCATCTTTCTTGTTCACTAAATAAAAACCAGGTGGTATAACTTCTGAGAAAATAGATATGCACTGTAGAGTCTAGGGTACATAACCACAGAAGTCTGTTTTCTGTTCATCCAGACAACAAATTCTCCTGCTATGCGTGAGCTGCAATCACATAACCCACAGTCACTCATTGGCTGACTCAAGCCTCTCAAGCTTCAGTGACTTAGCTTCCTGAAGAGAAAAATGTTGCTACAGATACGGTTTGATCAAAAGACAAAGGAGAAAGGTGACTGAAAAGACCAATAATTAAGATAATCACAAATAAGATTCATTTAAATAAATACATGGAAGTGGATACAGATTGTTAGAATGCTATTCTGCATGTACATGGATTGCCCATTGAAAGGTCAAATCAAATGTTAAAGACTCATTAACAACCCATCCGCTTCAGGATACTAAGCAAAGCATTCTTTGTGCAAACTTCATACATTTTCAGACATAATCAGCTAAACAAACTACACAGTTGAGGCGTGCATGCATTCTTTTTCTAAAGTATAGCTCAAAATATCTAATATCTGCTAGATGTTTCATCAAGAGACAATTGTTTGCTTGCTTCTCTGCACCCAAGGGAAAAGCTCACTCAGAATTTGAGATTGCTGTCTCTCAGAGGTGTCACTTTCCCTCTTACATAGCAAAGGCTTATTCAAGCTATTTGATCATGCTCAAATAACCACTTCTGTGGCTCCCCTGGCCTGTACAGCATTGCTCTTGCTCTGAGAGCCTCTCAGCCTGTCACAGACATTTCCGTTCTCCACCAATGTGCTACGTACACATCACTGACAAAAGGCATTTCACATAGAATACTTTCAAATCGTTTTTCAGAAGAGTGTATCAAAAAGTAAAATAGAACGCCTTTCCTATCTTTATCTTCTCCTTTCCTACCCTGGAATATCTGTAGTGTTCAGATGAAGATTACACTGAGTACTTGCCAGATAAGTAGGCAGGCTAAATGGCCCAGACTGTTAAGTCACACTGCAGTCACTTCACGACATAAGCAGAATATCTTCTAAATACAACAAGGTAGCATATGTAAGTCAGTGTACTTTCAGCTGTCCTGCTAGTTGTTCCCTACACAGCTCCCCTTTCATCCATCACCCATCAGAAGTGCAGCCTATAGACTAAAGACACAGGAGGGAGAAAGATTGATTACCTAAGTCAAAGAACTTTTTTGTAGTCAATTTGTTCATTTCCAGTCCAGCATTTAAGACAATACTCATTTAGTGAAGTTTGCCTACATGGTTTTCTCATGGATTGTTAACTCCCAATACAGTGTTTTTAGAGTGAACTCTGATTGCAGCACATCATCAGCAAGATATTGCAAAATTAAAACCACAACACTTTCAAAACAAAAAAAGAGGCAAAGATCTTTCCACTCTTCAAAAATGCAATGATAGGTCGTATGGCAGAATACTTGGTCTCCCCACAAACAGTAGTAGAACATCAGCAGCCAACTTAGAAATCTATGTGGCAGAGCTGGTTTTCTTTAGTAAGAAGAAAAGTGGAAGTGCTTTTTGTCTTGCACTTTTAAAATAATGAAAACAGGTCTAATATTCCTAGTTCTTGAGTAGTTTTATTAATTGGATAGATTATTAATTATTATTTTATTAATTGGTTTAGATTAACAATGAAAAACAAATGATTTTGCTTCTAATCTGAAGTCAGTGTGTTATAGACTTATTCATTTCAGGCTAAAAGTACTAAAAGGAAAAATACATCATGATTATGACACAGGAAGGAAAGAAAGAAGAGGAACCAATTCAATATTGCAAGTGCAAAGGATGCAGAACGATAAACTAAAAGTGATAAAACTATGCAGAATCCTCAAACCATTTTAACAAATACTTTATTGTCTACATTAAAAATATAATCCTTACAAAAACTTCACGATACTGCTGTATCTCAAACAGAAAATTCTAGAGTAAATTCCAATTAAATAACTTATTTTGGTATTAGCTGTGCTGCACACACATGCTTTATTTAAACAATTATTTCATAGAAAGCTTTGATTTCAGCAGTTTTGTAGTCCAACTGCACAATTAAACAGTAGTGGCATAATGGATAATGGTGGGAAATATCTTGCTTTAGTAAGAGTAGTAGCTAATCTGATCTATTTGCAAGCTAGCCATCATTTAATTTCCAGCATAACGTACAAAAAGAAATCCTATATCAAATACTCATATACTATCCCAAATGCCAATGATAGCACAAATAAAGTGCTTTCAGTTTTAAGGTGTCTATTACAATTAATTATCCATAAAGTCTTTAGCATAAACTGTGAAAAAGCCTTTCTTTTTGAATAAGTGGAACTCCATCAGAATTATTATGGCACCTGAACTGACTACAAATGAAAGCAATAATCACTAACATTTTGTTACAAAGGCTTTTCTGTATAAAATTGTTTGACACAGGATTTTGCTGTCTTGAATTTCTAGTATAACAGATAGCATAGTGTTTTTACTAGAAGATAAGTAAGAATTCATGTTTTATAATACTTCAAGAGATAAGCTTGCTTACGAGAAGAAAATATTTTATGGCAGTTTTATACCTCTATAAAATCAGTAATGTTATTTCACAATCATTCAGTAAGTTTGTTCAGTGTGAATTACAATGACTACAAATAAAGCAATAATAGGAGAATCTATCTTTTTCTCAGAACCACTAATAATACATAACGAGAAACAACATCCAAGTAGACTATGAGCTACAAACACTTAAGTGGGAGGAATGAACTGTATCAGCAGTAACATCTGGTCTGAAAAATGTTCCTAAGGAATAAAAATTCTTTAGTTGACTTAGGTTACAGAGTTTACAAAAGCTCAATAATTTCTAATGAGTTCCTTCCCCTTTCAGGGTTGGAATACTATAAATGAAAAGTAGTGTTTCACCATTTGTATGCTGTGTTGTATCTCATCTTCTTGACCTCATATGCCAAAGTTAATATTTGCCTTTCATCGTCCCTAAATAAATTCTGCTTATTATAGATACTACCTGGCATTTTATAGGAGAGTCAGCATTTGCTGTGTTATGAAGTCTGCGTTGTAGATACGTTAAACTGTATCCTCCCTCTTAGAGAAGTAATTTCAATAACAATAACTATTCTAGGTATCTATTTTGGGATGGGCTTATATTAAAATGATTGTAAAAAGCTGTCATTAAAATACAAATGAAAGAAAAGTCAGCAGAATTACTTCCTTCACATCTCATATCCCTGAACTGGTGATCCTGAGTTGCGGATCAGGGAAGAAAAATCCCTTCTGCTCTAAGAGCAAAGTAAGTCCATGCACTCCTCATAAGGTTGAACGTGACAAATCCACAGGGCCAAATGACATGAATTGAAGGGAAACTACAGGCCAGTAAGCCTCACTTCAGGTGAGGTGATCACAGAGCAGATTCTCCTAGAAGACACGTTAAGGCACATACAAGTTGTGGAAACAGTCAGCATGGCTTCACCACAGGCAGGTCATGCCGTACCAATCTGGTGGCTTTCTACAATGGAGTAACAGCATCAGTGAACAAAGGAAAGGCAACTAATGTTGTCTACCGGAGCTTGAACAAGGTCTGACATGATCACAGCACCACACCCTTATCTCTAAATTTGAGAGATTTGGATTTGAAGGCTGGACTATTCTGTGGATAAAGAACTGATCAGATGGTCATATTCAGAGTCTTGTTGTCAACGGCAAGGTGGAGGCTGGTCACAAAGTCCCCCAGAAGTTCATCTTGGGATTGGTGCTCTTCAACATCTTTATCAACAACACAAACAGTGATACTAACTGTTCTAACAACTGACCTGAAAGTAGGTTTCCTTTATGTTTACTATTATTGGTATAGTCTTTTTCAAGAGTCACAGTATTTCTCTGTGATTGAGACTTTAAACATTTACCTCACCCTTTGTGTCACTTTACCCTTTTCACAGCTGGTGAAAAGTACAACTTTTCTAACTATTCACTTTATCCTTGGCTTTACCACAGGCAGGGTTGTCCTAGACATCACGTAAAACATCTGGTTAAGAGAAATCTAAGGACCACATGAATCTTACCACTTTCCTCTGATGCCTACTTTTAGGCAGTCTCGAGAACCCAACATTAAAGAGTATCATAGCTGCAACTGTCATACATACCCCGAAAAAGAAGAAATAACAGAGCATTCTTACTCTACTCCCTTGCTCCCTCTACTACAAGTAGACTGTTCCTATTAAAGTACTCTGTCACAATGATAGCCTACCTCATTTAAACAACAAAGTTCCTAAAAGGAAAAATTCCTCTAACACTGGAAAATTTCCCAATAGTCTACATTTAGAGACTTACATTCACAGCTACAAATGAAGCTACAGTTTTACTCCGAATGACAAAGCAGCATACAAAGATGATAATCTATGGTCACACCCAACCTCTCCTCACAGGGATTTCAGGCCAAGAAGGCTTTTGTCTTTATGACTAGCTAGAGGTGACCTTCAAGGGACGAGCCAATTCCCTGAGTACCTTGAAGCTATTAAACATTTTTCAGCTTCTTTCATCGTGTCTGCATGCCTCTTGCATTACTAGTAGCCCATCAACCAGAGAGAAGAAAATCCCACTAAAATGTGTCACAACATGCGTGATGCTTTTACCTCACTCTGACTTCAGGAACTGGTGTTACATCACAAGCGATTCTTACTAGCATACGTTATCAATCCACGCTCGGTCTGGGCACAAAACAAAACCTACAGCAAGAAGAGGAACATATAAAGCTGGGAGAATTTGAATTTATCTATTTATTAATACTTAAAAAGTATATAATAAAAAGAGGAAAGTGCTCTTGAATACAAACAACTCAAAGAATAAACTAACTAACTGTAAAAAGCACTGCAGTTTATGGTATAACACAGAACTTCCAAAAATCTGATGTGCATTATTAAATGAGCATTGTGATTGTACCACCTACTCCAAAGAATATTTCTGTAACATATTTTTCCTGTAACGTATTGCGCTGCTAAGAATCTTTACTTTCACAATAAACACCAAAAAAGCAAACAAAAAATGCCCACACAATGTAATTCTAAATATATACATCATTACAAGATTAGCTTTAATACATTAAATATTAATATAACTCAGAAACTCCCAAAAAACTACTAACAGTGTGGCAACTTCCAGTCTCCTATTTCATTTCTCTCAATTCTGCCAAATGAGGGAAATTGTCTGAAGTTAGCTTCAAAATTGATTCTGATTATCAACGTAAGAACTCTTCTTTCTTCAAAAGATCAAATTAATTTCAGAGCCTGCAGTACTTATACAGGCTTCCAGCGTTAAGAGCAAGCAATTGAGAACAATACCATCTGCATTCCTCAGCTACACCCTGATTTCATTCACAGTATTTATACTGAACTTATTTCTGCAGTCTACTAGGCAACATTTATTCTAGAATACTAGCAGATATAAAATACTACCATTCTGTGATGAAAAATATTTTAAAATACTATTTTAAATCATATTTAATGCTGTGAAATGAAGTCAAGCAGCTGTGCAAATCTATCATACGTTCCAAAGTATGGACACATTTAACATTTTTCCATCACTGCTTCAAAAATGCAAAGCATTACATGAGAAACTGGGTAATAAAGAATGTGTCCCATTCATCCCTACTTTAGAAAAGACAAGCGTCCTCATTGTTGTGTTCTCCCTCACCCCTGATCAAATGGCATCTAACATGGAAGGGCATATGAAGAAAAGGCATGTCACTGAACTCCTCCATGCAGAAAAATTTGCATCCAGTGATAATATTCCACGATCCTCACTTAAGGTTTAAGGAGACCAAAGGAGATGTGTGGTGCATTTCAGCAGTAATGACAGTGAGTCACCTACATTGGTGCAGCTTTTTTGAGTACAGCATGCAGGCTCTTGTTCTTCACTGGTGAAGATACATAGCAAAAGGTGGTGATTGTGTTGATTATGTTGAAAAATAGCATGGTGTAGCTGAGAATTCGTTCTGCTAAACAGTGTTATTGTGCTCTTTTTATCTGTGATCGTTTCCATGGAAATAATAGAAGGAATTACTTTTGTACATATCTACATATCAGACATCAAAAAATATAAAACCGTGTTAGGTGTCATCTTTCTAATATAAGCAAGGACAACAAGATTCAATGCTCCATAACACTGTGCTGGTTCTCTGCTTGAGACGAGGTTTTGATAGAGTAAATCACATAGCTTTTGGAGCAAATATTCAGACAACTTTTTTTTTTTTTTTTTTTTAAACAACAAATGCTGCTCCTCTAAAATTCTGTTTGCTGTCACTTTAAGTAACTACTTTTTTAGTTGCTTTTTCACAAAGGAAGTAACAAAGTGTGCAGTTACTAACATGCTCAGATTCCAAACTAAGGAGAATTTACCTCTACAGTACTATTGAAGTGAATTATATCCTTCTTCCAAGTTACTTTAAGGAACTTTAAAGATAACTTCTTTCACAGACAAAATTGTTGCAATAAAACTGATTAAAATGTATTACATTATTTATAGTTCAAAGTTACCTTTACTTCAGGCAAGGTATTAATACCTTTCATCAGGATTAAGTATTTTTACCTAGTATTTAAAAAATATATATGCTTCTCTCAATTTTAATTCAGTCCATTACACCTTTAAGTCTGTTTTGGAGAGATTTGTGAGGATTTATTTCACAATAGATGAGCTTAATGCATACTTCAATGGGAGACAGGATGGGTGGTCAGAGAGATATGGAGGCATGATCCATGGGCATCTGTCTCTTTACAGAATAATTTGATATTAAATGAGAGAAGAAATGCTCACACTTGCTAGAATTTAAGACTTTTATCCTATCCACCTCCTCTTTCAATATAACTGATGAAAAATACTACAGCACATCACAACTTCTTCTTTAGATGCATGTTATTATTGGCCATTAGTGCACACAGACATTTTGTCAACAATTAGAGAATTTCACAGTGGTGCAGTTCCTTCTACATTAAAAGAATATATCTTATTTTCCTTCTCTTATTTTCCTTCTCATTCGAGGGATTTTTTTTTTCCCCCCAAAGGAAAAATGAATCACAAAGAAGTCAGTGATACTAACAAAAAAAAAAAAAAAAAAGAGCCAGTTCAGTACTTGTCAGAAATCTTTCTAAAAATATCATCAGAAGAGATGTTTTCATTCCTTGCATTCTGAAGTAAATTAATTCAGTTTAGTAAGCACTTTAGAAGCAACTGCCTTCATGTCAGAACACACCCATCCTTTTCTTCATACAATTCATGATAACAAATTCCAGTGCATTGTACCTGTGCCAATATTTATCTGAACAGTTAATTAGAGAATTGCTGACTTTGCTCTTATTAATTGCAAAACAGAAATTGTTGTTGAAAGTTGTAACTGTTCATGGCTTACGAGCCTTAATTCAGAAGCAAAAAGCAAGCGTTGTGTTGCACAGCATTCTCAGGTACAGTGCAGAAGGAAGGTAGGTTTAAAATGGTCTTTTTACTTATTTTGTTGTTCTGGGGAAGGCATTTCCACAGTTTTCCCATCTGCTTGTCATATATTCTTGCTTTATGCTGCAGCATTTGTTTACACTTGAATGACACATCAAACACGCTAAAAGCTCTTTGTCATGTTTTATCAATGTTTTCCAGCTTGTGTACTGCTTCCATGCTGACAAGCTTGACAAAGGCATTCTTGCAGGATAGGGAATTAATTAGACTCCCAAATTTTCATCAGATTTCTGCAGACATTTTTATTCTGGATTACCCTTGAGGGATATATACTCATAAAGAAACGAAGTATATTTTTCTTTCAAAACTCAACTCAAGCTGTTTAGCAGGTAATAAGGAAAAAAGCTATACTTATTATTTTTGAACCCCAACACTCAGAAAGTAATCTAATATTCCCTACTTCTTCGACAATGGTTTTAGATTTCATGTATAATGATGAGCCAATGAAAAGCCATAGCTCTTCTTTTCTAGTAAATGAATCTTACAGGCCATGATACCTTAAGTAATCATTAGCATGAAATTCTTATTGTTTTATTTTCCCATACTTTGGATATTTAGTTTTGCAGGAATTACAGGTACATGTGAAAAGAAAACTATTTTCTCCAAAGTCCTACTATAAATTAGAAAACAAACAGCTCAAAATTTCCTTGATACATCACTGCATTCTTTTTCCTAAAGGTTCCTGACCCTTATATCTCACTATCAGATTATTTTCACACAAAATACACTTGTAACAGCAGTTTCCTCTAGGTATCTCATATTCAATTCATGCATTTTCTTTCAAAACATATCTTTCATTTTGCATTCCAGGACAGAAGGAGGAAACATTTTATACTGGCCATAACATAAAAGTACAGTTCAGTATATCCTACAGAGTTTGAATTTGTGCACTCTCCTTTCAAAGATCCCCTTCCGTAGCTTAAGCATACTGTAAATAACTTCTTAAAGTAATTCCACAGATTATTTTAATCACACTGTCCAAACAGGACAAAAAAAAAAAAAAAAAAGTGTTGAGATATATAAAGCAAAGGTTTAAGCTTTCAAAAACATCATTTCAAATTCTCCAGTCCTCAGTGTGACAACATGATTCTAATACCAATGATTAAACATCCTTTCCAATACCCTTCAAAGTAATGTGATTTATTCATTAAATGTTCAGAAAGAGTAGAGACTCTAATCAGACTTCTTCCAATCATGAGATACTGTTTAATTAAGGTTATAACCGTCTATCAGTTACTACCCAGAGATGCATCATTTAAGGTAGTTGAGGTGGTGCATTGGTATAAATTCTACCAGATGGCTTCACAAGGATAATAGAGTTTGTACCTCTGAGATCCTAGGAAATCAAGAATACATAGTCTAACATAAGGATTTTAGAAGCTCTAAGTTAACTTATTGACACATACACAAAGATTTCTACAATATTTCTAAGTTTAAGAAAGCATAATTACTGCCTTTAAGGGTCAATTCTTTGCCTTTTACAGCAGTCATCAAGTGTTAAAAAAAAAAAAAAAATCAGAAGTCCATAAAATTAGAAAGATTTCTACCATCATATGACTACATTAATTTCACATGCTCGCTTCTTGAGAATTAGATAACATGGTTATCATGTAAGACAGCTTAAGAGGAAATACAACTATGTAGAGACCATTTAAAATATGCTGAAAGAGAAGGAACTATTTTATAAAGAAGCATTATGTTAATCACTGCTTCCATATTGTATCTACTATTTTCCTCTGAATTCTCTTCCAGCTGGAACATTCCGATTCACTCCTTTCTCTATACACCTGTGACATACACTGCAACTGCTTTGTTTCAATCTAAATAACACGTTATTGAGGGAAAAATGACACTTTTCATGAATCAACAGATTTTAAAAGACCTTTGGCCTATTACTCTAACAGACATTCCAGATTAAGATATCCTTGATACCTCTTGCACAGACACATGCTCACACATGACAACAGAACTTCTGAAAACTGTGCTGCTGCTCAAATAAATTTGCAGGTGCATGACCACCCCATGGCAGGTTCTCTGCTGCTGCCATATGATGTTCAGGAGCCAGTGCTTTCTACCACACAGCACTCTGGAGCAGGACAGATTCTCCTGCACAATGCAATGACTTTATGGATCAAGCAGGCATTTTGTGAAAACTACTACAGGCTATGGAAATACGAAGCCAGTACTCTCACAGAATAGAAATAAAACCTACTAAGGATTGCTACCTGGCCTCAAAGGTGCATACACAAAGGTCAAACCCTTTTTTACTTCAGGTCATTTCATCTTTTTATTTCCTGCTGTCTCATGCAATAAGCATTCCCCATAAAACAGATTTGTAGCAGGAGAAGTTTTGCATCTCCTGTGAACAGCACACATGCAGTTATTTCCTTTCACTTTTCTTCCATTCTCACCTATAAAAACAGGTATAACAAAAAATTAAACAGTAGGAGGCAAAGGCATTACTCATTTTTACGTCTTGATACTTTCTATAGCACTCTCCTCCCCACCCAGCCATGAACATTGCATTATCACTGCTTCAGGTTGCCTCCAGGAAGAATTCTTCACAGAGAAGTTGGTGAATTCTCAGGATGCACTCCTAGAGCAGTAGCAAAGACCCCATCACTGGAGGTACTTAAGAGCTGTGTGGACGTGGCTCTAAAGGACATAGTTTGGTGACAGGACTTCGTAGGATAGGTTGAAGTTTGGACTCAATGATCACAGAGATCTTTTTTTAACTAGACCATTATAATGAATCTATGATATCACTTCAGTAAAAGGACATACATGATCTTGATCTTGTTCACTTTTTCCCCACTACAGCAAGATAGATTTAAGAACAGAGATTTAGATTCAACAGATTCTTGTTTAGTGTAGCACACATGGCAAAGCAGTGAAAAAGAACAGGGGTAATTTTTTTTTTTTTTTTTGTAATTAAGAATACAGATAAAATAACATGCAGTTCAATTAAGGGCTTCTGCAAACAAGTAAAACAAAAATCATTAAAACAGAAGTTAGTCTGTTGAATAACACTGTATCAAGAATAACCAAAATCCTTTTAACATACATTAAAAACAAAACAAAACAAAAAAAACTATTCCCCTCTCAAATATCTCTTCCTATTAAATTACAGAGCTCCACTACATCTAAAAAACCACCTGTCCTTTGTTTATGACATCATAGTTTACCCTGTAAAAATATACTGGAACCAGAAATTCAGGACTACGAGTAAAGTCACAAAAAATAAAATCATGAAACATGAAACATCCTGCTGTAAGTTTCTATTGCAAACAACAAAGGTAGGAGAAATTCTGTTTTTATTAAATGGATGCTAATGAACTTCAAGTAATTGACATGAAAAAGATATTAAACTCAAATTAAGGTATACAGATTTTTAACTGCCCATATTTCAAAGTTTATTCCAGTAAGAAAGTCATCCTTATCTCTAAGCAAAGTTGTCACTGCATCCTGAAAGTTAAAATTGAAAACATTCAGAAGATACAGGAATCAAGGGCCATACTTTGCCAATAACCTTTTTGATGATGCAAAAATAAGAGAAGAGTGAAACTCTATTCCTTGCATTAATAAGAATGATCATGAAATATAACTGGAATGAGAGTCTGAGAAGATAAGGCACATGGACTAAAATGCCTGATAAAAGTAATGCCTGACCAATTACCTCTTAAATAAAGTTCTCAAAATAAGGAGAACTGAACCTGAAATTTAATGAACAAGAACACTTGTCCACTTAATTACCCTAAGCCTGAAAGGACTTCAGCCCTGTAGTTGGTTTCGTTATGGAATTACATAAAGAGAACAAGAGGAGTTCCAGCTTCTATACTTCAGTAATTCTACTTTGGAAAAGAGGTCTTCACACCATCTCAGTAGTGAAATAGTGTACTAGCACAGTTTAGAGCTCCACTGCTTTAACCTACTAACATACATCATACATTTACAGTTTTGTTTTTTTTCCTTTTCCTTGACACCTGTGCCTCAGGATAATTGCAGCCTAAAAGTACCAGTTGTTGATACAGATTTCATAATACCTCACTGAAATAACTTGTTAGGCTTACTTCCTTAACTACAATAATTCTGCAAGAGAGAAAAAATATTGCTTATCATAAAGCAATGGAAGCTTTCATAAAGCTTTGGAAGAAATATTATGCTAAGTATTTATTTCTACAATGCCAACTTTGACGAGTTGGCTTTTACAAAATTTTACACAAAGTTGTGCAAACAAAAATATTTATATTTTCAACACAAAATAAGGATTTAATATTTATAAATGTTTTCTGAAATTAATTACCATAAGTCTGAAAATATTCATCCAGCTTTGGCTAAAAAATGATAAATCCATTCCCAAAGTATTCATAACATAGCCACGCTTTTTTTTTTTTAATTCTATAGGGTGAAATCAATGTTTTTTATTATTTAATATCGCTTTTGGCACGTCGGTACAGAAATGGCTGGACTTCTCCTTGTTCAGAATGATGAGCTTAGCTCTACCACAAGTGAAGCAACAGTGATAACTCATTTTGTGAAGGTGTTTTCCCTAAAACCTTCTGTTGTGAGATAAAAGGTAAGGATATTCTATGCTATTTTATTCACATTTCATAAAGGACAGAGGAGACTATGCCACAGATAAAACCAGCCACCTTTCTGCATCAATCTGAGTTGTTTGCTGTTCTCATTTTATCTTTTAAATCTTGTTTTTTGAATGAGTAGCATTATTTCAGTAGGAACTGATTCTGTAATAAAAGGAATCAGCAGCTCAGTTGCACTGTGTATTCACCCTTAGCAATACTCAAAACAAGCTAATCTACTTGGAACCATTCAGACTGGGAGGCTTAGTCTAACTGAACTCCTGCTCCCCTTGCAACCTAAATAACTCTATGAGTGTAGGTGACAATTAATATTGTTGGCAGAAGCTTTACTCAGGATGTTGATCATCCTCGTGTACATTGTAATACCAAGAGAAATCTTACACTAATTTGCTGAAAACACTGATGTATTTATTTACATTTGAGGCTGCAGGACAACACCAAATTTATTAAGAAATCATTCCACAATAAAATTCATTAGAATTACCATTAAAGGAGAGTAGTATTATTTCTAGAAGTATTTCTGTTGAATTTGGTAACTGCGTCTAGAAATTCACTTGAACTGCAAGTCATAGCAGTAGGACCAAAATTAATTTTACTCCTCTTATTAAGGGCAAACCTTCCTCAGATTTCCAAGTTACGGTATTGAGAAGAGGGAATTGACAGAAAACGTACTTCCATCCAACATACTGAGCAGTATATTTTTAAAAATAAAATTATGTACATTTTACCCACCAAGATGCTCTAAACAAATTTCTTAACTGAAACCAAAAGCTGAGTTCACAAAGTCTCTTTTAGACTGAACACATAAATGAAACTTTTCAAAACAGGGAATTTGCATATTAATACGATTGATATGGAAACTAGCAGCTTTGATTCCAGCATGTGGTTGAACTCTATCCTACTTTTGTAACGCTGCTGCATAGCACATAACAGGCAGTACAAACACGAAAAAAAAAATAGTGCTGTTGTCATGATGAGAGCTTTCTGAATACTCCTTATTATAATCACATGGAATAACTCAGATGTTTAAGAGTTCAGTGTTGTTATACAAAGCTGTACACTAGAATGGAATATCCGGCTGACAAGGCTACAGTTGCTCATGTATTTCTAATCTGAAAAATACACATCATTTAGCAATAACGATTGATAAACTCAAGTGAATATAGCTATTTTTAAAAGTTACTGAATGTTTGGATATAAACATAAATATTAGAAATTAAGAAATAAAATGGAGCCAAATGATATGAGTTTGAAAAAATATCCTTAAAAAAAAAAAAATAGAAATACTACTTTCTTTGTAACCAGGTTGACTAACAGAACAGAGATCCACCGAAGGAAAAAGCTTTTCTGAAGTAAATAATTTCAAAACATCTAAGGAGCTTGAGCTTATCTGTTAATTATTCATGTTTCTGCTTTCATTTTCAACCATTCACTCTGGAGATGCTGATGCTGGCACTCTCTACTAAGTTTAAGTATCCTTTCAGCTCAACTCTTCCAAATTAAACTGTCACTTCCTATTAAAAGAAAAAAGTCTATTGGAGGAAGTTTTTAATCTTCCGATTTGTACTTTGTAATAAGAAGTCAAAGTTTAAATTAGGACAGTATGAGCTTATAAAATAAAGCCTAAGCAGTATACTGACAACCACCAGTGAAGAAGAACTTCCTGGCTTACGTTGAAGTGCATAGTAGCGCAGTTTTATTTTTTATCTCCTTTAAATTTTTATTTTACTAAGTCTTGATTCAGTCTCACACTCTTATTTAAAGTAACATTACCCTCAAATTCTGATAGAATACAAACTAAGATTTTAAACTAAAAGAGGGGAGATTTAGATTAGATAATCAGGAAAATATTTTTTACTCAGAGAGTGATGAGGGACAGGAATAGGGTACCCAGAGAAGGTATGGATGCCCGAGTCTTGGAGATGCTCAAGGGCAAGTTGGCTGGGGCCACGGGCAGCCTCATTTATGGCAACACTGACACAGCACAAGGGTTGGAACTGTATGATCTTTAAGGTTCCTTCCAGCCCTAGACATTCTATGATTCTATGGTTCTACAAGCAAGTGTCTAAACTGTGCCTGTTTGCTTATCTATAACAACTGCAACCTGTCTGTCTTTCAGTGTGTTAACCAAAGTTCTGTTGAGTTAGTATTTCCTTATGCAAGCTGCTACACTTCAAACAGTCATGAGGAGCTAAGGGAAAAAAAATTTCCCTGTAGGAGCTGAACCAGTGTTATTAAGAAAACAGGCTTATGCAGCACATCTTTTTCCCCCTTTTTTGTTGCATTCTTATACAAAAAAAAGAATATCAGTCCTCTTTGTTTCTCTTTCATACCATCTTTCCTTGACACTTTTTTTTCCTGCTAAGCCTTTTTTTTTTTACTTTTTTCCTTCTCCAATGCTAACACTATTTTCCATCATCATTTTCTAGTCCTTCTTTTCCTCTGTTTACCCCGAGTTCATTCTGGTAGAGATGAAGAAAATTTGCTCACACAACATGCTTCAAATAGGGAAAGTGACTTCAACATGGGACAACAAGAACTTATTTTAGGGTTACCAAAACTTAATGGCTCAAGATAACTATTTACTACAATCACTGAGACTCTCAGCATTGTCCCATCTCATGAATTTCGAGCCCACATTTAAAGTTTAAATTGCCTGTAAAAGTGATCTTGCTACACGATCTTTGTGTTCTTGCTTGAAATTTTGCTCCCATGCTTCCTTTACCATAGGAATCATAGAATCACCAAGGCTGGAAAAGACCTACGAGATCATCCAAGTCCAACCATACACCCATCAGCAATAGTTCTCATTAAACAATGTCCCTCAACACAGTTCCTTGAACACCCCCCAGGACAGTGAGTCTATCATCTGCCCGGGTAGCCTGTTCCAACAGCTGACCACTCTTTCAGAGAAGTTGTATTTCCTAACATCCAGCTATCAGTAGATGGCTAAACCCTCTTTCTGTCCCTGCACGCAAAAATATGCTGTATTTCACTGCAGCTAACAATTACAGCCAGAATCGCATGTTTCTTCAAGACAACTCTGAAGACAAAACCAGGAAAGATATCATTGAGGAGTACATATAAGCTGGCTGTAACAGTCAATACAGAATACTAGGAGCTTTCAAAGAGGATAATTTAACTGATTAAAAATCTGATTTATGCAAAGATTTTAGAAGGGACTACTGAAGTGGTCATTCTGCAGCATGGTGTTCAAAGTATTGTCGGTTATATGTTATCATGCTGGTAAGGTCAAACCCATAAGCAACTTAACGCTAATGCTTAAAGTGAAGAGTATCATTTTTTAATGTACTTCCACAGTGTTGAAATTTAATTCATGCTTTATAAACTATAAGTTTGCTGGATATCTATTCAGCCATAAAATAAGCAGTGACAGCCTTATACATATATTTTTAAGATCAAAACAGAAAGAATCCATCTCTTTTCTCTGCACCAGTTAGATCTTACGCATAGAATGGGTGGTGTCCTCTGAGCATATGGAATACAAATGTGGTACAAAAATCTTCATATTCCTATTTCCCAGATTTTTATAGATTAAAAAAAAAACTACCTACAGAAGGCAGTGCTAAAGACCAGCTTTTAATGAATGAAATGGAAGCTTTGAAAAAAATAATTAGTAAACTTGATTTCATATGGCTTTTATATTATATCCATTTATCTTCATTCAATGGCTAAAGCTCATAATTGAAGTTATACTTTCTTTTGAACTTATGTTCATAAGTTTCTTGCATTTACAGTGTAATTACTACATTAGGCATCTAACAAGTAACTTTTTCCCTCTCAATGGGCTTTACAGAAAGACTTTATTATTAGAATTAAGCATCGTAACTGATAAAAATATAAAAAACTATAAATGCAGCCCTCTCAAGTCAAAACAAAAATTCATTTCATCATCTGTCTTCTATCAGTGCTAAAAAAAATCCTCTATGAAAAAGTACAGGGGCATGGCAACACACAGTGATAATTCCTGAAGACATTTTTCTAATCCCTAATAATTCATGACTTACAGATTATCTGAGCCAAACACTCCATTTTACTTCCAACAGTCCTCAGACAATTTTTCTTCTAATGTATGTAGATGCTATTTGAATGTACGCAAATTATTGGTCTGCTCAAAATCTTGTTGCAAAAAATTACACTGATTAACTATGCAGTGTGAGGGACTATCCCTTTTCTTCCAAATCTATGGATTGCTACTTCATTTGAGATCCTCTAGATACCAACTCATTGTTTTCATGACTTCATAGACCTATTCTCTTTCTTCTCCCCAGCCTATTTCTTAGTTTTCCAACCAGAAAAGATCTTCATTTAAGATCTTCTACCTGCCTTTTACCAATCTTACATGATCATACTCCTTTTCCTCCTATCGCGTCATTACCAGCATAGTCTATTACTACTGACAGTCGCCGAGTTTAAAAAGCAAAAATCAACGACTGACTGAAGAGAGTAAAATACCGGTTGTCATCATCAGTAGAGCAAATGGTAAACAATGAAGTCAACATAACCACGCTCTCCCTCCTCTCTTTTAAACCACTTCATTCCCTTGGCTTATATGAAAAAGAGCCCTCCAAAAATTACACCAATTGTGAAGTAGAAATTAAAATTACAGAGATCATCAGTAGTTAAATACTATAACTATTACCAGCTACATTTTCCATATTGAAGCAGCACAAATGGAGCAGAAAGTCACTGTATGAGTTACACGTTATTAAATTTAATTATTCAACACTAAAAAGAGTGTTTTCATCAGGAGATTTAAAGAATACCATTTTCAAGAAGGGAGTAATTTAAGATTTGGTATTTTATTCAGTATCATTAATTAGCTAACTTAAAATACATGAGTGGGTAAGATGTAAGATACTTCACAAGAAGTAATGGGAAAAGAAAGTAGCTGGTATGTGTTCTGTGAGGAACCTAATTCTGCCTTTCTAAGTAAATGTAAGAAAAGCAAATCTCATGGAATCAAACTTTTAACTTCTGTGTCGCAGAGGCCCAGCCAGGAACCAATCACTCCAACAGCAAGGACTGTGAGCATGCCTAACTCTGCACTGTAGGTTTCCAAAAAAACCCATCAATACTCAGAGAGGTGACCTGTATCCTGATGCTCAAACTGAGTTTGTGACAAGCAATGTGGATTTGGTCAGATTTTGGACTGGTGTTCCAGAGTTAGCTTGGCTTTCTAAGCGATTGCTTTTTGTGGATGTGGTTCATATTATTTAAGAGTCAGTAACAGTTCTCCAAATACTTCACTGAATTAAACTGAAACAAAACTTCCATAATCTCAGTAGAAAATAACTTCAAAAATTACGCTTTACCCACATTAGTAACCACTGACTGGAGAAGATAAAAATCAGCGTTTAAGCACTATGTGTATTTTAAGGTCCAAAAATTCAGTGAAAGATGATAAAATGAAAAATACAGAGAAAAAAAAATGAAAAGTTATACTATGGGTGGGCAGGAGCCATCAGGAAGCAAGTTACTCTGGCCATTTTTACACCACCCACAAAAGCAGGTGAAAAGCTGTGAAAGCACATGATAGGAGGCACACGATCGGACAGCTTTTAATGGACTTCCAGGTAGGCTGAAAATCAAAACTAATTTTATTTCTTAACTGGAGACCTGGAAACTGTTTCTGAATATTTTTGGCATAGAGATTCCTACCCTGACACAAACTGTCCTCATGCTTACCTGTCACTATAAAAAGTAATTTTCTTCATGTTCTGTTATCCATACTTTGATGAGCCTTTCCCTGATGATAACATCAAATGACAGTTGTAGAAAGAAATTCTTCTTTGAATTGTTTATAACTTCGATGAAGACAGATCACTTACCTTTGTTGAAGAGCTTCAGAGATTACTACCTTAGATTTCAGCATACTTCTGTCCCCGTAAATTACATGGCAGGTAAAAAAATAATTATCTTCTTTTTAAAATTTATCTAAAAGAATACATTAAATTGTATTTTGAAAATACATAAAGAGTAGAATATACACATATAAGGATAGACTTCTGTAGAAAAACTATCAGATATTTTGATGCTTTGAAGTGGGAATTAACTGACTTTTCCCTACAGGTAGCCTATGCAAAAGGTTTAGTAGTCAAAATTAATTCACATAGCTTATTGATCTACAAGCTATTCTAAGGATTTTGAGGCTATATGTGAGTTGCAAGAAAAGTATTTATTCCAACAAACTTGTGGTTCTGTCACATTTATAGCTCATCTTTCTCCTTCTAAATTGAAAAAAAAAAAAAGCAGAGGTAGCAATGTAGATAAGAGGTAATACTATGAAATACTATGAAAGCATAATTGCAAGTGTGCTGCCTTGTTCTCCCTGCAAGCAGTTGCAATGAGAATAACAACTACATAAACAAGAATTTGGATATTCAGAAAAAAAAAATAATAATTATACAGTGAAGTAAATGTTGCTATGTAACATAAATCTTTCTGTAATTCAATCAGTATCTACCTCATCCAAATTCTCAAATTCAGAGATTTTTTAACTGTATCCTCAAAACAACACCATAAAGAAATTACGTGTTATCAAACTATATTATATAATCCACAAGGCCTATTTTAATTGCTATTTACTTGTGCTACACCACTGTGGGAAAAAGCACAAGTCTGAGTTAATTTGCGATAGAGCAGAGCAATGAAAAATAAGATCTAGTGTTTCATTTATCATACCATGTATCTGGGACTCTGTGAATCCAAATATTCGTCAGTTTGGAATTTAAAGGAATTAAAATAGTCCAAAATCCATACCCTGTGAAAATTTTTGGAGCTGTCCCGTTTTATTTATTTTTTTTTCGAGTGAGCTTTACTGCCACTTCTACAGTGAGACAAAAGGAATGTTTTAAATGAATTGGCTCACTCTAATAAACTAAAACTATTGTGGACAGAAGAAGGACAGGCCTCCACAGGATATGCATGAAAAATGACTTTTAACAGAGTTTTGTATCTATTTAAACCTCCATCTTTTTTACTCACAAACTATATTATAACGCACTGCAGGCCAATGAAAATCTGCTTAAAACCTCATAACACTTTTATAGATGCTATGCTGAAACCTTGTTCAATCACTGTGATCAAACTCATGGGAGTTAACGACTGCATCAAATGT
This sequence comes from Lagopus leucura, assembly GCF_019238085.1. Classification (NCBI taxonomy): domain Eukaryota; kingdom Metazoa; phylum Chordata; class Aves; order Galliformes; family Phasianidae; genus Lagopus; species Lagopus leucura. Next base: position 35,220,376 of record NW_024962264.1, on the reverse strand, counting down.
TCTACCTGTGAAAGATTTAAAGATATTCTAGTTTTTAAATTCTACACATAGTATAACGTTAATCCTGCCCAAACTAGTAGAATCTAATTAGAAAAACCTAATGATTTTTCACATTTCTCTAATAAATATGAAAAAAGTCTTAATTTGCTCTGCAGTGTTTACAATAACTTTTCTTCACGTTGCAATCTCTTATATTCAGTTTCCAGCTTTTATGTCTGGATAGATTTGATAAATAAAATCCATTTCATTGTACCTACTAGAGTTATATCCTGAACTAAACATAGGAGTTACAGAACCCAATCCTCAGCAGAAAGGAGAAAAAAAAAAAAGACAAGGAGGAAGAAACAGAAAATATTAGGAACAGTAAAATTGCGTGGAGCTTTTTGGCAGCATAAACCCTACAGATCTGCAATAATGAACTGGAAAAGAACCTACAATATCCATATTATATTAATTTTATATTATTATATTAATAATCCACCAATCAGGGGTGCGTACAGGATAAATAAATATAAATAGATTTATAAATAATAAATAAATAACACTTATTCCCAGAATTCTAAGTCAAATTCTGCTCTTCCATAGGTTTCACCAGGAAGGTAAGTCAAAACAAGTACATCAGTGCCACCCTAAGCATCTTCCTGCTTTTTAGGAGCATGTCAGGGAATAAATAATCTGTTAGGTAGACCAGTAGTAGAAAAAAAAAAAAAAATCAGATTCATAAAACAAAAAGGCAGCCAGTTACATCATTTGAGGAACACAAGAGTAAGAAACACCAGCTGCTCTTTTTTAAAAAGCAATATTGCTCTTAAGATTCAAACATATGCAAGAGTTTCTGGCACTGAATAACTAAATACTTCTGCAAGTACCCAAGCATCAAGACTGAAACTATGTAAACTTAGTAGCATTTTGAGACTGCATAACTTCCTCTGTTTTTATAAGAATACAAAGATAAAATAACTACACAGAAATTGATTTTTATTGCTTTTGTTGTACATATTACACGATGTTATTTAATTGCCTTCCACTCAATACAAAAATCAACTAATTTCTGTAAGTAAATCTCATTTCAAAAACATCTGCTTGAATATTTATAGATTAATTGTAGAATTATTGAGGGCATTATTTCTCATCTTAAATATAAGGCATGTTGCTATAAAAGTTTAGATACTTCATAACTTTACCTCTTCTAAGTCAACTAGGTCAGTAAGTACAACCGGGAAGACCAAAAACAAGATTTTTGAAGATGCATTCTTTTCTTCCTAACACAACTGAGAAGCATGACTTCTTGACCCATAATAAGTAGTCACAGTGGAAAGCACTTCTTCCACTTCCTTTAAAGATAAATAACATTATAATTTCTACCTTCCAGACGAGTATGACCAGCTTTGTTTTTTAATTTGAGAGTAATTTCAGAATGTTTCTTCACATTATTATATTTGTGATACTAACACCTTGGATTTTCTACTTTTAATGTTTCTATTTAATACAAGTTATGAGGCTAACTCTTCAGAAAATCATCTTAAGGAAAGGCCAGGGTACAAATAAAATGTGTGAAGAAACCGCTGTCATATTTATCTTAACTGCCCAGCCAAATAAATAAATAAATAAATGTTTACAGATTAATTTATTTCATTAATTTAAACACTCATTTCTGTGAAGCAATTGCTTCCAAATTTGTGGTTGTGGCCAAAGCTATAATACAAGTAAAACTTGCACGGGTAGGGAATCACAACAGTCTTTTTTAGAACAGGAGAGCAAAGCTATTTTTTGAACAGCAGCAAACCGATTTTTATCACATGTTCAATTCTACATAATTAATTAAAAAGTTTAAGTTATCACACAAAAACAAAATCAGACATGCATTAATTGGTTAATAATAAAATAGAAAAAACTAGTAATTAAATTCTAGGCCTCGAATAGCATCACTTCTTACCATCAGGGGACAGTACTGTGTTACTCTTCCAATTGCTTGATTTATTTGGGGAATAGAGGAGCACACATAAGGTTTTATCATTCTGGAAGGATAGGTAGCATAAACTTTAAAACTGTACCAGTGTTTTTCTGATGGTTAAAGGTAAAGCTGTGGTAGCAATGTAGCCACAGTGAAAGAGACAGAGCAATTATGGATACCGTTATAAAAGTCATCCAGCTCATTAACCGTATGAATAGCAGAAGGAATTTGAACTAATGGATGAGCTCAGGTTGCTCAATTTTCTTATGTTGTTTGCATTATAGGAATCAATTTACTGCAGGTTATTTTAAGATGAAGCCTGCAGCCAAATCGATCGTGGCCTTTCATAATTTTGAGTATTTATCCCTCTGTGTATCTGCCACATACATGCCCTCCAATCAGTAAAGATTGTGGCTGAATATAACAAAGTTATTTTTCTCCCTCAGGACTCAACTGTTCTAACTCCTTATGCCAAAAATAGAAAACCTGAGTCAAAAATCAGAATCCCTGTCCTTTTGATGAAGGCACAGAGTCACTGAGACAGTGAATTATTTTAGGTATCTCTGACACTTGCATCACCCAAATAGTACCTGGCAAAACAGCGGTGTGCAGGGATATTCAAGCTGCCTAGTTTGATGGTAGAAGCAGTACAATTACACTGGCACAGTATTCTGTGTTAGTATTCCCTGCTTGGATCAGAAATAACTCAATCTCTGCGCAATAATGCTTTACAATGCCATTTGTATTCTCTTTATCTTCCTTTAGAGGTTTTCACTGAATGAGCTAATTCATTCCCATGTTCACAACTACATCCTTTTCTCTGGTGACTCACACACAACCAGTTCTGACACATTTTCTTATATTCAATTCAGTATATCAACATCTTTTTCTGACATCTCCCCAGGGATATGTTTATCATCTGGAATTTGAAAAAGGTCTAGACACTGAATTCAAATGGAAAATGGGTATGTCACTGCATCAATATTAAAGATGCAGAAATCAAAACAGCCCTGATTCTTACTTTTGTTTGAAAATCTTCACCTACTAGTTCTCTAAAAAGGTTTTGTGTCAGAGTTAGAAAATTAATCTTTATGTAAATACTTGATATGTATTAAACAGTCATGGAGCTGACTCTGAAAGAGCACTACTTAAACTGTGTGACCCGATTTGACCAAATTTAACTGTATTTTCCAGTTTACGTCAAAGGGTATGTTTCAATTTAAAAGAAACAAAAAAGGTTTGATTTCAATCTATCTTGTTCCTTTTGGGGGAATACCCACTTAAAATCCTGCAGTATCACGCTGAAACGTAGAAATAATCTTCCATCTTTAGCCTCCATTTGTGCCTTGAATCCCTATTGATTATTTACCACTCTCAGTTGGTAACAATGTACTACAATGCACAAGATTGTTATCCATCCTATTAATACACAAATAAGTTCATAGGGTCAGAATCTTAATTTGGAAGAACGTAACAGGGAAGTCCTGTTATAGAGGATCTACCTGCATTTATGTGCTCACAATGCTTAAGATGGATAAGACAATATTGTTCTAAATTTTTAATCATATGTGAATATTGCTCCACATATGATTAAGTTTCAAATCACATATTTTGTTAACTGTATTTATGAAAATGCACAGATAAATAATTAAGGGCCACTGTATGTTGAAATGTACAATTGCTAACAATTATACCTTTTCTTCAAAGAAAATGACTTAAACCAGAGCGTTACAGATATTAATACTTATCATGGAAGTTTTTCCAATTGAAGTGATAAAGATGATTTCAATCGAGTTCAAGCTTTTCATGGGATTAAGCCTTTGCATAAATATTAATCCTCTTATTCTGTCCACAGCTGTGATGAACTTCAGAATATGAGCCATTTTCTATTTTACATTTTAGGAATGCAAACCACTTATGGTAGATTCCTACAATGAAACGCACTGGGCCCATCAATGTGATTTTCTTTTTTTTTTTTTTTTTTTTTGTACATCACTAAAATATAAGATTCAGTTTTTGAGCTAAAAGCCTAAAACCTTCTTTCAGTGAGAAAAATGCTCAGTAGCAACATCTGTTCTCACAGAAATAACAGTAAATTTTAAATAGGAAGTATACTTTATTATGTTGATGAAAACTGCGTTACTGCACATTATGTAATATGTAGAATTTTCATTATACCATTTCAGATAGCTATACAGATTGTTTTTGTTTTTTTGTTTTTGTTTTTTTTTTTTGTAATTGCTTATTTTCTTTTTGAAGCAAATACTGTTCAGAGGAAATTAAAAGCTTTCCCAAATTGTTTGAATCATTTATTTGTCCAGAAAACCTCCAAAATGACCCTGAACTGCAAAGACAGACCTATTTGTTAGTACACATGTCAGCAAAACAGCTAATGGTTAATTAACTGCCTTTTTTTTTTTTTAAAAAAAAAAAAAAAAAAAACAACAGGACTACAGTAAATCAGACAGTAAATTAGAGAGGCAATCTCACAGTATGGTTGCCATCACTAAGGACTGAGATCTTCTGCTCAGTTCCTTTTGTTTCTAACATCTTATTACCCAGCGAGCCCTTACAGTATACAGTAAGGAACTTGTAGGAGATAAATAAAAGAAATAGAGCTTAGGAACTGATCTGATTATCATTCAGCAAAACAACTAATAATGAGATGGCTGCAAAAGCCATGAATCTTTAAAAAAAAAAAGTTTCTCACTGCAGTGAAATCCTCTGAAATCAAAAAATTTCTTTTAAAACTATAGTATACATGTCTCATCTGTGTCACATAATAACAAGTTTTTGCTGTATGGTAACGGAGGGAATGACTATCATAATTTCACATAAATACACTGATTGCTGTGGGGCTGTACAACTGTTAGGAGTCAAAAGTTCTCTTGCTGCAGCAAACAGTAAATACCAGCTGTGCTTCCAATTATGTGTGTCTATTCAGGGGGAATGGGACTTTTACTCTACCTTAAAGACTCTAGGAAATATAACAAAAAGAAAATTACAACTATGACTACCAAAATTAAAATTTAAAATTGTGACTATACCTAAGCCCTACTGAAGTTGAATGTATTCAATATAAGGACTAGTACTTAAATAATGATTATAATTTCTTCGCTTCCTCCCTGCTCACTTCTCTCCAGAACGGTTGTGTGAGTCAGCCTTGCCTAATTACCAGATGCTTACCCAGCCAATCTGCTGCCCTTTCTCCTCAAAAGGATAGGGGGAGATAATACAACAAAAAAGCTGATGAGTCAAGATAAATCATGCCAGGCTCAATTTCACTCCATCCTTCATAACTCCTTTACCTGATCCCATTACACAATTGGACAAAGGAGAGTAGGGTGATCAGTCCTTAAGTGTTCTCTCCTCCACTCCTCTTCCTTTTTCCCTGCCTTAGCATAGATTAATCCCAGGCTGCACTTCTTGTTAGGTGAACATGATCCGCCATGGTCACTTCCATAGGCTGCAGATCCTGCAGGTAGTATCGATCTGCTCTGGCATGGGGTTCTCTATAGGCTGCAGTGCAGATATCTGCTCCAGCACAGTCCTCACTACTAAGGCTTTCAAAGCAAACATTTCTTAAAGTATATCCACTGATCCTCAGATTCCGGTATGATGCCTGCACATACCCTTTGAACCATCTGAGAGGAGGTTAAGGTGTGATGGCATAATTCTCACCTGTCTTCTGAGAGCTTATTTTAAATTTTAGAATGTTTCCTAATTTTTATATAACTTCTGGAATCTAAAGACATCTGCAGTCTTTTTCTGGATGGCACTGCCCCCTACCTGATCCAAAGATCTATGCATCTAGAACTTTGGAAGAATGGCAAGAAATGAAAGGATTTTTGTGTCACCTCAAAACTGCTTCTTGTGGATGGAGAAGCCAGCTTTTTCTCAAGTCATAAAATAGCAGCAATCATGTTAGGATAAGAAGCTGTCTGCAGTTCTGGAAGGAAGCTGTTTTGATAGATAATCAAACAAGGTGAAGACAAAGAACTTTTTACCTTCATTACATCAGTAAAACAGAAGCTATTTAGTGGGAATATCATTCAAATCTTCTCTCAGCTTCTAAAGGAACTATGGAAAGCAGCAAGCAGTACAATTCAGTATACTGTCACAACCCCACGTTATTTCTCATAAGCCAAATGCAATCAGAAATTGAATTAAATTTAGATATGGTCAAGGAATAACCTTTCAGAAAACACAAGCTCAAAGGACAAAAATCTCTAGAGCTAGCATGGCTATCAGATTTGGATCAAAGGATTATATCTTGCCACAATATGGAAATATGGAACTGCCCAGTGCCAATTTGATCATATCTCATTATAGAGGCAACTTCATACATTACATTAAAATGTGTGTTCTATTATTTCAACCCATTTCATTTGTATATATCATCCTTTGAAATGTATGCAAGCTTGAGCTCAAGTTCAGTTCCTCAAATCTGCAAGACAGTGTTGGATTGGCAGCAGAAATAAAATACTAATTACTTAGGCACATACTTCCCAAAAGATACTTCTGCAAAGTAACTCATCATCTTGAAAACTGTCCAAGAATTCAGCAATCTAGACTATATAAAATAAAGCTATGAAGCAGCCAATTTCTGTCAATTACTTTAAGTAGTCTACTTCAAAGCAAGATTCATGATAAAATCTCTAGGTAAATTAGAGAGGAAAAAACTGTGATGTGACAAAAGTGTCATTGCTCTGTTCCTGTCTATCTTAATATTTTCCCGGCAAGTTCTTACCTGTCTGTGTAATTAAATTACTCCCAATTTTACAGGCTCTGAACCCAACTACTCAGGTGTCAATCACTTTTCAAAGAACTCCATTCACAGCTGAAAAAGCCACAAATTGGATGATGACATACCCTTGAGAGAGCTGGCAATAACAGCAGCTCTTTTACAGAGAACAACAAAAACATGTTTTCTCTACTTAAAAATAGACAATGCATAGCAGCAATCTGAGTCTGGGTTGTGCTTATCTCAATAGGTTGCCTGATACAATTATATGGTCTCCAGAAAAGGTAGCTGAAATTTTTTTTGCTAACACTGCACACGTCACAGTTACTATATATATATATATATATATATATATATATATATGCAGAGTATAACATTTTTTGTTGAAAATATGGAGTTAGCACTTCACAGAATCACAGAATTGTAGGGGTTGGAAGGGACCTCCAGAGATTATTGAGTCCAACCCCCTGGCCAAAGCAGGTTCCCTACAGCAGGTCGCACAGGTAGGCATCCAGGCAGGTCTTGAACATCTCCAGAGAAGGAGACTCCACCACCTCCCTGGGCAGCCTGTTCCAGTGCTCCGTCACCTCACTGTAAAGAAGTTCTTGCGCACATTTGTGTGGAACTTCCTATGCTCCAGTTTCTGGCCATTTCCCCTTGTCCTGTCTCCACTCACCACTGAAAATAATTCGTCCTCGCCATTCTGCCCCCCACACCTTAGATATTTATAGACCTGGATCAGGTCCCCTCTCAGTCTCCTTTTCTCAAGGCTGAACAGACCCAGTTCACTCAGCCTTTCCTCATAGGGGAGATGCTCCAGGCCCTTCACCATCTTCGTGGCCCTCCGCTGGACTCTTTCCAAGAGATCCCTGTCTTTTTTGTACTGGGGAGCCCAGAACTGGACGCAGTACTCCAGATGAGGCCTCACCAGGGCAGAGTAGAGGGGGAGGATCACCTCCTTTGACCTGCTGGCCACGCTCTTTTAGAACCTCACTACTTTAGAACTCCACTACTTTTAGAACCACGTGACATTACTTCAACTTGAAGACAGCCTTATCTAGGGGTATTTCTTTCAAACAAGGCACTTCAGGATTAAAAAATAAATAAATAAATAAATGATATCACTTCAAAAAAGCTACAATTAATATTCTTCAAATGATGAGTCGGACAAGAGAAAATTAGATTAACTTATTTTTATGAGTTTGCAAGATGTTATATAGAGAGAATTAGGGTTTACTGAATGCGTTGCTGTGAACAAATCGGGATTACTACAAAGCACATAATAAAAGAAGGAACTATCTTGTGTTGAAATAGAAAAAAATCAAAAATAACATGGCTTGAAAAAAATATATTTAGCCATCATAGAATTATTTCGGCCAGTTGTCTGCAGGGAGTAACATGGAATATTAAAAAAAAAAAAAAAAGTGTTCCTCTGACGTTCTTTCAAGAATTCTACGTTGTAGATCACTCACAAATTTCATCTAGAGAAACCTGTGGCAATAATACCACATGAGAGGGGAAAAACATAAGAACTGCATGCAGATAAAAAGAGCCATGAAGTTGAGAATCTATACCTTTGTATTTATGTGCACAATGCAGCTATCTTAGAGCTACACTACACTAAAAAGAAATAAATGAGAAAGTTTAAATGAGAAAATTTTGCAGGGATTTTTGAAGACGAGAACATTATAACAACTCTCTTTTCCCTTTAGCTGTTACAATGATTTGTGTTTCAGATTCAGAAAAGGAAATAGAGAAGAATGAAAGTTCAAACAAAGAAAAAGTCAAAAATGACAGTAAAGATACTAGCTGTTGGCACTCTTTCTTTCCATCTTTCTATAATTATTTATGTCTACATACAATATTTTTTCCTCCCCACACACAATCTTACTTTGTTTTTGAAATGTATTATGGCCAAAAAAAATTTTAGACCATTATTTTTTTAATATAAGAAAAGCATCTTGATATAAATTTTAGGGGAATAACACTATTTCCAGTAATTAATGTCAACGTCAGCAATAATAACTTGATAAACCTAGGTATTGTGTAATACTAAGACAACACATTTAGTTATATAAATATAAACATATGAAGTGCTTTTAGTGACTTACTTTCAATGGTGCTGCCACTTCTTGACCCTCCCTATGTCCCCATGTAAGACACAAGCAACAAATTGCGACAGACCAGATACCAGAAAAATTGTTTCCAAAGTAACAATACCAACATTCTGTGAAAGATCTCTCTCCATCACTTCAGGAGACTTTTAAAATAGTATTCAACTATATACACTGCCCAAATTTATCAGTAGTATATACTGGCTGTATTCTTAACTTCAGAAAAATAGGCATAGCAATTGCATACAAATGGCCTCACAGCTGAGAGCCTGCTCTGCATGACAATCTGCAGCTATATTTAATAGAGCTTTTCATTACTTTCTGACTGCTGGTCACATCTTCCTAAAAATAAGTACAAAACAACAGAACACATTTGTGTTTTGTACATATAAGCTAATAAGTTTAGCAACAGGTTGTCCAGGTTGAAGAAAATACATTTATCTTTTAGCTTCATTAAGCTCTCAGCTCTGCACATCTCAGTATTTAATATGCAGTCCTGATACAGTATGCATTACTGATGTCAGAAGTTGTAATTAGAATCTGCTTGAAAAAACTGATAAGTTTCCTGTTTCTTTTATGAAATGACACAATCCTATATACAGATTTCACCTGTGTATAGAGATGAATGTTACGGAAACTATTTTATTTAAAACATTTTTGCACATTTTTGCATTTCTTAGTCTTTAACTGCAACAATAACAATTTTTCTTGAAAAGTAGATTTCCCCAAAACATAAATCCTGAATATCGAAGGAATAAGAAGATATATAGTGCATTTTTAATGCAACTTCGTTATCTCTCACAAACATGTCAGCAAAGTGTTTTATTACCTAAAGCATGTTCTTGGAAAAGTAAGCATACCTATATTTCATGTTATTTTTCCACACTATATAATACAAACCTGAGTTAAAATTTCAGCAAGCATTCAGAACCACTATGAATCTATAATGTAAACATGGTAGAAGGAAACCACTGCAAAGACTCAGCTCTCCATTCTAGTCACAGGAAAATACAATTGCTTCTGCATCAGTGAAAAGTTACTCAGAAGAAATGGGACTACATTTTCAGCTTTTAAACTTCAGATAAACTTACACTGAAGGTTACTACAGTTAAAGCATCAGAATAACAAGAATTTTCGCTGCTTTATAGTACAAATTAAAACAGCACCATACAGAAGTATTTAAAGTAATTCCTAATGAATCAGTAAATTTGTATTTCTATCAGAGCGCATAAACTCAAAAAGCGATGTAACCATTTTAGTCTAACACAGTAGCTGCATTCCACCTACCATATACTGCTTCTTGTCTAACAATATCACAATATCACTGTGTTTGGTTTTACGGCATAGACATACCCTAATGTCACTAACACACTTCAAGATTTAAAATCTTCAGGGCACCACACTTCCGCTGTTGAACATACCACTCAGTTCCAGGTAACACAGAGGTGTTGTCAGCCACATCCAAAAAAATTCACAGAAATCCTTCCTCTATATCTCTCATTAAACGTCCTGTGTGTTAAGAGCTGCACATAAAAGACATCAGAATTTGCTTTCCATCTTCCATATCTCTACCTAAAACATCTTCCTGAAATTTCAGCGACTCAAATTAAGATTTTCCTTCAGACTTTGTAAAAACAATTATCAAAGCAGATAAAATATGTCTCGAGACAGTTCTTGGATCATGCATTGATTTTTTTTTCACTCTAGATCTTTTAAAAATAATATTAATTGGTGCAAAATGTCTTCCAGCTACAGACAAACACCATAGAACTGCCTCCACTGAAGACTCAAATCTACAATTGCAAGTTACTCAAGGCTCGGAAGACTCAAAGTATAGGACAATTTCTCTTGGTGAGGCAGTCTTTCAAGGTTATGTTCTCTAAAGCAGGCCTCAAGACATGAGCTAGCTCTAAAGGCAAAAATTCATCTAGTCTGGGACTTCTACTGTTAGGAGAGAAAAAAAAAAAAAAAAAAAAAAAATCACACAAATGGACAAAAAAAAAAAATCTATTGAGTAGTCGTAATTCAATATTTAGTGTTGTAGAAAGAAAATTATATTTTACCATTATTTGAAGATGGGTTATGAAATAGACTATGGGACTTAAATGAGCAACTACCATCTGCAAAAAAAAAAAAAAAATCCTTCTATTCTTCTTATATCAAGATTTTTTAGGTTAATTTTTCTTAAAACAATATATTTATGTCCTAAGAAAATATGGGTTAGATTCCAATCATACTCTTTGTGCTGATCCACCAACAGGTGAAGGGGCAAGACAAAGAAACCTATAAAATTTGTAAAGAAAAGCAAATAAAATTTTTCTATATGTTTATTCTAGTCTGAAAAACTACATAACTCACACAGCTAAGAAAAGGTAGAATATTCATAATACACTATTAGATAGCAATTAATTTACATGGATAAATTACTGATTAACTAGGAACCTCATAAATACTTAAATATTAAGTAAAACATAATGTCTAATATTTCACCAGTCAGATTTGATACACAACAATTCTAATTAGTAACAGTTATCTACTTTGTACGAAGATAACTTCTGGAAAAGATAAAACCTCAGAAGTACATGAAAGAGAGTTCAAAGTCTCTATGGAAATGTATACTATCAGCACTAATTCTGATAAAACACAGGCACTAGTGTGGCAAGAATGTCTAAAGCTTCAAATTTTTCATTGCAACAACCGTGCAAAGAAAAAAAACTCGGGTGAAGAGTTACATCATACAGTTTTTTGGTGATACTGTTTGTAATATTATACCATGAGAAGCATAAATCAATGCCAGCCCTCAGTTTAACACCAGGTTTTCTCTACACATGAACCTTTCAGTACTCTATCCTCCTGCTAAACACATTTTTTGTCCTCTTGTTGCTAGGACATATGGCAGATGACTCAGTAGGAAAGTTTTAGATTTTAATCTGAAGATAATTTCTTTACAACCTATATGAACCTGTGTAAAGCAAACACTTTCCATTCTACTTAGTTTAGCAATGCAGAGCAATAGAGGAAAAAAACCTAGTTTGAAATTGACTACCTCTGAACAGAAAGATAATGTTAATCTCTCACAAGATGGAGAAAAACAGTCAAAGTATTTTCTTTTTAATTCCCAGAATACCTTTAATCCTTCATCCTCTATTGAATATAAAATATGAATCATGACAGATAGGAACAGGCAACTCTGAAGCTCACAGGGAAGCTGCTAGAGTTAATACTCTTTCATCTGATGCAAAATTCATTGCAAATACAAATATCATCATTGTGCCATTTTGGTGATACGCAGCATTCTTTTGGTGAGCAGCATCTGAAGAGAACAGCTTAAGAATAATCCAAAATTGTACCAATAACTTTCACTGGCAGTTTCATCTTTGCCCTCATGAGGGGAACACATCTCTACAGTTCCCAAAAGAACTCTAAAAAGAAAATTATTTCACATCTTTTCTTCATCCATGCCATAGGATGTGGGCTTATCGTCCAGTTTCTTGGATCAATCTGATCCCATTTTCCACTCTTACAACAGATAAACTGCAGATTGCAACTGGAAAATTTACGACTGGTTCTCTAAGAGCATTTTCTTCAATGTGCTCTGTTTGATCTGGAAAGTGTTTGCAGCAGCAAATGAACATACCAAAAATATCACTTTTCCAGTATGGATTCTCACTGTATACCTGCATAAACTCAGTGTCTTTCACTGATAGAGTCCTTCTGCCAGCTCCTTTGACTCATTACCCTTCAGATTCTTGACACGTGTACAATGAAATAACAGTGTCGGAGATTTACCAAAAACATCTTCAAAAACTCCCTGTCTGCTTTAACTCCAACACTTGATGAAGCAGGCTGCATTGAATTTGTGCTAGCTTTTCTTCTGGAGCCTGGTATAAGGCCAGAAGGCAAGCATTGGCTCTTCTGCTGTTGTTAGTCTCTACCCCCACAACACATTTTTATTAAAAATCATAAACCACTGTCACTGTCAATAAACACGCACTGCAACGGTTTCAGGTGTCCTCATTATCTTCATGTTTTCCTAAAAGTTAATTCCTTGCACCATAGCCAATGATCACCACTGTATTTCTCACAACTCTCACTTTCTTTAGTAAAAGCAAATGCAGAATCTATTACATTCTGCAGGGAGTATGTCCTTTCTATTTCAATCCTTAGTGGAGAAGACATTCCTGACTAGCTGAATGAAACAGCTCAACGAAATGTAAAAGATTCATAACTTGACCCTAAGTATGAAGTTCTTTTTCAGGATCAAAAACACCCTTGTTGCAGAAAAATTTTGCTAAACCATCATAAAGCAAACCAAAACAATACAAGTACATATGGGAAAAAAATAAATAGTTAATGCTATTTTAATCTAAGCTAGCCTGATAGGTCACTGAATCATAAGAGAAAGAACTAACTTAATTAGTTCAAAGAGATTAAACGTAACCAACCAAAAACTAGTAGCCTGCAACACTCAGAGTAAAAGGATTTAAGCCACAGATGACACTGTAAAGTAGACTTCTGTTATTTAAGCTGTATTTCTTCAAATTTCACAGCATACTACAAATATAAGATTTAAGAAAAACTAGGGAAGAAAAAGTCTACAAAATCTCTTGCCATGAAAAAAAGCAGATACTTCACAGTGCTGTTTAAACATAGCATTCAAACTCCCAAAGTCCTCTGAGAATACAAACTGCATCATCTCTCTCTGGATTTCACTCAAATATACAAAGTCACGCTTTCTTAGTGACTTTTACTTTGAAAATAACAGAATAATTTCAATAATATAAATGAAGCACCAATCCCTTCTGCAAAATTCTCTTCACTGTGCAACATCTTTTCAGGGTAAAAAAGGATAAGTGCTCTGTTAATGAAATCAATCTTTAAAAAGGGTGCACCCATGCAAGAGAGGTTGACTGTTCTTTGTAATAAAATTCACATACAAATTCAATGTAGATGTTTCTCAACTATGTTTTCTAAAGTACTATGTGGATTAATGCCACTGATGGAAGACTCCCTATGCTAAAAATTGAAGATCAAGTCATGAAAGGGAAGTGATTGCATGTCTAAAAGGAAAAAAGGATTTATTACTCAGTGCTGTACTACTGATAATTTATTTTGGTTTAGTGACTTGACAATTATATCCACAAGGCAGTGAGATGATATCTCAAGTCCATAAAAAGCAAATATTCTTTTAGGAAGAAAGAGTCAACTTTGTGAAAAAGAGCTTAAATCTGTCAAAATTCATCAGACCTAAAATATATTTCTCTGCAAATACTAACATACATTAAAATGCTAAAAATTCTGTCTCATGAATCTAACTGACCATGAAGGAAGATTGAAGCCTTAAGGGGAGCTGACAGTAAAATGACTAGAGCAGGTTTGAGAGAAACTAATTATATGCAAAAACAGAGGAAACTGTTTCCTGCTGTAACTTAACTAACGTACTTCCTAGGAATTTGCATTCCTACATCAGCTATCCCAGAGGTTTTAATAAACACTACTCATTTACATTTAATTCATTTAAAGCTAATTACAACTGGCTATCTAACAACGCATTTATTAAGGATAGCGTATCAAAATTATGAATGAGACAGAGCTACAGCCACCAGAACATTTTTGGGAGGTACTATAAAGGTAAAATGGTGTTTAGACCAATATAACTCACTAGAATGAAGTAAATATCTAAAGTTCTAAACAAACCATAGTTTTAAATTATTTTAACATCCAAAAGTGATGTGCTTTTTTTCTGCCAGGAACACGTAATATAAAAACAGTTACAGGCCTTAAGTTATAGTTACCAGAGTTTCTAGTGTAAAAGTCAGCAATTTTAACCCTGGTTATCTGAAAAATGAATCTCAAATCTTCTGACAGGTTCTAAAACTATTATGTTTGTCATGGAGTTTGTGGACCTTAGTTTTTGTTTGTTTTGGGATATTTATTTGGTTCCTTTTCTTTCTCATTATTCATGATTAGAGATCAAAATAAGCAGAAATCTTATGATAATCCTCACCTGAACACAAACTTTTTCACTCCTTCACATGCAACATCTACAGATTTAAGCATAGGCAAATTTTCAGTAAAAGACTGAAATCCAAATTCTCCTAGCAGTATATTGTAGAAAGAAATATGACATTTGTCTGCAAAACTATATATGTATTCTTTCAATGAATATTTCACGAACCAAGAATGTTCTAATACTACAGTACTCACTGCTAAAGTGAATACTGTAGCAAGTACTGCAAAGAATTTAGGAGTACTGAAGTTGCATCAGACCGATCATGAGGGAGGAAAAAAAAAAATGCAAACAACGAACACATAGCTAGGCCACACTCTTTACGCAGATAGAATTATAGAATTATTTGGGTTAAAACAAACCTTTAAGATCACCTGGTTCCCCCTGCTATAGGCAGGAAGGCTTCCCTCTAGACAAGGTTGCTCAAGCCCCACCCAGCTTGGCCTTGGACACCTCCAGTATGGGGGCATCTACAACCTCTCTGGGCAACCTGTTTCTGTTTGTCATAACCCTAACAGCAAAGAA
Source organism: Lagopus leucura (assembly GCF_019238085.1). Lineage (NCBI taxonomy): Eukaryota > Metazoa > Chordata > Aves > Galliformes > Phasianidae > Lagopus > Lagopus leucura. The sequence goes on along the minus strand of NW_024962264.1, from coordinate 35,205,029 downwards.
TTTCTTCTTAATATCTAGTCTAAATCCACCCTCTTCCAGTTTAAAATCATTTCCTATCATCCTGTCACCACACACTGGTATGCATACCAGTCCTACCACTAGTTCCTGAGGAATACAACTGCCACCAGTCTCCACTTGGACACTGCGACATGACTGCAATTCTGAGCATGACCATCCATCAAAGCCATTTCTCTTCAATTAAGCAACCAGGCTGCCACGCAGGACATTGCCAAACACTTTGCACAAGCTCCATGATCTCACCAGGCACAGAGTTGAGACTGGCTAGCCTGTAGATCCGTGGATATTCTTCTTTTTCCCTTTCTTGAGAGTGGGCATTGTTTCCCCTTTCCCAATCACTGGGAACTTCACCACATTGCCATGACCTTTCAAATACGATGGTAGCATCTCAGTGACTTCACCTGCCAGATCTCTCAGAATCCATGGATGGATCTCACTGACTCCCATGGACTTGTGCACCTTCTTTAGACTGTCTTGAAGCTGATGTTCACTTACATTGGGCAGATGTTCCTTATCACAGCTCTTACTTTGCTTTCTGCAACTTGAGCAGCACTGCTAGAGCCCTCACTGGTGAAGGCTGATCGAGTACCTCAGTTTTTCCCATACTCCTCATTACTACGTCTCCAGTTTCCTGCTGGAAGGGACTCACATTTCCCCCAGTCTTCCTTTTACCACTGGTATAAGTGTAGAATTTCTTCTTGTTATGTCCTTGGCTAGATTTAATTCTACCTAGGTTTTTGCTTTTCTAACCTGATCACCGGCTGCTCAGACAACTTCTCGGAAGCTCTTCCAGGTAACACATTCCTGCTTCTGCTCACTAAAGGGTACATCTGTAGAATTTCTTTTTGTGCTGAAGTAAGTGTACCCAGACTCCCACAACAATGAGTCCTTTCCCTGCCTTCCCTTTGACTTAACCCACAAGCTCTCTGTCAGCTCCTCATCCATTCCCAAGTGGAACTCCATGAACTTCAGCGGGTCATTGTCATAGAGGGTAGCACCTCATCTCCTTCCTACACGCCAGCTCTGAGAGCCATCCCACCATACCTCAGTGATGCCAATGGCATCGTAGCTCTGTAGACATGCGTATGCCTGTAATTCTCCCTGTTTGTTCCCCATGCTCTGCTAGCATACAGATATTTGAGCTGGGCTCCCATTAAGTTTATCAGCTGATCCCTTATTCTGCACTCTAGGTGCTGTTTTCCTAGCATGTGATTCAAATCCAGGCCCAGGGAATCAGCCTCAAAGCACCTCTATCAAATCTCAAAGCAATTATGATAGCAGTTTGGTAAGCATTCCCCCAATGCATTTGTCTGTCTAGAGATCTAATTTAAACACATCCTCATTTTTTTGCCCTTTCACTGTGTTTCTTACTTCACTTTCGTAGCAACTTGATTTACATAGAAGACTCAAGATCAATATGACCCAAAGGAAAAAAATATATATTTGACAACATTTGCCTAACATCTATGTGAGGAATGGTGCTCCCATAGCAAATACGCATGAGACTAATGTCCAGTCAAGCGAGTTTCACAGCTAGAGACAATACAATAGACACATAAAAATCAGGGTATTTTCCTTGTATCTGAAAATTCAAGTGTGTGTATGTGTGTATGTATATATCTCTGTCCACAGAAGACAAATTCAGAGAGAAATCTTTAAAGAACTGTTTTATACATTCTATTGCTGATTTTGAAGAAATCTTACTCATAATAAAGTTATTATATAAAAGGTACATACTGTAACTATTAACTAAATATACAACACTATACCTGCAGGTACCCAAAGACAGACCACCTAGTGCTGGAAAGAAAATTACAGGAGCTGTCACTTTAATCACTTTGAGCAGTTTAAACAACTGTTAACTGACTACATCAAAAAAAACTTTTCAACAGCTCTGCTGGGAGATCGATCTTGTATTTTATTGGTCCAAAGTACTGAATGAATTTAAAACAAAAAAAAAAAAAAAAAAATTGGAGTCAAGAAAGGTAGTAAATGATGGCAATTATGAAAAAAGTTAAGGTACTTGGATCTGTGTTATGCAAAGGCTACCAGAAAATAATATAACATCACTAAGTTATAGGAAAAGCATTTCAGAAATCAATAGTGGTACTTATATTCTTTGAGCTGAACATGCATGCAAGTATAATTCTATTCATGTCAGAGACATTGTTCAAAGATGAGTTCAGCTTCATTTCAACCTTTATAAATAGTTGTGTCAGGTTTAAAAAAAAAAATCACCTGTAGCTGCTTCAAAAGTAGTTTTTCCATATAATCAGGGAAAGTTCTATTCCTAATAGAGTGATAAAGACTGACTAAATTACAAGTCTTCAAAGTACTCTAAAAATGTTTTCATTCTATTCATCTGCTGGCTTAAAAACAAGATCCAGAAGCACAAGCTATCTTGTCGTAAAAGTATGCACATAAGACATTAAAAATGATTATAAATGTCTAAAATCAGTATTACAAGAATCAGGTTGTAAGTATTCAATTCACATTAAATATGAGACTCTGACTTTTTTCAACTACATTTGTTCAAAGCATTAAAAAAGGAAAAAAAAAAAAAAAAAAAATCGATCTCACTCCCTAAAATTTAAAACTATGCTTGAGGTCTATAATTACATTTGCATAAATAAGTAAAACTGCACTAATTTTAGCAGAAACAGAAACTTAAAAAACATTAAACATCAGAAATCGCAACTATAATTTAAACAAGATTAGCAAAAGACAAAAAAAATCTTGGTCTGAACTGGTCTAAATTTCATAAAGTCGTTGACAAAAAACAGCATTGCTTAAAACTGACTCATTACAGATTGGCTTCAAATGCTAGCTGTATCTTCCACCCAGTCTGAAGGTGTACAGTAAATGATCTGTAAAGTAACACATCACAAACTCATCTGAAGCAACTTGGGAAACTTGTTGCTATGCTTATCAAAGAGTAATTAGAAGCACCATAAAAAACATGCTTATAAATCAGAGGCTTACGAAAGATGTTTTCAAGCCTTGAGGGTGAAGAAGAAAACAAAGACAATTCTCAATATTTTTTCAAAGCAAAAGCATGACAACAACATTCCTCGCGGAGAGCCGAGGAAGAGGGTTTTAATATTATATTATTTTATTAATATTAGATACTAGCACAAGGATAATTCACATTCTTCAATGAGTTAACTTCAGAAGAGTCAACAGGTCACCAGACATTCATCCAGCAAATGAAAAGCAGAGATGTATATCACTGTAGTAGCAGTTTAGTGAAAAACAGACTTAAAAAAAAAAAAACTAAAAATCACATATTTACCCTAGTTTTCTCAAATATTTCACTGAATCATTGTAAGAAAATTACAACCTTTTATGTAGTACAAGGAACACATGAATTCATACATGAATGACAACAGCAAGGACAAACACTCGATTTTATAAAAATGAATAAATGCAGAAAACAATGAATTCTACCAATAGATATCTGTTGCTGAAATCAACTATTAAAATATACACATTGGAAAATCCAGGAGACTATCATTTGATAAAAAGGTAGTCTGCCACAAGTTAATAGGAACATGCATTTACATTTGTTGGGCCTTTCCTATCAAGCAATTTTATAATAAAGTTAAATGAAATTAGTAATTTAAGCTGAATTCTACTTCAGTTACTTCAATTCTTCAGAATTCAGGGAAGCAAATAATAAAAAAAAAAAAAAAAGCAAAAAAAGAGAAGACAGTTCTTGATGCAAATGTACGATTCTGAAGAGCAAACAGCTGTGGTTTTACATCCTGAAAACTAATTCCACATTTTGACTATAATTCCAAGTCATTAATACAACATAAAAGTTTCCAGATGTCTCATTTCCTATTTTTGATATGATAATGAAGCAAAATGTGGCTTAACATCAAGCACAACTATATTGAGCCACTCATTTTCCATGAATAAGTTGCTGGTATTTAAGGGAAAAACTCAAATGAGTTCCTCTTAAATGAATATATTCCTTCTTCAGGACAAAGAGTCTGGTCATGCAGAGCTCAGTACAGGATTGCATATGACAGATTTTTTTTTTTTTTTTTTTTTGCCAGTTAAATTCCATAAGAGCTTTTAGCACTTTTTGTTTAGGTGAAGAATGTGTGGCTGACAGTCATTGAGGTCTGAGGGAGTGCTAATGCATGAACATGGTTTTATCACACTGAAGGACATCACTTAAAGTATTTCTTGGCTTCTTTACAGTTCACTAACAGACAGACAAATTAGTGCCAATTAAAGCAGCAGTTCTGCAACATAAATCTTTCAAACTGACACTCCCTTGACCTCCCTGGTATTTCTTGGGATTATCCCTACAACAGTAACTGAATACTATAGCAAAAGCTCAGCTTTTCTTAACGTTTTACAGACACACACAAAGATCTATACCTCTGTCAATATTAGGTGTGCATATAGACATATACACACATGTGAAAGATTAGCTGCACAAGTCATACTTGTAATAAGTAATGCAGAAAAGAAAATATAAAGCAGAATAGAGATAAACTCAGTTTAAAGAATAATCTTTCATACTGTATCGAAATCAAGTCAACCTTGATTTCAGTAGTTTTAAATCTCTCTTAACATTTCATGTTTTGTATTAATTATACTCTTTACATATATAGGGGATGCTGAACCTCTCTACTGCTCTTCACCTCTTCAGCATATTTACAATTCCAACTCAGCCCTCTCTGTTAACTTACAATAAAGAAGCAAAGCTTCATACCATTCTGATATGCTCTCTCCTGATGCAAAACTGCTCATACTGCAGGAAGGTATTTTACTACGATGAGAAGTAAACACAAGTGTAGATATACATGCAAGTATCATAAAGAGTACAATCTCCAGTTAACCTGTCACAGCATCCCAAAGAAAATGAGAAATTGATAAATGAGTGCATCAAGACTGCATCGACATGAGAACTGACTTGCACTAAGGAAATGCTTCAGAGATTTTTGTATCAACTACTGACTTGCTATCACTTGGAAAGTCAATACAAGTCAAGGTTGAGAAGCACCAGTTTGCAACTTGGAAGCTTGTCGTTTGTAGTGCTGCTTTAAACACACAGCCACCTGTAACTCTACTAGATTGCACTGAAATTGGACACCAAGTACAGCACATTTTATTTCTTTTCCTCGCTCTGACTTCAGCAAGAAGATTTTCTTCTTCCATTCTTGATCCCCTAAACTGGGACATATACTTTTGTATTGGTAATTGGAAAAAATTGCAAGACACAGACTTTTAGTCTGACCTTTGTATCAAGAATTCTCTCCAAGAGGCATATGTTTAGACAGCAACTTCAGGCCAGGTCATCTGAAGTCGTATCTTATCCTTGGATGGGAAACAGTATTTTCCCTTCTTCTATGGAAACCAAATAAAGAATTCCCAAAACGGGGCTAGAGAATGGATTTGTCACCTGCATGGAGATTTACTGCACACTACTGAGTGCCTCTCACTCCAGGGCAGCTCTTTCATTTCACTAGCATCCACATTTGTGCAGACACTTGGATTTTGGCATGTTATGACAGAATCAAGACTTAATACTCAACCACTTAAGGCTAGTTCATAGTATTCCTTTTCTCTACCCAGAAGATGTACCAAAGAAGTTGATTTGTGACAAACAATAGGAGGTGACAAGTTACAGCAAGTCAACAGGAAAATCTGGAAAATGAGAAACAACTCAGTAATACTAGTTATTCCCATGGATAGGCAAATAGCAGTTGTCTTGCTTCTTTTGTTTAATTCAAGTAGTAAATACACTTTTCACATAGCTGTTTTGGGCCTTCACCAGAGAACATAAACTTGGGCTGATCTCACTCTGCCTTCTCCAGGTAAGACTGCATCTGCAACTATGCAATCAGCAACTCTTCAGCCACGCATAAGGAAGAATTTAGGAGTCATAGATCAGAGAGAATAAAAGAGCAGATGCAAGTTCCTGTTTAGAAAAATGTTGATTTACTCAGTCAAAGGGAGTCCAATGTTGTTCTCTATGGCATATCTGCATGTTTTACACCACATCATCACTAGATAAAATATATCCAGACCATCAAGAGTAGGAACTTGAATTTAGTCTTTCCTACAAAGGGACCTTCAACACTTTCTTCAATGCCTTGAAACCCTTTAGCCCTCAGAATGGCAACCTGCCAAGAAGTATCCATCCTAACAACAAGTTTTCAATTTTCTATGCACTTACAACCCTAGTGGCTTGCATCTCCTGAAAGTCCTAATCAGGAGTTTTAATAGCCACAGAGAAGGTTTTCTTTCAACTCCTGCTTTCAGAAGATGATTATAAAACTGTGGCTGCAAGGAAAGCAATTAGAAGGAAGTGTACTTTTCAACTTTGATTTTTTTTTTTCTTTAACCACTTTTTTCTTGGGCTAGTTTATTATGTGAAGTCCTGATGTGTAACCCAGGTCTATAAATATCTAAGGTGTGGGGGGCAGAATGGCGAGGCCGGACTCTTTTCAGTGGTGAGTGGAGACAGGACAAGGGGAAACGGCCGGAAACTGCAGCATAGGAAGTTTTGAATGAATGTGCGCAAGAACTTCTTTACAGTGAGGTGACGGAGCACTGGAACAGGCTGCCCAGGGAGGTGGTGGAGTCTCCTTCTCTGGAGATGTTCAAGACCTGCCTGGATGCCTACCTGTGCGACCTGCTGTAGGGAACCTGCTTTGGCAGGGGGGTTGGACTCGATGATCTCTGGAGGTCCCTTCCAACCCCTACAATTCTGTGATTCTGTGTAACTCCAGTAACTGTGATCACTACACACCGCTACAGGTAAGAAAAGTAGGAAGTAAAACATTAGGCAAATGTGTGTGCTAGTAAGAGCCATCAGCAGCATACAGAAGTGAAACATTCACAGCTACTCACTGCAACAGGTACACGTTGCATTTACCTCAGGCTATTAAAATTTCACCAAAACTCTAAAGACTGTGTACTGTACACAAAAACCAAGTAATGTTTTAGTTGAGATTTTGTTACCCAGCTACAATATTCATTTACACTCTGTAATAAATGGAAATATGAGATCCAAGTACAGACAGGAGTTGGCTGTTTCTCATAAGAAATTCTTGTCACTTAAGTAGTCTATCATACTTTAATATTTCTGCCAATTCAAACTTGGAGTTTGACTACTGATCTATAATATTATCATCAGGTAATAGCTACTCATTTGGCTATTTTCACTCACTTGCACTGAAAAGACAAAGTACTTATTTTAAAAGAAAAATTAGCTATGCTCTAGCAAAAAAAAAAAAAAAAAAAAGAATCTTCTCCTCCTTCACCTCCACTAATATATTACTCTATCTGCAATAAAATATATTTAACAATAGAATATATCCCAAACTCAATTTCATAGTCATCACATACTCCATGGTCCTCACAGATTTTATTTTGAATTTAAACTGAAAACTGAAGAGTGATGCAACTTTCATGTATGTTAATCTTGAAAACATAATAGTAAAAAATTTCAGGCACTCTGAGTAGTTGGATAAACTACCTAATCCATTTGTTTGGACTAAATAGCCAGAGAAGGCAATGAGAGAAATTCAGAGAAGGAATGTAACTGAAAGATACGGGAGGGAGGGGGAAAAAGAAAAAACAAAAAGTCTGTCAAAGGAAAAGCACTGATCAGTAGGCTGCTGTGACCACAAATAAAGAACCGAGAGACCAGGACTAAAGACTGCAGGTTAGAAGTAGAAACTAGACATTACCAACATAAGCCCAGGAAGTGGGGGGAAATGCCACACAGATGGCTTAGCTTCTAGATTTGGGAGAAAATGTGATTTATTTTTTTTTCCATAAACTAGGAAATAAAGTAGTGCCCATATGAAACAAAGATTACATACAGCTGTTTAATTATGCCTGTGCTGAACTACTCCAACTTGATTGCAAAGCAAAATATCCTCTCTAGACTCTATCATCACTGCTTGTGGGCCTAATTAGAATTCCCCAAAACAGCATCAAAGCCAGGGAAATATTTTTGTGAAGATGTGAGAAATCTAGAGGGGACTTTACAATGAAGAGAAATCATGCTTTCAATCAGAGGAGCACACATTTGTAGTATGTCAGTCAATGGAGTTCCCCAAAAAAAAAAAAAAAAAAAAGTACTGCAAAAATGCTGTAGGTCAAGGAGGCCTAAGATGCCAAAACATGAAATCGTTGAGGGAAAGAAAAAAAAGGCACAAAGCAAATGTTACTGGTAACTTAAGAAATCCCTAAAGCACAACTCAGATGTCCCAAGACATTTTACATGTAAATAGTCATAGCTTCTAAGAAGAAAATCGTCAGTTGCTCAGTACAGTTACAAATAAAAGCTTTAGTTGAAACTTCTCAGTTCAAGAAATGAAGCTTGAAATAAAGTCTGTATTCCCACTGGATGATTCAAATTCCTTGTTTGAAGCACGAATTGCATTCTGATGGGATTTTAAAACAGACTTTAATGGACAGTCCAGTAAAATCCCACTGAACCAGTATGATGCCTTCACATTTTGTGCTTCGCGTGCCCAATAAGAATAAATAGATGACAGATGGTCACTAACTCCACCAACTGGCAACAAAACATTCCCAGGCAGAAACCTTCATCTGACCTTTCTTTTATCCTTGTAGAAAAGCCCTTTGCATCACCTACAGGGAATGCAATACATGCAAAAGGACTCCAAAGTAGAACTATTTACAACTTAGGAGACAATAATATAAAACAAAATTGAAATTAAAATACCTAGGATTTCACTGATCAGCGAGAACAATTTTTTTTTTAAATGCCTTTTTTTAAAATCAACTGCTTTAGAAAAAGACACACAGGAGTAATCCTTGAGCACACTTAAACTCAAGTAAAACAATAAGCAATGAAACGACTCTTGAGAACTTACTACAAACCCTTAAATATTGTGATGTATATTCCACCTTTGGACTAAAGAACTAGTCAACAACAAACATAGGATATGAAAAACCATATTTATCCACTTCTACTGCTTTTACCCCTTTTTCTCCAGTGCACAATTTCATCACCAGTGGGCATTAAAGACACCGACTTGCTCTTTCACTTTTTTTTTTTTAAACATTTTAGAAATGCTTCTAGGCATTATTCTCCCCTTTTGCTATGTGGTCTTTCTCTCTCCCCCCTTATTGGATTATCAAGGCATATTGCCTCACTGAAATTGTAGAATAAAACAACATAATCCACTACTAAATTTCTACTTAGTATTACTCTGCTCTATGTTTTATTTTCACTTAAATGCCTTTCATAGTCTTATTACCTTTCCCAAGGTACCCAAGCCTCCCTGGAATGCCAAGCAGATATAATACTCAGGTGCAATACATCCTGTCCACATACTCCCAATTCACTCCCTGTATCACCCCATAAATCACGTATAGTTCTTCTGATTATTATCAGCTAAAGATTAAGAAATAAGCACTTGTTACATAGCCTTGACCATATTTGTACTGAACAAAGACATTCAGCAATAGAAAAATGATAGAGATGTAGAATTAAAAGTTTGGTGACACCCTGAGGTAGGGATGACTTCGCTAAAAGAGCAACAGAAAAAATGCTGTCACGGTTTTATGATTTTGGTTATCAGTATTCCACATCATAACATCATGTAGTGTACTGAGAGTTAAAGAAGCTAGAGTTAATGCTCCAGTTCCAGGTACCTGTCCCAGAAGAGAAGAACAACTCTCCCAGAGCACTGCTCACTGTTTTGTTACCATTTCTGCTCAGGGGGAAAGATAAAAACTGTTTGCAGATCACAAGACACTCTCCCCCCCCCCCCCTTCAGATTTCTGTCTTGTCCCTGTTGTGGGTGCCGTATCACCTTAGCTTAGAGAGAGGCCTTCAGTTTTTGTACACTTCCTCTCATTTTATTTATTATCTTCAATTCCAATTATATTGTATTATACTGTTATATTGTGTTACCTTACATTCCAATATTTTAGTAAATTCATTTGTTTCTCCTCGGATCATTGTTGCTGGTCTGTTTTTAGGCCCAACTCCCTACCCTTTCATAGAATGGCCTGGGTTAAAAAGGACTCTAAAGATCATTAGTTTCAACTCCGCTGCCACAGGCAGGATCACCAACCAGTAGATCAGGATGCCCAGAGCCACATCCAGCTCTTTCCCCCTTCCCCCCTTTCCTGGGGTGTGGGTCTGTGGGTCTCTACAACCCACTAGTCACAGAACCAGGCCAAACCAGCCTGTAAACCATTGACAAAAGCACATTTTCAAGAAAAGATATGTTGAGCCACAAAGACAAAATAATATGCCAATCTCTCTCCTTAATTAAAATAAATCAGTTACTTTAAATGACATTTGCTTAAATAACAGTAACAAACTATTAAGGAGCATGATCAGTGGATTTTAAGAAGCACAATATTTAACAAAAACACTAGGAACAGTTATAATCATTGTTTTATGGCATATGAGAATAGTGCTGCAACCATAAAAATGAGAACAGCTCAATCATATTGATAACGTCAAGATGCACTCAATTCTTCAGTCCATTCATTGACTGTATTTCTATCAAGATTTAAAAATAGACACTGCATAGAAACTGTTTGGTCATAGCCTGAACCTGCAATTGAGCACCTAGTATAGCCAGCCCTGGGTGCACCAGTGGAAGCAATTCACCTGTGAGACCATGGTTCCACCTCTCTCTAACCTCATTTAAGAGCTGGCAGCCATATGGGAAGCATCGGTATTTAGAGATCACCTCCTTTGGAGTTTAGGGAATTCTGATTCTCAAGAAGGGGTAAGCAATTTCTTCTTTCTTACTAAATTGTGACTGCTGCCTTTCTTGAGATGAGAGGGTTGTGAATAGTGAGGCAGTCTGGTTGGAGACCTGTGACTGGTGTTCCCCAGAGATCAGTGCTGGGTCCAGTCTTGTTCAATATCTTCACCAACAACCTTGATGAGGGGATAGTGCCCACACTCAGTAAGTACACCGATGATATAAAGCTGGGAGGAGTGGCTGACACACCAGAAGGCTGTGTTGTCACTTGTTCAGCAAGACCTGGATAGACTGGAGAGCTAGGCAGCAATAAACCAAATCAGGTTTAATTAAAGCAAGTGCAGAGTCTTGCTCAGGGGGAGGAATAACCACAAGTATCAGTACAGGCTAGGACATGACCTGGTGGTGTAGAGCTCTTCAGGGAACAGCCTGGGCATAGGAAGTTCCACGTCAACATATGAAGGAACTTCTTCACAGTAAGGGTAACAGCACTGGAACAGACTGCCTGGGGGGTTGTGGATTCTCCTCCTCTGGAGATATTCAAAACCCACAGGATGCCTGCCTGGGCAGCCAGCTGTAGGGGGCCTGCTTTGCAGGGGGATTAGACTTAATCTCTGGCAGTCCATTCCCGCCCTTACAATTCTTTGATTCTGTGATCCAAAACTGGTTTAGGGCAACTATATCTGCTGCCACTTATCTTTACAGATATCTAGGTGGTTGTTTTTGTTGTTTGTTTGTTTTTAATTTGTTTATAGTTTACTGAAACAGAGTCAACTCAGGTAAGAATGAAAAAATTTTCACAAACTCTAGAATACATTTTAAAAAACTTCCGCTTCCATATTGGTGACAAAGAAATTACTATAACTTCAAGAGACAATGATAGGAATGATACTGAGAGAAGGAAGAGGATTTCATACGTATTCAAATTACTGTTAAGGTCAATATTTGAGTAATGATATAAGTGACAAACCATTATTTTTGCTGTATTCATACAATCAGCCTTGATACAGTCAATCACTAGACCAAATTTTTCATAACTTCAGAAAAATTAAGAGTTCAGACTTGATAGTGCATTACATAAATTTGAATATATGCAAAGCAGAAACAAAAAATCTTGCAAAAATTTTAAAAAGTAAAAAAAAGAAAATTGTGTAACCTTAAGGAGTTTCAAAAGCAATCACTCTACATTTTAGCCTACACAATGAATTCAGAAACAAAAACAAAAAAATCATACTAACTCACAAACTCTTCTTGTACCTATTCTCTGGATTTCCAATAGAATTCTCTGGCATTTTCAGGTGCCACGCTCATCTGAATCATGCCTTTGCTATCCATGATCAATATCAATCCAGACTTATCATACTACTAAATGACCATGTTAGATTTCCTTAAGGTAATCACTCACTGAACACAAAATACATAACAGATCTCTCTCGCTTTCATTTAAATGCTAACCCTTAGAACATCCACATCTCCTTGCAAAGAAACCTGACACTATTCACTAGTTTGTGTAAGGGAACAGGAGGAAATTTGTTTCAGAAAACTAAAGGATAGAGTACTACATCTTTAATGGCAATCTTCAAAGATTTATAACGGCTTATTATTGACTCAAGTTTACGTTAGTATATATACACTTTGGGCTTTAGATGATTAAGCTGGCAGGGGTAGTTGAAAGAATTCACAATAAACACTACAGACATTCAAGGAAAACTCAAAGTAGAACCAGGTTACGTTCCATAATTTAATACATACCTCAGATTACGAAGAAGTAGAAATACAGTTAAAAATCAGACATGAGAACAGGATTAAATTTTTCTAAAGTCTGCCACAATAGACAAGGAGTTTATGGTAACTTCATTCCACTTCTACGGCAGTTGTAGGAGGACAAGCGATGCATGATTCAGAATAGAGTAAGAAAAGGTTGGACAGCTGCTACCTTAATGAACATAAAGGTTGTGAGCAAAAACTTTGCACATCAAAAATATTTCAACATTTTGTAGCCAGTGTTGTGTTGTATTTTGAATTGACATTTCACATCAGATGGAAGTTGCTTTTGTTTTAAATTCTCTGAATCCTTAAGCTTATTTTAATGTACGATTTACTCAAAACTCCTACACACAGCCCTTTCTCCAAAACAAGTGTGTAAAAATCCAACTGTATTTCCAACCTTTCAAAATTAGAGACTTCCATGTCAGTGTTGCTGAGAACTTCAGCATACAGAATTTCTTTAAAAAAAAAAAAAAAATCACAGCTCATTTAATTCAGGAGAGAGAGTAACTCTGAAAGCCACTTAATTCAGTTTCAATACTCAAAGCAGTACAAGCAAGATCAGGATGCTCAAGGCTTGTCCAGCTCAACAACAAACGCGTCTCCAAATACTGATGTTATAAGTCTTCTGGGACCTGTGCCAGAACTCACTCTCCCTTTGATTAAAAAAAGTTCTTCCTCATACTCAGAATCTCTCATACTATAAATCTGGGTTCAGTGCCACTCATCCTCTCACTACACACTATAATACATTTTTGCTGGTTGTATTCCACAGCTAAACCACTAAAATCACCAGTAAGCTTCAGTAACGGGCAATGAACTTATCTCAAAAGATGTTCTAATCACACTTAACAGCTCATTTCAGACCAAATTTGCGATGGAACTGCCTTCCAGACATGTTTGCTATTCCTCACTTGTCTGGACACATCTGCTAACATGGGTATTTCAGGGGGAAAAAATGCCTTATTAGCCATAGTTACTGTTGTGCACCATCTGCTTGCGTGATAACTCATGTTATTTTCAATCTGTTATACCTTTGATAAATTGTTGCTGTCATCTAAATAGGAATAATGATTTGGAAGAATATGAACATACAAGTCAACACATCAACACCTAAGCCTCATATTCATACTGAAACGCTTCACCAAACAATGTACAAAGAATTTTATTTTGGTTTGCACAACAGTAGTAAGCTTCCACTTCCAATCTTGTAAGTTAAATACAAATGCATCAAAGTTTAAAAAGAAAAACAACACAACAATAATAATGATCTGGTTCTACTCCTGAGCCTCTGTAACTTACTACATATGAAGATAACTTTCAATTCCTCCACTATAATTAGAGCAAAGACACACACATACAAAAAAAGGAATAGTAGCATTTTCTAGTATTCTACTAGCAGCTTTGCTGAACACTGAGAAAACAGAAAAGGGATCAATATTGTTCATAATAAATACAGCAAGAGAATCTAGCCTTTCCTCTGCAACAGCCACTACTTTACATTCATTAATAGGTACCTATGTTTCTCAACAAACAAATTACAAGGAATTAAAAATCACATCAAAACATTTTAATAAGGAACGCAATAGACAAAACATGCAGGAGAGCAATACATGCCAGACCCCTGCACAACTATGGAGGGTGTGGATTGGTAGGTAGTCTACACAATGAAAAGAAGAAAAGGTCTACTACCAGGTTCAAAGTATTCATTTCAGTAAGCCTTATTTTCTCAACAGACTGTTTTAGAAATTTTGCAAGATCAAACTAATAAGAATTTTCTACTTGCCACTAGCAAAAGACACAAAATACCTCTCTCTCATGAATTAGACTTGCTCCTACAGGATCTATTAAACTCAACATGCGACACAAAACTCCTTAAGATCAAGAAAAATGTTTCCATTAATCGCAGCAATTACTGATTAGTGACCTGCCTTTGTGAAGTGCTGAACAGAACAAAGTTTAAATTGTCTACTTCCCTGTGTGTAAAGGAAACATCTGAACTGATTTCCTCATCTCATTCTATGTTGCAGGGCCCTATCCATTCTTCTGCCTTTCAAGAAATTGTGATATAATGCATGAGTAGTAGTCTAAGTGATTTATCATCTACCTATTACAGTACCTAATGATCTCCAACAAAACAATATGGAATATCTACTTTTTTTTTTAAATACATACAAATACATGTAATAAGATAATTTAATTCAATACTGGATATAATTCTCTTCAGAAAGTTGTTGAGAATTTATTCTGCTTTCCTAAAGACATAGAATCAGACCAATGATTTCTGTGTAATTAAATATCACTGCCATATATGTGTAGATAAATGTACACATTTCTTTCCAAAACCAATAACTGCTTCAGCACTTCATTACATATTTATTCCTTTCTTTTTTTAAAAAAAAAAGTTTTAGAAGCTGCAGAATAGTTAAAGACTGCATTTAATTACAAAGCAGTGTAGAATGCCATTTAAACATTTCCCACGAGCACATAAAAGTAGGTACACATAAGGAAAAGATTACTAACAACAGAAAAACAAAAACAAAACAAAACCATATCCTCTTAGTCCTAAACAATTAGTTTAAATTACAAAAAAATCACACTGTTGTAAGAATAAGGAATGCTGTCCAGTCTCTACTAAAAGCAAGCAACTTTTTAATACAATTATAACAATTAGGATGAAGGCTACATATTCACTATGATGTACATACTTTTGAATACAACAAATTGTGATTATGAGAATGCAGAAATAACGTATTCTTTCCATTTCAACTCACAAAACTCCATGAACACCTTTTAAGACTCCTGCAATTAACAGTATAGAATGATTTGAGGTCTTGAATAGCGGTCAGAGAAGCTTCTTAGAAAAATATATATAAATATATCATTCTGCTTACAAAGAAGCAAAATCGTTTCTGAGAGGTTCTTGACAATAACAGGTAAAATATTCACAGTTAGACCAATAATCAGATATAGAAAGAAAAAAAGAACTCACCCAACTCATGAAGATCTCCGTCTATGCAGCACTCCACCTCAGGAAACAGCCCAGGTCTAAGAGATACCCTCCCTTCAGTGGCTGGCCCTTAAATGAGCTCAGGCTGGCTCTACCCTGGGTCCACCTGTTCTGCCCAGGCGGAGAGCACAGGTGCAAACAATTTGCCCATGCTCCCTGGGCCAGCGACACCCCTTCACCAGGTGCTCAATTACCAGTTCAAACCCTGACCTAACAGTTCCCCTACATATAGCAAGTTCAACAGCCTATTTTTAATAATTTTATCCTACTTTAATAACGCTATTTCCCTGAGCAACTCTTCTCCCAGTGACAATCGCACACACAACTTTCTTCCAGCTAATAAACAATACTGACACTTACATATGGAATTTTAGGGCATGCACTTTTTCCAGTTTCTTTTGAGCAAACGAGCAGGGAGTAATTGGCACCCTCTACTCAGCTGGTTTTCAGACCAGCTGAATGCAAGCATTCAGAAACCTCTGTAGAATCTGAAATCTTTTAAAACTGCCTTCTTTTTGGTTTTGGTTTTTTTTTTTTTTTTTTTTTTGTTTTGTTTTGTTTTTTTGTTTGTTTTTTTCTCTCCCTCAATATGGGAGGTAATAAAACAGCATTGGATAGTGATAGGATGAGAAGGAATGGTTTTAACTAAATAGAAGAGATTTAGGTTAGATATTAGGAAGAAATCCAGAAATCCCTGGAGATGTTTAAGGCCAGATTGAATGGGGCTCTGGGCAGCCTGGTCTGGTGGGTGGCAGCCCTGCCCATGGCAGGGGGTCAGAACTGGATGATCTTTAAGGTCCTCTTCAACCTCAACCATTCTATGATTCTAAGTATATTTCTTATTCCTAACAATTTAAAGCAAAAGTAGTTCTAACAGTCTAATAATTTGAAGAAGAAATGCACCACAAAGTAAGAAATCAGGTTACAACTAATTCTGGGTTCTGAAATTTGCTCTGGTGTCTCTGATATAACTTTTAATTTGTAATACACTGCACGCTGTTTGTCTTGAAAATCAAAAGAATTGAGAGTGCATATTTCTATGAAAGCATATTATATATATGCATTTCCTGTTCCTTAATGTTTTCTCTTAATATAATTATTGAAAACACATTTTAATATAAAGAACTGTTTTTTTATAAATAAGAAAAATACTCTTCCTTTTTTCTAATGTACAAAATCCACCATGTCCTAAAAAGTTCTCACTATAATTAGAAGATACTAAAATAAAAATTCTTAGAAAATATCTAAATTTGCAAAACAAAGTAAGACACAGAATACAAACAACAACTGTTGATTTTAAGTTATGAAGTGATATTCATCTTGCCTACCCTTACCTGTATTACTTTACGTTTTTCATGAGACATGTTCTTTGAATTAACCAGATTATCAAAATGAATCTAACTGAATTTTTTTTCATAGTAAGTATGGCAAGCTTTTATAACTTTCAGATCAGATACAAGAATACATGTGGCAGCAATATATAATCTGAGACTTCCATGAGTTCTCATGTTCTCACAGAATCTCTGCCTAACAGTGTGAACTTTGAACAAGTACTGAAATTGCTCAGAACATTTTTAAGACTCATCTGTAAGCCAGATGATATTAGCACTTTGCAACACAGGTGAGAATGAGGAAAAAATGCACTTTCATACTACCAAAAAACATCTGGTTTCCCAATAGAAAATTCCTTTCTCATTAGTTCTACAGTCTTTTGAATTAAAACTTCAAAGACATTCAAAATACTCTGACTTCCTGGTACGTCTGCTTGTTAGATAAGAATAAAGTCCCTGCGAATGACTCAGATAAACTACTTGAAAAATCAGAAATAATGAAATTCTATAGAGATGGATAAATTAGCCAGGTTTTCTTGTTTTGATTAGAATCTCCATAAGAGAAGCAGAATCCTGAAAAATTAATTATGTAACCAAAGCTTCAAATAATACCCCAATTATGATTCTATACATCAACAAGAATATCTATGATTTTCTATTATATGGATGTGCATTTTAAATAAATACATATAGAGAAAAAGAGATGTTTAAGAAATGAAAACACACCATATGACATAAGTCTGTAACTCTGTCCTTGTTAATTAGGCATTTTCTAGCTGTTCATCAAACGTTCAGATACAACTACCAGCACCCATTTTGTTGAAATTATCCAGTAGTTTCAAACCAATTAATTGAATGAACTGACAGGTCAGAATGGTGGGATCTCACAAACTGAATTTCTGTAGGCAACCAACTTCAAAAAAATGCATATATATATGTGGAAAATGCTAACCATCCCTTTCTTCTCCCTCAGCAAACACACAATATTATTAAGACCAGTGACATGGTCACTTATCAAAATAAACTGCAGAAGATATTTCCAGGAGGTGCCAATTTTGTTTCTACTGCAGATGCAAAATATACTACCATCTGGCTCTGAAAAATATTATGCCTCTCCATAGGCTGCTATGAGCCAACCAAGACATTAAGGAATGAATATTACTTGTTAACAGCTTAAAACCAAACAGGAAAAACTTCAGAAGAAGTAGGCAAACAAGAGCTATCATAAAAGCTGTTCAGATTACCTAATAAAATCAGTGGTAATTTTAAATCAGAAGAAAAAAACGTTGAAAATGCATGTACTCAAGGATAATAGAACAGTTTTGATCAATGACTGTTTATTTGATCACTCAGTGCAGAGTTAATTCTTGACAAAAAATAGAGGCAGATTTTCAGCTTATGTAAATAAAATGTTTTTTTTTTGAATCATGGCTTGACAATAACTTACAATAGTGTGGGTGTATATATATATATATATGCATATATATAAATGAATAAAACTTATAAGGTTTATTTGAGTAGCTCAGCACGACATACTGAATCTAACAGTCTTGTTTTCATTATCCAAACCATTTTCAGAAGAATGAGAAGTTTATCATTATCCCTTTAGATTGAGATCCTAAATGGAAAGTTAGGTCTATGGTACATTAAAGCTCTCTGTGATATGGACAAGTAACTTTTTTTTTTTTTTTTTTTTTTTTTTTAATAGACTGGTTTCTTGTTTGAAAAATTGTATCAATTCTTTATCCATCTTTTCAACAATCTGTGTCAATTCAATTTAAGCAACCCAAGATAGCAATAGTTTTGTACCACACTAGTCAGGAGATGTGGCAACAAATAACATCTCCCAAGAGAGGCAAAATCTGGTCAGCTTCTACAGCTAGACTCAAAATTTGACTCATTCTCCAACCTAATTCAAGATATACTGTAAATTTCTGATGTTTTAACTTTTCCTAATCAAATTGAAGAAAACAAAAACAAAATAAGTACTTTCACAGATTTAGGATCATGTTGCCTCAGGTAAACTTCATGCCACCATGATGATAAGATGCCAGGCTACTTTCAAAGTCCAAACTGTTAGGTTGATTTTTTTACAGCTACTTGCCTGAGGTTCCTCTTAGGGTACTGGGAGGTGGTAGTTCTGCAAAGTACACGACTTTGGGAATTGAATTTACATTCACTGTAAATTTGGTTGGAAAATAAATGATATGTCACATAGCTTATCAAAAGCAGTCATTTTCTTGTAATATCTGTTAATCTCCTCAAAAAGTATTTTAGAAATCAGTAAATAATTTATTTGCACAAGCAGCAAAAGGCAAAGTTTAATTTGGACAGAACAACATCCAGACAGAGTTGGCTACCAGAAGCCTCATTTGGCAATATAAAACTCTGACAATACAGTATCTCTGAATTTAATTATATCTGGTACTGAGGCTGCAGGTGAGGACAAACATACTTGAGCTGTGGTAACTCAGTTTAGCTTGAATAAATGCCTTCAGCTCAACCAAACAACAAAGTAAAACAAGCTATTTCAAAGATACAACTATATCAGAACTCAGCATCAGTTCTGCTGCAGCAAATACAGATAGGACAGGATTAAAATAATAGCGTTGCCCAGATTCCCAATAGCAGTGGCACAAACATAGCACTCACACTGATAAACATCCCAATCTGTAAATATTGTGTTCCTGACTAAAATAAATTCAACAGTATATACTTGGAAGAATTATATTCATAATAAGGAAAAAATATCTTGCTATTTTTGCTTGAAGACCCATCAATCCTTGGGCTTCATATAATAATATAAGGTACTCAAGATTACAACATTATACATCCAAATATCAAAAGCAGCAGGTGACTGTTAACAAGAATGGCA
The DNA here is from genome assembly GCF_019238085.1 of Lagopus leucura. NCBI lineage: Eukaryota > Metazoa > Chordata > Aves > Galliformes > Phasianidae > Lagopus > Lagopus leucura. The sequence continues at coordinate 35,185,298 of NW_024962264.1, read as the reverse complement.
GGACGTGGTCTCAATTGATCTTGTCATCAGTTGACCGCAGGTGTCTAAGCCTGCTGTGAAATAACCACTGGCACTACCTCAAAAGGCACCAGATGCACCATTTGCATAAGTAGGGCAGTACATGTGAGCTATTTTTCCTGTTTGTTTTTTTTTTCCTTTTTTGATAAGTACAGATTGACAATACTAAATGATTTTGTTTACAGATTAATGGAAAAAATCCTCAGAATTTTCTAGGTGTCATTGAGAAGCTCACTAAATAACTCACATTTGTGGAAGCACTGTGTTTCATTTAATCGCCTTGGGATGAAACTTATGCAACTTAACTAATTACATTTCACCAAAATAATACAATGATGCTTGCAATAATTCTTTTCAGATAGTCACCTGCATGCATGTGCTGATACTAGGCCTCTCGTCTCACTCTAGGGATGATCTTAGGTTGGGCAGAACTGGGGAGAGATGAGGTCTGCATGGACATTCTGCTCTAGAACTCTCCTCCTCAGAGCATGAGTAGGACTTTATGCCAAGAAGGAGGCTATCTGTAGCTTCAGGGCAGTAAGATACTATAAGAAGCTATGAACACACTACAAAATACAATGTCACGCAGAATTGTTGGGTTCTGATTTAAAATTTTGATGTCCAAGACAAGCTAAATTTTAATGCATCTTACCTGGAAGAGCAAGAAATATCTTTTGAGGCAGGGCACATAGCCAACACCTAAAATAAATAAATAAATAAATAAATAAATGAAATTAACTAACGGCATGGTTTGTGTGATACCACAGGAAAAAAACAACAACAACAAAAAGAAAAACTATGGAAAATCTTTAAAGCTTACTGAGTGTAAATAATTAGATTATCCAGGCAGGAGAATACCAGATTAGGTTCTTCTCTTTTTAGCTAACTGAAATCTAATCTCATTTCCCAACTAACTTTATTTCCTCTACAAACATTTCACAGCAACTTTCTTCCAAAGGTTATTAAGATCTTTTGGAAATCAAAGATAACACTTTTAGCTGCAAAATTCAATCAGGTCAGCTTGCATTATAAATCAGTACACTCATTCATGGAATCCATTATATTTTATTCTTAATTATTTGATAAGAACTTCTAACCTTTCTTTTGATTGCTGTCAACTACTTTTGTACTGAACTTTACCATACTCCATTGCAACAAACTAGAAAATCTCAAACTCTGCAAGTTTCTGTTGACAGTAGTAGACAGTTTACTGAACTTCAGAAACTGCATCTTCCGGAGGAAAATTTCTTAAGAACAGAATCACCTGTTAAGAGCAAAATCATATCCAATTTTTCTTTGCTATTGTGAAAGAAAAGTTAAAGTTTTCTAAGCTTCTACCTATGTGAATTCTTTTCAAGACCTGTCTCCAAAAATATTCACTTTTGATTAATTTTTTTTTTTTTTTTAGCATTGACAGCAAACATGGAATCTGTATGAAGAATTTTATTTCTTACCTCATATAGTTTTTAAGAAGTTAAAAACAATTTCTGACAAATTCATGATAGATTTCCATTACAGAGTCATATCACAGGACTTAGGTTAGAACATAATCAGGAAGATCTAGTCAGAAATGTATTTAATATATAGTACATACATGAAATAATATTTCCCTTATGTTCTTATAATGTTTTAAATAAATCAAGGAAATGGCAAACATTCCTCTTACAATTAACCATGCCTACCATATTCTATAGAAAAAAAAAAAAAAAAAAGTAATAATTTCCAGGCATCAAAAAATTTTCAAAAAAAAAAAAAAAAAAAATTTAGTTCTGGTCAAAGACCAACAGTTCTGGAAAGTGTAGTAGGTAACAATAAGTTAACTACAGCTACCTTTTGAACATGCTCTGATACGTCTCTGGTGAGATATTCTCTTTGGTGCTACAAGTAACACGGAGAATTTAGATGTAAAAAAGTTAAGCGGAAGTGAGCTGTATTAGAACCATCCCCCCAAAATAACCAAACACTTCTTCCTATCTCTTGTTCAACAAACTAAAAAAATTGAATTACAAATTTTATAGTGCAAAAAGCCACATGTCAAATCAAAATTGTGACTGCTAACAATTTAGGGAAGATTCTGTGTTTGTTTTAACACTGGAATGTACCATAGGGGTGGAAACAGTTGTTCAGAGTGCATAAAAAAGTAAAACATACAGGAAATGCAGACATGAGAACCTAGCCTCTGTCCCATACAATGGATGACTTATGGCATCCACCCTAACCTAAGAGAAGTTAATGACTTACAATTGTTAGCAACACAGAAAAAGAAAATAAAACAATTTGGGGAAGAAGAAAAAAAAAACAGTAAAAGAGATATTAATACCAAACTATGTTTATAATTATAAATATTTCATCTCAAGAACTCATACCATCAAATATTTTTGTAAGTATTCCCCAGGGAGGCAAAAGTAAATCAGTGGGATTCTTCATGTTTTTGTATAATCGAAGAGATGAGGAAAAAGCTAGACAAAAGAAGAGTCAGAAGGAAATGGCAAGTCTTCTGGCAGAAGTCTTACTTGGGAGGAGATTAAGATGATGTTTAATAGGAGTTGAGGAAATAACAGAAAAATTAGAAATATTAGAAGTAGCAATCAGAGTAGAGAATGAACAATGGCAGAGGACTGATGTAATTACTGCAGGCAATGTGTACGTTGGAGATGATGCCCAGCCATTCTGAGAAGAGCACTTAGACCACAGTTTAGGGAAGGCTGATGGAACAGGGGCTCGCCCACTCTCATGGAGAGGTCTCTCATAGTCATGACTACATTGCATAAAAACTTTGTAAATCTGCCTATGTGCCATCCAGATTAAGGTTTGACTAATTTTGCCAATCCCCAGAATTACAAAAGTAAACAAAGTTAACTTCACATAGATTTTACTTTCCATTATGAGCTCAAAAAGATGCTAGAACTCTCTTATGAATTCCTAAATAAATTTATCTTGGAAGAAATACCTCTCGTGTATTTCAGAAAATTAAACAGTAACTATCAATAAGAACAAAAAATGTATTTTAAGGTTTTAAGGGAGTAATCAGCCTAGCTATAAAGCTCAAAAAAAAAAAAATCCTTTCAGAAATAGTTTACAGTAATAGGAAGCACAAGCTGTAGCTATGCTGAGTAGTTGAGAAACACAGTGATTAAAGGAGAATTTGCTTACTATTGGGCTTATTAAAAGTGTTAGTATAAGGATGAAAATTACATTTCAGTTTGTAGTAATTGCATTTTGTTGACATCTGATTAGTCATGCTGGTCTTAAATGCTGACAAGGCCATTAATAAGCTGGGAATTAATGAATGAGGTAATCTAGAACGTTTCTGAGTAAATAAATCCTTAAAGTAATTATCCCCTATAATGTCATTTTAAGACAATGAAGATGGCATATTTTACTGATAACACTTTTTTTTTTTTTTTGGAAAAGTAAAAATAGAATGAGTTTTCCTTGGTACAAAGAAGCATACTTAAAAATTACTAAAATGCCAGGTACGTTATGCTTTTGGAAAAATACTGGCAGGAGTTAATAAGTAAGCTAAATCCAATAGCTCTTCATCTCTGCAATGTGCCAAAATAATCACTGACTGAATGTTATTTTTTTTCTACAAAATGACAGCTGAAAAAAAAATAAACTGGAGGGGAGGAGGAGGTAGACGGAAGATTTTTTGTGACTTAATAAAATAAAAACATAATTGCTTTACAAAAAGTTATAGTAAGGCCAATTTTTGTATATTCATGCCTAAAAAATTCCAGTAATATTTTCCAAATACAATATCACACCTCAGGCAAAGTACTCTCTGGAGCAGGTAGATGAAGAAATGTCACACAACAGTAAACTGAGAAAAGTCTTCATAATAAATAAAAATGGAAATAAACAAGGTTGTTTTTTGTTTTTTGTTTTTTGTTTTTTTTTTCTGATTCTAATAAAAGCATGTCCCAAAATGTTACCTTCATGTGAAGTCCTGAAAAGGAGCATACTGACGTAAATGTAATGATTACTGTATGCTGTAGTTATCACTACATCTAATTTCAATAGCTGTTCAGAGAAATAACTTCCATCTTTCAGAGATAGACTGTCTTTCTAAGGGTAGAGCAAAATTCTATGAACAGTGTCTTAGTACTTCCTTTCTAGTGAAACAACAGCAAAACCACCACTTTATGATAAGAGAAGACCAATTCCTTTATTAGTAATATATATATGTATATATATATATATAAATTCTTTATATTTATTAGTAATATAGGTAATTATACGTGACTTTGAAATAGAATTAGCTCTAAGCCAGTGAAAACATGTCACAGGTACAATTATGTGAAAAACACACAGCAAGAAAAGGAACTTTTTAAATATCTGGAATGACTAACCCAAATAACAGAAACATCAGTCTTACACTATTTTTGCCACTAATTCATCGATTTCAGACAGATTTACAGTCAGTTTTTAATGAACATTCTTAGTATTCTGTCTGTAGCAACCTCTGCACTTTCAGAAAGATTCAGGCTTCTGGTGGTACTCTCCACATAGACCTGCTGCCATGAGCAGAGTATGCAGTAATATGTTTTCACATTACCTCCCCTCTGAAATATAGATAAAATAAAACTCCTTTCCCTTTCATTTTGATTCGACAGACTGCAATGTCTTTTACCACAGTACATTTACCTACCACTGTGAGTTACCATCCAAGACTATGAAACTAGTTTTGATAAAGATAAAACAGATTAGCAGACTTGAGGCTGCTTGGCCTCAGGACTGTGGGGTGAAAAAAAAGTTTCAATTATTAACTGTTAGTTATGTGAAAGGAGTTTCACATGTTCTGAGCTCATTCAAATCTTTGGCATTAGTCAAGCTTTGGTTATTTATAGGGTCAGGATTTCATTCCAAATATAACCAGGCAACTTTTGCCTCAGGCTTTGATAGACCAAGATTTCTCACTTGGACTTAAAAGCAAAAGACTCATGTTATGTTAATCACAACAACCCGAATGAGAAAGCAGTCTGAAAATAAGTCTTCTAAGATGCAACTTCCCATGGGGTTTCCTGACAAAATGATTAATATTTCTCAACTCATATGGAAAAACACTACTCAAAACCACTTCTTCCTGGCTCCACTAGGAAAAAGTTAACTGAAATCAAAGCATATTAGAAACCATAAAATATTAATGCTCTGGATTTCTTTAGCAAACTTTTTCAGCTTTGCATTATTAATGACAGCTAATTGTAGTTGAGATTGCTGCAGGACAAGCTACTTTTACGTCTGCTACAGACTCTATATTTTTAACTATAAATATTTTCTTGTAAAATCCAATGGAGCCCTGGCAGGATTTCATTTTGTCATCTCACATTCTTCAGTCTTGGCTGAAAACTGATAAATAGCACCAATTCCTTGCGGAAAAAAAATAAAAACAAAAACAAAAATCTAGACATGCCTTATTGATTGTGTAAAATCAAAGAAGAATTTTTACTTTTCAAATATTCTTGCATAGGCCACATTCAAGGAACATTAAAGCTAGTTTTAGTGTTTTTCCAATATCAAGAAATATCTCACAATTACCACAGTTGCCAATATTAAGGCACACAAGAGCACCATAACTCTGCAGCATTTTAAACAAGTTGTATTCTTTCTACAGAAGCCCAGTATCAACAGAAACTGCAAACCCATGCATCTGGTCTGAGACATGTAATAGACAATGAAGAACGTGATTTGTCAGCTACAGGTATGCATATTTTCAGAAAGAACCTCTCAAAACTGACTCTGCAATGAGGTATTTGTACGGAAGGCTCAGAACATCTTAAAAAGTTTAATTCACTCACATCACTCTGGGAGAAACAGTAATACACTACTTCTACACACATTAAAGAGTAATAGAAATACACTGTTATATTCTTAAGGCCACAGCAAGTCCGAAGAAATGCGTAAACTGCAGGAACAGAGTTCTGGTGCTAGGGACTTATCTACCCCACGGGACACAGCATAGGGAGAGGACAAGGGTGACATAACAGTGAACTACCCACTCTCCATACTTCCCAGGTTGACGTTAGCACTAAACCTTCAGGATACAAAACACAGCTTATCCTGTCATGGAAGACTGTTAGCATCACCAGTTTATTCATGTAAACGCACAATCCAGTTGGTCATGTATTGCACAGAAATAAATCCTTAAGCTTGTAAGTGTGTCTTATAGATAGTATCTCAGATGTGTTGGGTCCTGGCTATCCTAGCTTGGCTACATCAGCCAGCAGATTCAGCAGAGGAGTCCAAGACCCATCACTTACTGATCCGATATCTTCCACACAGGAAACTAAGCAGCAATTTGTTGTGGTTTTATGATTTTTGATTGGTATTCCATCTCATAATGTCACATAATATACCAGGAGTTAAAAAGTTGATAATGTAGTTAGTAATGTAAGCATTGTCAATATTTCTGGTCTCTCGGTCTCAGAAGAGAAGAATGAACTACAACTCCCAGAAGACTTCATTGTTTTGTTTCCATTTTCTGTTTGGAGGGAAAGATAAAACTGACTGGGAGTCACAAGACAGCTCTTTGCTCCCTCAACACATCACCTACAGAATTAAGTGTAAGGACTTTGGTTTGAGAAACTCCCTCTCATTTTGTTTCATTTATTAGCTTCAATTCCAACCTTGTTGTATTATCTCATATTCTGCTATTTTGTTTAGTACTTCACTCATTGATGCTGTTTTCCTCATCTAGACCCATCTCCCTACATTTTCCCTTCCGCCCCTCCTTTTCCTAGGGCATGAATCTGTGAGTCTCTTCACCCCTTTTGTCACAGAACTAGACTGAACCAGGCAGAACTGTGACACAATTACATAAACATCTCCTTTTCACATACAATCATAAAATGCAGATGACCACCAGAGGAAATATAATGATGGGACAGAGAGGACAAGGCATGCTCTGTCATGATACTGTCTTCCTCTTTATTCTTGTTCCAGGCTTCTTAAAAGCTTGCAAAGAGAGATAGTAGAAGCTTTATTCTAATTTCTTCCCGAAGTAGGGATTCTGAAAAGCTTTCAGAGTTACAAGCATTAGTTCATAAAGAAGAGGAGGTTATTCTTTTTTTTTTGTTTGGTATCCATACTGGAAGTATATTTTCACTTACATATTTACGCCTAGGAGGTTTTAACTCAAAAATTATAGTATAAAGCAACATACAACTACAATTTTATTCCCAGATGCAGTAGGAAAAGTCGTCAAACTAAATCCTTTATCACAAGCTGCAGCTCTGCAGCCTTTAAAGCAGAAGAGTCCAATTCATTGTTTCTGGACTATCCTATGTTTACCAAATAATTATTGGAAAAGCCCCCCCCCCCCCCCTTTTTTTTTTTTTTTTTAAGGGGAAAGAGACACTAAGTATTTGGAAAAATTGTATATTTTGCACTGAAAAGCAACTTAAGATTTCAAGCTACAATTGCATATGCCACAATGAGCTCTTTATTTGTCATACTGAATTCTGAAGTACGTGTAAATAACACGCATTCATTTATACAACAATTGAAACGAGGCATACAGAAATCTAGAACGAAGCAACTCCAAGTTCATCAAACTTGAACCTCACACCAACTTCAGCAAAAGGTTGGAACTGTTCATTTAGTATGAATCAGCAAAATCATTAAAACCAGAAATTACCAGCTAAGCCCTTAAGCTAGGTACACAGAAAAAACTTAGATGTAAAACTTCATCTTTTGGCTCCTGAGGAGGTCATATTCTTGAAATAAAATCTGTCTGCCCTGTCTAAAGGGAATCTAGAAATTCACCATGTCAGAATAGGACAAATTAAATCACTGAGTAAGATGCTGTTTATTGTTGCATGTAATCACCTTCCATTAGCCTAACATTTGATACCTCAAAATGTTAAAATCCTTTAATTTCACCTTCACCAACTCCAGATGCATGGACTGGAACCCCTCCCCCAAATCAATTTATATGTTCTGCCATTAAAAGACCTGAACATTTTCACATCTCTTAGTGCACAGGCAGAAGTTTACGGTTGCTGTAATGAAGTTACAATCTATCTGTCTCATCAGATCGCCAGTCTTTAAGACTTTCTACAAATGAGTTGGTAAGATCTATAATCCTTGCATTTGAATTCTTTCTTAAAAGAATTCTAATCCTGACCTCCCAAGAATTTCTCAATTGAAATGCAATTTCAATTGCATTGCATGCTTTTATGGAACACTATATTTCTGAATTAGTCTTTTTAGCCCTGTGGCTTTAATATCTGCTATAATCTTAAATCAACTGAGACTGATCACTCCTGTTCATTTCTCTCCCTTATCATTCTAACTTCAATTGCATTAGCATACATTGCTGAATATCCAAAATTACTGCTCCCAGTCTAATCTCCAGTAGTTCAAAATGCTAGAGCATCATTTAATTTAATCTGTTTATAACTCAAGGCATAGAATACTTTTTAATTTTACAGTTTACTTGAACTTCTATTTACTTTACCATAGCCTGTTTCTGCAGTCCATTTTTATTAAAATTTTGACGGTCACCCTTGTATGCATTTCTTACATGATCACACAAATCACAGAACATTCTTCACATCCAGACTTGATTGCTTTTTACAATCACAGCTACAGACATTTGCTCCAACTACCTTTATTGCATTCTTAAGGATCCGTTTTAAAGTACTTTCTATGTAAGTTTTGGTAAGTTTTCATGCTGTATGACTTATTGTGTGGGCTGCTACATTAACATTCAACAGAAAAATTGCCTACAATGTCAAAGTACTTTGCCATAAGTATGTTGAGATATAACTATTTACTAAGACAAAAGAGGAAAGTCGAAAGAGATGTGCAGTAACAATATAAATATACAACACAATTAGCCACCGTGTGCTGGCCAACACCCAGCTAACAATACAACTGCTCCCCACTGATGCAAGCTACCACTATCAACTGACAGCTGTTCCTCAGCCATGTCCCCATAACTTTGTAGTCTTCCACATGATGTAGCAGCATTGCCTAATTCAGCCCACCTGACCTGACTCCGCTAAGGTCCCTGCTGCCACACCACAAGGACAGCAGCTCTTCCCTGCTGAGCGGCCTGTCCAGGCATCATTCCGCAGGATCCAAAACATCAGTATGCTTTTAAAACTGTTTCAGCTGAAAGCAAGTCATGAAACACATTGTTTTAATTAAACAATATTTGAGTGGTGAAAACAGTTCAGCTGAAACTTCACACAATGAGAAGTTAAAATAATCTACCCTACTTGGTGTTTTTGATTTACAAATATGTACAGAACACATTATGTCTGATAGTTGGTTGATACCAAAAGATATAGAGAAAGCTGTACTCAAATCTTGGCAAGCTTATAACCACATTTAAGTACTGCTGATGTAATAAGGCACGTCCATTCATTCCTATAATAGAAGACCATATATCCTCCCTTACAGATCATTACATGCACTTTGCAGTTGCATTCTGCTGTGTGCTATGTATCATTGTTCACATACACAGCTGCCCACCAAATCAAGTCAAATAAAGACACATGTACAAGGCTGACAAATAACAGACAAGGTGCCTATCTCACATTTTCTTCCTGTTATTACATTCAATTTATGTCACCACCACCTACTGTTATAGCACTAATTACAGTTGTATTTTAAGTCGTTTTTGTATTCAAATATGAATTCTTTTTCAGCTTCTGTGTTTAATAAAAGAGTGCTAAGATAGTTTTGGATAGAGTTAAAATAAGACAAGATTTAGTTTTCAAACAACTGGAAGATTCAAGAGACAAACATTGACATATTATTGGTTAATTTCTAGAACACTTTAGAATGCATACAGAAGGAAATAACGTTATCAAAAGAACAAGAGTCAACTGAAAGACTCAGTAATATTATGAAACACCATGTTATGCTTCTGATTTCAAACCACTTTTCCCATCAGGACTGGGCTCATACATGCTGTATGTTTTGAAGGTGAAGCTTATTCTAAATAAAGGGACAAACAGGGTCCCAGGCATTTCTTCAGTTCACTTAAGTCCTTGAAATAGGGCTTACACTAAATTTAGAGAGAGGAAAGGTAGTGTACCAGAAAGGCAATTTCATATTCAGTTAGATGCATTGATCTTTAATGAGAAATTAAAATGAAATACATGCTTCTATTCAGTCTTCGGAGACATTTCAACAGAAATTATGGATACCTCAGTAAATAGGGGGGTCATTATTACGAGCCTTGGTGCCAGAGGTTTTGCTGATGTGTCGAGAAATAAGCTCAATAATTTTAGCCATTTGACTGAGCTTAACAGTGCTCAGGGGAAAAGAATGGAGCAAACACCCTTGCAAAACCAGGGAAATACTTCATTCAATTTTCATTGCCATGTTAGCATCTCAGATGCGACAAAGAACTAGAAACAGTTGTGAAAGAATGTTCAATTTCAACAGGAACACAAACTTTTTCAACAAAATCTGCCGTGTTTCATTACACAGGCTAATAGATCCTTTGTGCTATGTGCCTACACTGAAATTTTATTGACCAATTCTGTTTGTTTCACACTGTTCCAAGAAAAAAGAATAAATTCACTGAATGTATTATTAAACTACTGACTTTACCACAGACAGCTTAGTCTGCTGCTAACTGCTTTTCTCTCTCCATAATTTCTCTCTTCTTAATTAAGATGCATTTATTCATAGAAGTCTTAGTTGTCCTTAATTTCAAATTTGAGACATTTAAACAGAATTACATTTTCTTTCTCACTGTGAATGGAAAGAACAAATGTAATCTGGTAACAATGCTAGATGGTAAATGAAAAAAAAAAAAAAAAATTAAAAGGAAATGTATCCAAAGAGAGGTACTTAAGCAAACTTAAGGCTAGCTCTGAAAATCCTTTTAGATTCAAAAAAACAACAAAAAAACAAAACAAAACAAAACAAAAACAACAAAAAAAAAAACACCATAATGGCAAAATGTATTGTCAGCTCAGTGAAACATAGGAACACAGAGGTCACTGTCACACTGCACTATACCAGCAAAGGAAGGAATCCCTGTATATCTCACATTACAAAATGTAATGACTAGTGAATGATCATGCTGCAATTTTTGAAGTTAGTTTTAATTCCCTTCCTCTACATCTACCATTCCTGCAGTATATTCTTTCCCTTACAGTATACGTTCAATTCAAAACCTGAATGTAAGAAAAATGCTAAATTGTATACCAGAGCTCATTATACAGTAAGCAACACAGTCTAAACAATATGACTAACTACCTCAAATAAATAACATAGGAGTACAAAGATAAGTTAAGCACATCACTAGGTCTAAGCTAGAACTGTGTTATACTTCCAGTTTTGAAATATTATTCTTTCTTAATAAGAAATTAAAAAAAAAAACAACTACATATTACCCTTGCAATTATTTCATAAATATTCCCATTACAACTAACAAGTTAATTAGCAAAGAAATCATGTATGTTCATCTTATTGCACTCTGTGTCTAATGTAAAGATATATTCCAGGCTTAATAATGAGCAGTAGTAGTAAGAGGAGACAAATTAAGAACATAGAATTGAAAAATAAATAAATAAATGGCTTGTTTGTGGGAAAATCAGTGCCAATTAGAGTAAAAGAAGACTGTAAATAATGGTCCATGAGGCATATTTTTAACTTACCTACTGATCCTAAAAGGAACCATCTAAACCTGTCAGAGTTCAAAATAGGAGGAAGACCATGTAGAATTTTCTTCCAACCTTCTTTTAAACTGTGAAAAAGCTTTATTGTATGGGCATTCTAGAATCATTAGCTCTGTGGAAGAAATATATTTAATAGCAGTAAGCAATTATGCAGATGCATTTGTAAAGGAGAAGTTAAAGTTCTATTATGCTTTCAGATGAATAAAATAACGTCCTGTATAGAAATAGCCAAATATTTTAGAAGTTTACATTTTGTATTTAATCTATTTCTATAATTTAATCGTGATAGTCTTATGCATTATATTAGGGTTGAATAAGTGTGTAATTAGCTGAATGCAAGATTTTTATGCATGAAATAATTACAGTGCTACAGGCTTTCCTCACAATATAGACAAGGATAGATGAACCGATTAATTTTTTTACAGATTTTATTTCATGCAAGTGTTCCGTATTCTTGCGCAAATATAAAAGGTTTATTAAAAAAAAAACATCTGTAATAAGGACATGAATATGAATTTAGCCTGTAAACGTTTGCTGTCTGTGAAGGAAGTATATCTTAGACATAACAGAAATCTGTAAATGCTGTATTAGCTCCTCAACAAAAAATAAAATGAAAGTCTCTGAAGGAACAAAGTTAAGAAATTGAAACTAAATAGTTAAGTTTACTGATCCTAACATCATTTGCATGACAAGTTATCAGTGAACCATGAATGCACCTTTTCTATAACTTGACTTTAAACTCCTTTCTGCTAACATACCTCCACTATTGTTATGAAACACTAGAACTTAAATGCACAGAGATTAAAAGGCAGAACATTTCAGGGACTTGCACAACTCCCACACTGAGGAGCTCACGGTCCCCTAAAGGAAGGACTTTATCCAAGTATTACCACTTCTCAGTCATTTTTAGGTAAGCTTACTAACCAAATTTTCTATGAAACACAACACAACGTCCTTAATACCTATTGGAAGCAAGAAGTACTGCACTTTAACATTCTAGTTTATGCAATTTTTAATATTACTAATAACGATACGCATACGTTAAGAAATTAGACTGCAACAGACAAAGAAAAATTGAAGAAAAATTGTCTATCATATAAACTAAAATCTAGGAAACATTCATTCAGATTTGTGAAAAAAGTTGGATCATATCATAATAAATTATCAGTATAATAAAACATTGGCAAATTTGCCATCTGAAAGGGAGTGATAATATAAAGCCAATCTAATTCAAGTATTAGCATTGAGGCTCTTATAGTTGATGCTACGAGCATTAATTACACAAACATAACCAGTAGCTGAGACTTCCCTTTATGAAGACAGTAACAGCATTTTATAACAGATTACTACTTGTCATGTGAAGAGCACAGTTATTTGCACTATAAACAATTTGATACTTGTTTATAGATGTCTTGGTTTCAGCCAAAACAATGTTAATAGCAAACCAGAATCTTGGTTTTTACTGAATGATTTGAGCACACCTGGGAACAGTTACACCTTCATCGGATTGCAGCAGAGGTGGGATAGAGCCAAGACAGGAGGCCTATATTAGGCTAAGGATTATTCCATACCACCTGACATTGAGCAAAGGTCATAAAGCTCTGAGCAGCCACTGCTTTAAGGTTACTCAGGTGAGAGCTTGTGTTATTTGTGGGCTATTGTATTGTTTCTGTGTGGTAATTATCTGCACTGTGGATATATAGAAATATATATAGATATATACATATGCATATATATACATTGTTATTATTAGATTTTTGTTTTCATTTTTCTGTTTTTCCTTAGTAAATAGTTTCTATCTTGATCTACAGGTTCTATTTTATCTCCTATTCTCTCCCACTTTCAATTTGGGTGAGAGGGATGAGCAAACAAATGACTGTGGTGCTTAGTTGCTTGCTGGGTTAAATCATAATAAACAAATTCTAAACTACCCATGAAAGTTTCCCTGAGGCTTGGGTCACAATTTGTATTTGTTTGAAATTCTGAGCTAGAGTTTTTCTTGTTTCATATCAGGATTTTTTATTATTATTTTCCATTAAAAATAGAGAATGATCTAGGACTTTGAATAACTTTTGGTTCCTTGGTCTGTGGTATACAAACCCTGGACATAAAACCCACTTTCTACTTTCAGGTATTTGTCCTATCCATACTTTTCTCCCTCTAACAAAAGATTTCTTTATTCAGTAGAAATAAAGATAAGCATACAAAATAATTGCATCACACAATTCACAATCAATTTTGGTGAAACAACGGAGATGATCTCCCTACTCCTTCCTTAGCTTGCACTACCACTTGTATCTAATTACAACTAACACCGGCTCTGTGTGGTGAAGGGGTACTACAGGCTGTCACCTCCAACAGCTTGCCACTAAGTTCTCTATAGGCAATGGTTGACTTGGCATTTTAGTTCCCTTACAGGCACTACTACCAAACCCTACTAAATATGGATTTAGCATCTGTATGGTAAATGTTGAGTCACGGCCAGAACCACTCATTGAGCACCTGGGGAAAGGACCCGATCAGCCCTAGAAGCATAGGTGAAGGCAATTCAGCTATGTGACCAGAAGGGGTGGAGCCTGGCTGCAATGGCTGCACCTTTCTTAGGCTTCATTGAAGGGCTGACTGCCACTGAATCTCTGGTTGGAGGTCTCTCCTTGGTGGAGCTTTCCCCTGTGAACCTGAATTTTTCTGATACAGGTGAGCAATCTTCTTCCCTTCCTTTATAGCACCTTTCTATCGTGCTGGTCCTTCTGTCATTGTACCTCTGGTGAAACAACTTTTCCCATTGTATTGATCTGTCTAATTGCTACAGCATCAGTCCAAAAAAAATAAAAAGCTGGCTTATTTCAGTCCTGATATTATAGGATCACAGAGTATAGACTTTCAGCATGTATGCCAAACCCTCATACATGGACTTTAGGACACAGTTTTAGGAAGAAATGTGTGTCACATCACAGTCTTGTGCCCAAGTATAAAAAGCTAAGAACAATAAAAGGAAACAACCAACCAAAGCTATTCTTTGCCTGATCAGGAGATGTACTACTATCCCAGAGATGTCCATTCCCTACAGTCATAGCTTTTAAGAACTTTCAGTGCTTTCATCTTACAGCATTTCAGGAAGACAATTCTGAAAACTGGCAGGAGAAACTACAATGATGATTGCCCACCTGTCGTTCAAGATGTATAAGCATGACTACTACCAATTCACACATGGGGAAAAAAAAAAAAAGAGACTAGAAAGCTACCTTGCACACTGAGTCTTCTCATCTTTTCATATCATTAGTTAGGAAAGACTGTCTTGCTGGAGACTCAGGTAACTTGTGCAGCAATCATTCTAACACCATCAGCATTTCTTTTGTCTCTTTGCACATTTCTTAAGTACATCCTAACAGCAACCAGGAAGTACCAGAATATTACATGTAGTCACATAAGGACACCTCACTAAGAGTCTGACTGAGAAGCCTTTGGAATGGAAAAGAAAGAAAACAATGAGCATTTCTCAAGTTCCCGGGTTGCACAGTGTGAAGCTTTCATTTTTATATAAATATATAAACAATGCAGCTCTATTTTGTGACGTTCATTTCATCTTAGAGAAATAACAAGTATTTACTAAATGGGAAGATCATTATTTTACTTTGTAGCAATCTGCAATTGTTCAAATATTAAGTAACCACCTGGAAATTTTTTCTTTTAATAGCTGCCAGAAATATATTTTCAATAAAGAAGGACGTGGAACTTAAGTAATGACCCGAAACATCATTATTTCACTAGAATGTTTTTGTTAAGCAACTTCACTACTGTTTTTTTAATCAAATCTCATTTCCCAGCAATAGTTTTAATAGCTCCTTTAAACCCATCCCACTCCCTTAAGGGACTTTGGGATCCGCTGAAAACAGAATCATGAATTTGTTTTCTTATACAGCAGAAACACGCATTAGTAGTTGCAATTTGTTTCCTTAGCACCCTGCTGCACAATTTATTAAACGCAAAGAGACTAAGGAGAACAGTTATGCCTCGACGCATCAGGACGAGCACCAATACTAACTCTCTCCTGCCAGCCCGGCGCGGCTGCGTGAGCACCTGCCGATCAGAGACACACAGAGAGCAAAGCAACCATAGCTGGCGCTGTGAGCATCTCCCCCAGCCATCAATTTACAACAACAGAAGGAAGGTAAAAACCGAACCGATGGTTAATCTCTGAGAAGGGTACGCCGCCACGTGATGGCTGAAGCCCACTGACCTGAGAGCAAGCTCCTACCCGCGCGGCCGGTTGGGAAGGAAGAGCGAGAGCACCACCTCACGCACAGTACCGCGCGCGCTGGCGGGAAGCACCGCCGCGCAGGGAAACTTCCCGAAGGAAAGGTAGCCTGCCCTGAGCCTTGTCTCAGCTGGGCGATAAGGTCGGGCGCTGCGGCGATAATTGTGCTTAAAGCCTGCTGCTGCTTGTCGTTGGCTGCCTTTGGTGAGTTATTCCTGAGTCTTTCTCCTCTTACAGGAGGCTTTGGAGCAGACCTGCTGGAGAAAAGATCTGTAAGGTCCCTTCCAGCACGAGTAGTTCTATGAATTGCACCACCGGAGCCCTGTGGGCAGCTGCTCCGACCGGCTACAGAGCTGGATCCAGCCTGCTGGGGGGTAGATGTCTCTGCCGCTCCCAGAACAAGAGCGAGCAGAACACTTCTGGTTGCTCCGTTTGATTCAAGTGCCAGATGGACTCACTCAAACCTTTTCACACGTCATTTCAGAAGAATATTTTTGATGTTCCTCAAATGGTGGTAGCAGCTGAGTCAGTAAGGTGAGGTGTACAGCCACGTTCCTCGCCAAGGACTGAGCTATGAGCTGTGCTATCAGCAACCCCCGCTGCCCATGTCCAAGGCTTTATCAATGTTTCACCTCAGCATGAAATACAGTGCTGTAGATTCCATGGGAGGTGCCTAAGTTAAATCACCTTTTGTAACTGCAGCAGGCTAACATTAAGTGAGTGAATAATCATGGTGGTGCAGCTTTCGTGATCACACATAATAACAGGCCTGCGTGCTACATGCTCTGCCCAAGCAAGCTTGGGGAAAATACGCAGAAACTGAAAACAGAAACGTACAAATTCTCTGCAAGGAGACTGTCTGATGGAGAAACACAGTGTGTTTGATTGTAAGTATGGTAAAATGTAAGAACAGTGTTGGTACAAAACTTACCAAAGATTGATTGAGAATGGAGTGGGTGTGACTTTACTCTGAAGACTGTGGTTTTTATTTTTATAGACAAGTTATGTTTTTAAAACAATATGTTGTTACAAAATCTGATGAAATTAGCATCAGAACATGAAAATTCCCTGTAACTCCAATACAGTATATCTAACACTGAATGCTAGGTTATACAGCGTTTGCTTTCAGGAGTAATTTCAATAATTATTTTTTCATGTCTACTAATCATCTACATATCTAATTATTGTTTTATAGTCAGAAGTCTGAGTGATTCTATACAGCTTACAAATCGTCTTACAGAAAGAAGCCATAGCTGGTTCCTTATTTAATCTGAAACTATAGCAATCTGTGGAAGCCTAAGAAATACAGTGATGCTTTGCTGCAGAAGATGCAGAATCTCATATTCAGTAAGAGACAAGGAATTTTTGTGTTTGCCTCTTTTTCTCTTACAGTTTTGCCATCCCATCCTTTGCATTTCAATCTGACTGCATTTCGCATGTACAAATTTCTGTTCTTTTGATTACTTCTTTAATTTCTCTGTTTACGTTTCATTTGTTATGTTCTGCATTTTGATTTTCTTCAGCTTCAGACATACTCAATTTTATTCTTCAAAAATGAATATCTCATTTTATGACTATCACCAGCCAGGTGTCATTTTCTGACCTGTTAAATTTCCCAGATATTAGTAGAAGTAGTAACTCAGTAAATGTGACTAGGGTTCATTGCCAGTAGTCAGTTTCCACATTAGGTAAGGTAGCTATAGTAATGTTGTGTGGATTCTCTAACTTTAGGTCTAAATAAATTTAACCTGTTCTTTATACCGTCTCTTCATCTTTGTGCTAAATTTCTGTTCTGGATTCAAAAGAACAAACTGACACAACTAAAGTTAGGAAATTTGACAATAGTATAAGCTGTTCCATCTATTTAATACCAAACATAGAACTAAAAACTTTTTTGAAAATAAATAGTTTTAGATTGTAGTCAGTATTGTTTAGAATTGAAAAATACCCTTCAGACTCAGCAGTGAAGTTACTGCTCAACTCCAGACAATGGTTTAGGTGTAACAGTCAAATATTCCCAGCCTTACCTTTCAGAACACTGCCTCAGTGTTTGCAGTGTTCCTTATATAGAAAATGCCTCAGAATGCATCCACAGAGGCCGAGTGTCTAAGCAAATGAGTAACTATAAAGGCATATTTAACATTTAAATTTGATTTGAAAATGACTGCTGTGGGTATTGCAGCCTTAAGGTTACATATCATTCTATTTAATAGCATATACAAGTAACTATTTAGGAGTTGTTAAGCTTTCATGATATCTAAGGTATAATTTTTCCTTATTTATGTCATGAATGTGGGAAACACTGCTGGAAATATTGTTTCGTGAGCATGGGAAGCTTTTACCTAGTCATTTAAACAGTTTAATCTTACTATCTGCTGATGTAACTGTGAAACATGTTCTCTCTGCATTTTTAATTAGTATAGAACAGATGGTAAGGTTTCTAGTTTAAAGTCACAAGCCTATTTAAAAAATCTGTGGTGACTCTTCACTGTTAAAGATGTTTACTGTAAAGTGTGTATGGAAAGAAAATGAAGCCTTTTTTTTTTAATTTCATGTTGCTAATATGTCACTTTAAATAACTTTGGCATATTTCCAAAGATTCTCACTAGAGTTGAACAGTTCTTAGGCTACCTGCCCAAGAGTGATTTACAACTAATTATAGGAGAAGGATCTCATGACATTTGTAGTACAGAACA
The DNA here is from genome assembly GCF_019238085.1 of Lagopus leucura. Classification (NCBI taxonomy): domain Eukaryota; kingdom Metazoa; phylum Chordata; class Aves; order Galliformes; family Phasianidae; genus Lagopus; species Lagopus leucura. The sequence goes on along the minus strand of NW_024962264.1, from coordinate 35,166,681 downwards.
CTGTTGAGCATCTTAGAGAATATGAGCACTAGATAAATGGATGTGGATTTCTGGTATATTGCATTGTTGGTAGAAGGAAGAGAATTTATTAACTGCATCATCTGAATATTTAGTCTTCAGCTGCTATTTCTGAATCCCAAACTTAGTTTCAAGTTCTGAATGACCTTTAGAACACCCCTACACTTACAACTGACTTCAGTATTCTGCTTTTCATTCATGAAAACACAAGGGCATAAATGTGAGGGGGAAAAAAAATGGAAGGGCTCTTTAGTGGTGCAAAATGAATGTATTGTGAAGTAAATCTCTCTCTGCTTATCAGTCATCAAAAGCCTTATCGATTTTTAATATTTTTTCAGAATTTTATCCAAAAACTGTATGTGAAGCATTTCTAGATGGAGCCAGAAAAGTCTTTCGGGGAAACTGCGTGATACTTTAGTATAAAGACTTAACTTGTAATGGTTCTATCATTATATTGCTGTCTATGCAGATTTACAGTAGTGCTGCATCTGAAGTCTGCAGAATACTTTTTCTAATATAACAAGATCAATTCAGGTTTCCCACTGATAATTTCTCCTCACTAGAGGCTTTGCCTACCTTTTTTTTTTTTTCCTCATCTTTCTTCTCAGTAGTGATCCAGTGATTATTTCATTTTTTTTTTTTCTTTGTAGTGCATGTTCTGGTTTTATGTTAAATCAGTTAAACACAAGACCCAGCACAATGCAAATGACAACGCTGTCAGAATTTTTTCTTCATTTGCTCAAGTTTTGCCTATGCACTGCAGTTGATCAAATTGTTTTTCTGTCATTGCTTCACAACTGGACTAAAAGTACAAAAATTAGCTCTGTGGGAATAGTATTACAGAATCAATTGGTTTTGATCTCTAGAACTACTTAAGGTATTTGGCTTCCCAAACATGGAGCTCCCATATTTTTTTACATATCTAATTTCTTTGCTACAACTCTACTTATCTTAGTTACTTTCAGATGTAAAGAAGTGCTATCGGCATTTTCCAGATCTCTTGGATGACGTTCTCATCATGGCCCATGCAAATCTATGTATCAGGAATTTATGTGTTTGCAAGAGAAAACTAGCAGACCTTCTCTTTCGCTTTCAAAGACAAGAGAAGATTCCTCGTTATCTAATTTTTGTCTCTCACTATTTCTCTATTTCTCAGATTACCATCATAGTTAAAATCGGCTCTGAATTTATCCTTCAGCATACCATAAAGGGAGATATTAATGGTGGAACTTAACCAGGTCTGTTCACCAGCAGCCAGAGTTGTCTCTTTGCTGTAGCTAAATTAGCTTTGGCTCTAAGCACAGACGTAGTGCACACTGGCTCCAATTTCATACTTGAAAGGTTCACAGAAGTTCATCCAGGTGATGATGGAGACTCTCAAAGCTTAAGTTAAAAACGGGCAATTTTAAGTATGTTTTAGCTAATGATTATTTCTGGTGATGAAGCAGAACCACTCCTGATGTTTTAAAATACGGATATCTGCACTGGAAAAGGCTCCCCAGGGAGGTGGTTGAGTCACCATCCCTGGATGTATTTAAAAGCCGTTTGGATGTGGTGCTCAGGGACATGATTTAGCAGAGGGTTGTTGGAGTCAGGGTAGTATGGTGAGGTTGTGGTTGGACTCAATGATCTTGAAGGTCTTTTCCAACCTGAGTGATTCTATGATTCTATGATTCTATACAATTGTACTTGAAAAAGAAAGGAGAGATGATGGAAAAGGGGGGGAAAAAAAAAAAAAAGAAAAAAAAAAACCCTAAAAACAAAACAAAACAAAACCCACACTAAAAAAAAAAAAAAAAACAAAACCAGCAAGATCACCATTAAAGTTACATCAAAAGCTTTTAATTCTTAGATTTATCTTACTGGTCCTCTTCGGTAGGCATGCAACTGGTTTAAAACAGTTTAGAGTAAAATACAATGCGTATAACCTAATTCTGAAGGCAAAGTATAAGGTGAGTCCAGTGGAAATGATAAACTAGGTTGATTTTTTTTGTTTTTCCCTTTCTTTCAAGAGGTGAAGGCTATATAATTACCTAGTACTTTCTTAATACATTTTGGCTTTTCATTGTTATAGGACTTTTGGCTGCCAAGATGGCTTCATGAGCCAATTACTATCATTATAATTGAGAGCTTGCTTGGTGTGAGAATATTCATATTGTTACTTTCCAACTAGGACTAAATAGGTTGTTATGCATCACCTGTAATTATTATTATTATTATTATTATTTTTAAAGAATAAATCTTAACTAAGAATTATCTTTTGTTAACATAAAAATACAATTTACTTTTCTACCTTTATATACTTTTCGAATACAGGCATTGTTCTGGGTACCTAAAGTCAGGCTGATCCCTTTAACTGGCTTGTCAGCATACAACCAACAGCCATACACTTATAATGGATATTTAAGAGATGACTGCTGACTGTTAGTTCATAAACATTAGATTGGACATTACAGTTAAGCTGCTGTGAAATCCTCTGAAAAATGAGCAATTGTCTTTTAGCAGAATGCCTCATTTAAATGAGTGATCTGCTTCTGTAGAGTGCATTTGGTCTCTCTGACTCCCTTTATTTTGGATAATCAATAAATATTTAGGAATCATTCCTGCTGCTTTATATTTTTTTATTATTGCATCCAGTGGGAGAGTAGGAACTTTTACACAAGACTGCTTTCACTGGAGATTACCACCATGGACAGATGGATTTTTCATTACCTGCTGTAATAGACTACACATTTACAAGAGCAGCAGTAATATATTCTCTCTGGAAAATTAAGAGCAAATCCACCTGCAAGAAAGTTGTTTTTCATCCAGATGTTCTCCCAAACTGAGACTGAAAGAAAGCTCCTTTTAGACCAATGAAGAATGTATCATGTGCAAAATTTAATGCTGTTGAGCTATTTTTTATTCACTGATATGAGCTAAAAACATATAGTAGCTTCCTTCTTATGTGGGACCAATTCCTACAGGTTGTATTAGCAGTAGGACCTTCCTCTCCTCAATTGTGAGGGCCAGATCTTTTGGCATGGTAATTTGGTATGTATAGCTTTGCAAACTGTGTGTATGAATCAGAAAACCAAGTTTGGACCAGAGAGAAGAGGAAAGTATGTTATGGCTTTCTCTTAACACAGTGAGATCAATCCATGGAGGCTGGAATGAGGAATTATCACAATGTGACTAGCCGAGGCAGTGAAATCCAGTGGCAAGTGCCTTGAGAATATTTGGCATTTAGAGGTTAGTACATATCTCATGAATGAAACCTGAAAGTACAGTAAGATTTTGGTTTGCACATTTTATTGGCATTCAGCAGCAGACTTCCTAGAAGTGAAATAGGAAGAAATCTAGATTAAACTGGTGGGGAAAATGGACTCATAGTTGTAACAGTTTTAAAACATGCAAAAGATACTTAATTCACTGTGGTATTTATATGACATGATTTTTCACTCAATACATTTGTGCTTGCTTCTTCAATGTAAAACACTGCTTTATGATAAGTTCAGTCTGAGCAACAAAAGAACTGGAGTAGCACTTAAGATATTTTAATCCTATTCTTGGTTATTTTTAATGTCCACATGGTTCTTTTGGTTATGCTTCTAGAAAAACTAGTTTCAAGGATTGCAAAACTCATTGCATCTTCACTTCTTGTAAATATCATTAAGAGTAGAGAAACAGAAAATGTGAGAGGTGGTGTCAAAAGGGGGAAAGGGAGGAAAAATAGGAGTTTAAGGAATAGCAGAATATTGTTAGTAGTGGAAATAAAGGGCTGCTAAAGATTTACATGATTGAAATTCTTTCACTGCAGCCAAAGCACTAAGGCCATAATTCACATGGAGGAAGATTGAAGTTCCAAAAGACTACTCAGTTTGATTATGTGCATGAAACATTGCTTCATTGATCAGCCAGGAAGTGACAGCTCATGGAAAGATTTGGCCACCATCTAGAAGAGAAAACTGGGGACATAAAACTAGCCACACAAATATAATTCCCAATTCATTAGAGATTGTATATTATAAAAGGATTATAAAATACTGCTGAGTGTCATGCATGTTTGGGCATCGCCCTTTTAGTCTCTCATTAGCACTGTCAAAAGTCATGACAGTATACTTCTTACACTGGCATTCTATTTCAGTACTAATCTTCTTTTTCTGTATTACTGTAGTGGAAGGAATAATTTCCATGTATCCTCTTGTCATTTAATTGAGAGCCTGAAAACATCACTTCAAGGCATATTCTTTTCAAAAAAATCATTTTGCTCTCCACTTGTTGTCTGTCTGCCTTTAACTCTTACTTCAATGCGTTTTTAACAAGGCTATAAATGTTAAGTAACTGCAGGGCTTGGGTCTTCTGGCTGCCTCTCAACAGTTTGCTGGGTTTCATTTCCATTATTTTTATTCCACCAGAACAAAGTGAAATAAATTTTTGCCTGTATATCACAGTATTTAGGTAAAAATCAAATCTAGAGCAGAAAGGGGGTTTTCTGAAGACCGTTGTTCTCTGGGAAATGTTACAAACTCTATATTGTTCTGTTTATTCCTTTCCTCTAACTTCTAGTACAAGCTCACCTGTTGCAAATATGATCTGCTTAACTGAACATGAAAAACTAAATAGGACTGACTTAGCATTTAATCAGAGATGATCTTTCATATGCTGATATGTTCCACACAAGATTTGCCATTCTAAGCAGAACAATGGTAACCAGAAAAGTCTGGTTTCTGACATGACTGATTCTAGTTCTTAGGTGCATTGTTCTCTAAGTTGATTTAGTCCATCCATGATTACTGCAAATCTCTTTATTACTTCCCTGTATCATGGCTTGTGAAGTATGCTCAGTTTAGGATTAGACAAGGAAGGATTAGTAGTGACATAGGAGATTTCTGTCATTTCAGCTTGAGATGCCTGACAGATCTGCTTGATTCAGAGAGAAAACAAAATTGTTGACTTTATGCAGCACGATCCTTGGAACAGCTTAAAAACTTGCTCATGTCAGATGCCATAAAGAATCATTTTCCTTTCATGGGCGCACATATAGTATTAGAGATTTAAAAAATATTCCATGTGAAAGGATCAGTAACTAAAGCATCCACTGAGCTGTCTTCACTTGTCCCTCAGAAGGATGGAGAAAAAACTAGAAGAGCAAAAGTGAAAAAAAATCATGGTTCAGTATGAAGACAGTTTAATTTATGAAGATGCATGTGTACACAGAGCAAGATAAGGAATTTATTCACTAATTCCCACAGACAGGCAGGTGCTTAGCTTCTGTCTGGAAAACCAGGCCTCAGTAGATGTAGTAGTTACTTGGGAATGTGAACAGTATAGCAGTGAATGTCTTCACTTCCTCCTTTCCCTGAGCTTTTTGTGTATGATGTCACTCTTAAATCAGTTCAGGTTAGATGCATCAACAGTGCTCCCACCCAGCTCCCTGCACAGCCCCAGCCTACTCACTGAGTGGTTTAGAGAGTGGGAGAAAGAGAAAACCCTGATGCTGTGCAAGTGCTGCTCGGCACCAGCAAAAACACTGGTGTGTTAACAATGCTGTTTTAGATATAAATTGAAAATAATGCCGCAGAGGCTTAATGTGAAAAATTAACAGCAAGACAAATAGCTATAGAAAATAATCTAAACTGAAAAACAGGATTCAAGCTATCGCTGGGATTTTTCTATACTATGTTATCAATGTGTGCCTACCTATGCATGGCTATAGTTCTCCCTTGGGAAAGGTATCTCAAACACATTTGGAAATAAGAGTCTACTTTATGAGCGTCTCACTATTTGCTGGTACTCACCAGTCATCAATAAGTACCATCAGTACAAATTTTGAATGTTTTCTAGTTTTTCTCACATTTAAAGAGACCGTGTGTTTTCTCTGTAGTTTGAATTTTTACAGCATTTTCAGGATATTTCTTCATTTATTTTATATACAGAATAATAATGATTAGCACTGGCATAAAACTTAAGGGTTAAAAAAGCAGACGAAAGAAAGAAAGAGATTTACAGAGTGCTTGAATTCTAGCTGATAAGAATTGTTTGTGAATATGTGTCACCTGCTCTAAGTACCACGTGGCAGAGCTTTCTGGCCTTTAGTTCAGACTACATTTTTTCCTCTTCTTGCTTCAGTACGTATCAGCATTTCTCTGAGGTCATCATCTCATACATGTTCTGTGTTTAGTTTGTTTGCTTTTTATTAACAAAAGACTTCTTTCCTACCATGGCACTGTGACAGCCTACGAATGTTAATAAGTATCACTTAGTAAACTTGAGCTTTGGGAATATCTTTGTCTATTATTGTTGAACTAGACCTGATGAGCCTGGAGAGAAGGCTTTAAAGAGTTTGACTAATTGACATTCTTTTTTACCTGGGCAATCTTGTCATCTTACAGGGAGAAAGAAAGTGTGACATTAACAAATTTTAACACTTTGTTACAGAGTAGTTGTTAGGAAATGACACGTGAAGCCTTCTCTATTTCAGCAAATTATCACCGAGAATGCTTTTTGCTTTTGAATTCAGGGGATGATGTTGAATTTAGTATTAGTTCAGAAGCACTCAATGCAATTTACAATGACAGCCAAAAATAATGAATAATATATCATCCATTAATAACCATCCATCCATTTAAAAGTTTCATCCTAATGCATTCTGGAAATCTGCAAATTAATTATGCAAAACCCTGAATGAATATAAAATTGAAATGCTTAAGAATTTAAATGATGCAATTAAAAGTTATTGCATCTAACTGAAAGTTATTTTGTTCTAATACCTATTCATCAATCTTAATTTCAGTAAAAACATTTAGAAACAGAATCAGATCTTATATCTTGTCAACATATTGGGAATTTGAACAAAGACTATTCTTCTACTTGAATTATATTATTTTCAGCCAGCAATTTAAAGTCTTTATTTAAAAAGAAGTGGCCTTCTAAGGACAGATTACAATGTTCATCAGAATTTCAGAATTAGCAGGGTGAGGTCTGTGGTGTTTCTTAAAAAAATTAAAAATCCAACAACAAGGACAGGTCTAAACCAATGACAGTCATAGCTAATACTCCTATGTAATAACCAGGCCAAAACTCTATCTGCCAATAGGCCTACTTTTATATTCTGAGTACTCAAGTGCTAAATTAAACTGTGCATTAATATGCTAGGATTTTGGTGTGTGTGTAATGAATGTATCCACACATTATGTTATATTATTCCTACTGGACAAAATCTAGCATTTAATCAAGGTTTTAAACATAATACTGTAGATTGCTGTTATTTTGTGCTTCAAATTTTGTTGCTGAATTTTGTGCTTCAAGTTATTTAGCCTGGTGTTTGCATCCATTTGTTTATATTTCTTCAGTGAGAGAAGTTTGGTTTCATTGTTATTCTCCTTTTATTTGGAAAGTAGAGTAGTGAGTTGAGCAACATATAAACAGCTGATGATTTAAAGTGGTGTTTTGTTTTCTCATTCTCTTTAGTGACCAACATACATGAGTGCTGAAACACAAAGGAAAAGGAAGACCCTTTTCTAATGTATGGATGCAGACTGACCGTTGTAAAATGTCATTGGGCTCCACTAGAAAGGTAATCAATGTCCTAAATTCAATCACACAAGAAAGGGGAAAAAGTTCTGCAATCTCATCAGAAATACAGGAATAAATATTTAGCTTCCTTCCCCTTATCCTCTGACACCAAGACTTTCTGAATGCAAGGCATTAGCCTTTGCATTAGTTTATTGATCTTTTAATGTAAGATCTAACTTGCTTCGGGGCACTATAAATCCAACATTGCAGAAGTCCTACAATATCAATATTAATTTATTTTTATTGATTAGTTGCCTAAATTCTGGGCATTGAATTAATGTATGCTGGATAACTACTTCAATTAATAAAGTTAAAAGTGGCTCTTAAAATCTACAGAAATGTTTTCTACTACAAAAAATGTTTATTTTCTTACAGTCTGCAATTACTTGCTTAATTTGACTTAGCCTTGGAACTTCACTAGAGGTTGTCCAATAAGAAAATAAATACTATTTATAAACTTCCATTATTTACAAAACATCTTTTTTTTATGTCCCTTACCAAAGCACTGGAATTATTAAATGAATTTGACTGATTCAGTAGATTTCAGAAAGTTAAATTTTAGAAGATGAGTTTTAGATCTTGTTTTTTTCTATGATTGTTTCGGTGCACAAAGTACATCTATTTATTTCCGTATATGTCTGTTATTCATGGTTATGCTGATAGAATGCTTCTGTGAGTATCTGTTCAGAAATATGGTAAAGGTGTTATGAGTCTTTTTCACTCTTTGTAAAGACACTCTCATGGTGTCTTTCTCTTTACAGCCCTTGTTTCTTTGGTAACATTTTGCCCCTATGTATTTGACATAGCAGCCAGTGTTAGTCGAAGACAGGCTGAGGGAGCTGTGCTTGTTCAGCCTGGAGAAGAGAAGGCTGTGAGGAAACCTCATTACAGCCTTCTGGTATTTAAAAGGGGGTTATACAAAAGAACGGGGGAATTCACTTTTTACAAGGGTAAATAGTGATGGGGGAAGGGGAACTGGAAGGAAGGTTTAATTTGAATGTCGGGGGAAGTTCTTTACACAGTGAGTGGCGAGGAGGTGCTGGAACAGGCTGCCCAGAGAAGCTGTGGATGCTCCGTCCCTGGGGGTGTTTAAGGCCAGTTTGGATGGGGACCTGGGCAGCTGTTCTAGTACCAGATCTGGAGGTTGGTGGCCCTGCCTGGGGGAGGGCGGGTTGGAACTTAATGGTCCTTAGAGTTCCTTCCAACCCGAGCCATTCTATAATTCTATGATTACTCAGTAAGGAGAAGCCCAAATATTCAGACTAAATTATCTGTATTTCAATATGTTTATTTCACTCTTATCCTCTTGTACTTGAATTCTTATTTCAACAAAGCTCTATGCTTACATCCGGCAGTGCACTTAATTTAGACAATTTTTTAAAATATTTTTCCATCAAAAACTTCCCATGTAGTAAAAGAATGAAACAGTTTTGGATAAAATACACTCCTTTTTCCATTCCAGATAAGAAATTTCAAAAATTTGTATGTTTTCTGAGCTAGATACTTTCCAAAAAAGTTTATTTTCCCTTTTTATTTTCTTCCTTTCCAACTGTTACTGTAGGCTTTATTTCTTCTCATAAGAATTCTTCTCATAAAAATAATGTATCAAACTCAAAAATTATAATTATTCAGAAAGAAGCAAAAGAAATACAGACATGGATTCCCCAAGATACAAAACCCCTAATGGGAGATGAACATTGATAGGCCTTCATAGATGGCCTAGGACATACACACACGAACATGAGACTTACTGGGAATGTATGTGATAGGCAGCTTAAACCTAAATGAAAGTAAGCTTTTAAAGCATATTCAGAAAACTGACAGAACAGTATGACTAACTGTATTATAGTTTGTGTAGCACACTTCTGTTAAAAAAAATCCTTTTACAGTTGTCTTAAAATCAGTTCTAGTTTTTCTTTCTAAAACCTAAGAGTGCGTGATTTTGTTCTGAGTTCCAGCCTTCACAAAGTAAAAATGATATTCTTGACTGCCGCATAATTAAAGCTAGAGAACCTTGGCACAATTTGTGGTCTTTGATTCTCGGCAGTGCAGTTTGGTACAACCTTAAACAGATGGAGAAAGTTCTGTCTTAGGTTAAGGAACCATTTGTCTTTGTGTCAGACTTAGGAAGAAATTTTTGATGACTTAAATGCTTCTGATTGAGTATCATTATGGCATCCCCATGGTACAAGCTGTACTGATAGTAGTAACCCCAATACTGACAACATGTTCAGTGTGAACTGAGATAAAATCATAGATGAAACTGAAATTAAATTTCTCTTTAAGTTATGAAAAATAACTTTTGGACATACTCTTTCTAAGAATTTAACATTTGAATATCATTCTTCTCTTATTTTCAACTTAGTTGTGATTTTAAATTCTCAGGATCATAATGCTTTTCAATGCATTTTAGAAATAGCCCTGATAGTTCTGAAAGGCCTCTCTTTCTACTGGTAAATTCCCTCTTTTGATGGATGTGAAGACATTTGTCTTTTAGATGTTTGAGATAATACATGATAATATGGGATATTTGTCTTATTATGGAAAACTCAGAGAGCAAGAATCTGGAAGTCTGGGTGTGCGTTAATCTTTCAAATGAGTTGGGTAGAAGTTATGTTTGGTGTGTGATAGGATATTGTCATGAGCAATTATTTTCATGCAAAGAAACAAAGGAATCATGTATGATCTTTGTAATTTTATTTAGATAGAACTTGCATGGGTGACATCTAACAGTGTGGTGTATTTATAATATTATCATTTTAATCACCACAGGAGAATAATCTAAGAGAAAAGAAGAAAGGATTAGGTAGTTCATGTGATTCTGTGTGATTTTCACTGTTTTATATGTTTTTAAATATAATATTTAACTATATTTTCTTATATTTTTAGTGTTCTTATATTTTTAAAATTTATTACATTCACTTATTTGACAGCATAAACTATATATATTTCCATCCCTATGAAGGGCTACCCAGTTTATCTCTGCACGTTTTTTGTCCTAATTGTGAATGGAAATGCTGAATTTGATTTGTAATAAATGCTTCAGCTCCTATAACCAGTATGAAGTGTAAATACAGAGTAGTGTACCAAATCAGAACAGTCATCAATCAAATTTTTGTGGGCTTGCAAGCAGATAAGCAGATAAATCTGCCTATAAAAGGCAGATTTGACTACAAAAAAGACTTAAAGGATAGTGAATCTTCTTTTCCTCTTTTTTAATCTCTCCTTTGTGAAGCTAACCTAGTTGATTGGTCTCTTTTAATGGATACATCTATCTCATCCAGAGAAGTTCTTGATGCAGCCAGCACGTAACTGACAGTAGAATTTGACTTTAACAAGTCTGTAGCTCGTATATACCTTGTGCTTGGAAGATAGCTATTATAGGAGACTACTGTTTCCTATTTACCTAAATCTTGCAATATTTATAATTGTTTCAGCAAGTCATCCAAGTTGTAATCATCAAATAAGTGGAAAGAAGCACCTCTGGTTTGCCATTTTCCTTGTAAATCTATCAGGTACTTAACTCAAGCTGCCAGCTGTTTAAAATCAATGCACAACAACAATATACACACACATACAAGCATCACTGTTACCACTGAAAAAATTATTGATCTTGCCAAGGATCAGTTAACTTTTTGAGAGAAAGTTTGTTAATATCAATTCTTACAAATAGTTTAGAAAAGAAAAAAGCAATTTGCAGTTTAGGCTTTGAATTTTTTGTTCATTGTTTGAGAAAAACGTGCTTGAAGATAAAGCTTAGGTGAAACAATGTATTCTTTCAGAATAGTGTCATAGATCCATAGAATCACTAAAAGGCTTGGCTTGAGAGGGAGCTTAAGGATCATCTAATTTCAATGCCGTTGGCATGGAAGAGGTGTTCAGGATCCATCCAGTATATTCAAATATATTATATTCACTAACAGCTCAGTAAAGCTTATGCCAGCTGGAACAGTCTTTGTTTCCAAATCTAACAATAGTCTCCTTGTTTACAGAATTTAGCTTCAAATATGCTTCCATTTTATGGCTCTGTCTTGTGTGCATTCTTACCTCTATCTTATGCTCTTCTTCAAACGATTCTTCAAATCTGCAGTGGCTGAAATTCAAGTACGTTGCAGTATACATGGAAATAGCTGACAACCAACCACAAAATTTAATCAGCTGGTTTCTGTGAGGCATGAATAAGAGGAAATTTTAAATGGATAACTAGAGCAAACAGTTAGGTTGAATGACTTTTATGTTCATGAAGTTAATGTTCTAATTTAAATTTATGTTCATAAAATGGTAATTTACAATTTAACGTTTAGATAAACACTATTAATTGAAGAGAAAGCAAAATATATCTTTTTTTAACAATTTGTTCGCATGCCCTGTATCCAGCAACAGAGGAACATCATAGCAGCTAGCTCTCCCTTTGAGAAGAAGGCTTAACTGGCTGAGCATTTTGCAGTTTAGAAGAAATAACTGGCTGTTTGCTGTGGATTTTTTGTTTACTTCTTTGTTTTATTTTGTTTGTGTTCATTATTTATGTCTTAGTAAAGCTTTCTAGAATGTTTTTAGAAATCAGTAAGGATTTTTGATAAGACATTCTGACCCTTCTTTAACAAAATCATTGTATTTTTTACAAAATCTTTTTACAGTCACTGGGAAAGGAATGATTTCAAATATAGATCACTGTAAATTCTATTAAATTTATATTAGGTCATAAATGTCCCCTGAAGTTATAAAAATAATATGAAGTTTATGTATGTAAAGTAATTGTTAAAATAGGCACTTCAATTACAAAAGGGCATGTTTAAGGAACAGTTCTTAAAAATAACTTAAACATCATAATTTTTACAACTATTTGTAAACTTTTAAAGATGAAAAGCATGAAAAACTGCTAACTGCTATTATTGCTTCATTTTTGTGAACTTCTTTGATTTTAGTGGTAAATAGAACATTAAAGCTTTCTTTTTCTTACATGTAGATTTTCTGTAGTAAATACTGGGTCAAACCAATCTATTAATGAGTTTTTTTGCTTAATCTCAAGATAAACTGATGTTATCATTGACAGAAAAAAAGCCAGATATTAATGGAATGTTGAGTTTTAACATTCAGTTTAGATTAGTTTGGAAAAAAAATCTTCTTAGTAGTCTGTCTGTTGATGTGAATATTTGGATGGAACAGCAATGAGCTACTCATACTATGCCTTCTTGATTTGTCAGCTGATGATAAATATGGAGATTTAGAGAAACATCCGTTAGACAAAATTAAACCAGTAAAATCAATGAATGTTTTGGAAGGACCCAAACAAGGACCCCAACTATTTCCTGTACTAAGTCAACAAATAGAAATTATAAACTCAAGGAAAACTTTTGAAACATTTTCTTTGCCAAACAGTGCCACTTCAATTCTGCTTAGATAATTTTCTACCAGCTGTATTCCAGGAGGTAATTTTCCATGGCTAGTGGAATATCTGTAGAAGAGGAAGTGTTACATCAGCTTGTTACATGATTAGTGCAACAATTCAGCTAATGATACATGATCAAACTTAATGGCATAGAGTTGGTAGCTTAAGTGTGTGCTGTCTTGTAATTTCTTCCTGAAATAACCCAATCAAGCAAGGTCACTTTCTACCACATATAAGTGTGGTCTTTTGACTTCTCACATATCTTAGTAATACAAATGGTTCTGAAAAGTAGTATTAGTTTAAATCAGTCATGTCTTAGTATACTGTATGATGTACTGCAGTCCTGTGTGATTGATATAGCCTGTACTGCAGAGCTCTCCGTGAAAAATTAGCTAGGAAAGTGGGTGAAAAAAGGTCACTTTTTCGTATTTCAGTTAAGATCTTTTCTACAAGTGCAACTGGTTTAAAGAATTATCAGGACTAGATTACATACAGTTTGAGATTTTGTGACCCTTGAAGAGTAAGTATTAAATTTAGGCAGAAGTATTTTCTGATATTCTGCCTCTAAGAGTGTGTTCTACTTCATTGTGCTCATGAGTTCAAGCCTGACTTGAGGTGTAACTCAGGCAAAAGATGGAGCAAGACTGAGCTTTTCTTGCAAAGGTTTGCAAAGCTCAAATTCTCAACTCAGTTCTCAGTGTCCACTTAAACAGATCATTTCTGTTCCCCAAAGTACAAATGTGGTTCTTTCTTGTTCTGGCAGCCTGTCTGTATAGCTGATCAGTGGAGAAGAAGATCCTCCATTTCTGCTGTCTTTTGCTCACAAAACAAGGTATTCCTCTATGCGTGCCTTCATAGAGGAAATCTCCTGATTCCCTCCTAAATTTAGTTGAATATATGCTCACAAACAAATGTGAATATATTATTTAAACCTCTCTAAATTGTTTTAAAGGAGAAAGCACATGAATTTATCAATGATCTAGGACTTGAAAACATGAGCTTTTATCTTGAAGTCTATCATGGGCCTACTGAACATCATAAACATTTTATTACTTCATGGCACTTGCTTTATTTATAAAGTAGAGATAATAAAGCCACTTACTTTGTAAAATGCTTTGAGATCTAGGAGTTTCACGAAAACATTAGTTTATATTACTGTCAGCAAATCTACTTATAATAAAAACCCCAGTAATATAAGCTGTCATTTGATAATTTCATTTTAATTCTTTAAATAAGGTCAGTTGTCTGTTGCTCTGCAAACAGTACCATGAACCATTGGCTTGTCTCAAAAGCCACTCCATTTCTTGCCTGCTGCAGCTGCATGTTGTTGTGCTTCTCCTCCCTCTTGCTCCTGAGAAATTTGTTCAACTTTAGTGAGTCAGGCAAGAATGTTGACTTGTAAACAGTTAAGTGAAAACATAAATCCATGTGCAAACATTTTTGTTTATTGTTTTCGCTGACTGGCTGAAAGCAAGGTCACAGAAGTTCAGAGAGCTGGATATGTGTATCAAATAATTAAAACAAAAAATAAATCTTAAGAAAAATGACACAAAAATACCAAGCTTTCCAATCTTGCTTTCATGTATCTCAAATGTAATAGTTTTCATTAAAACATGATTTTAAGCCAGGAATCAAATGTAATAGTTGGGAAATACCAATCATACATTTATACAGCTGGATTGGCCTTAGGCTTCATTGTAGTGTGGGGTGTTTTTTTTGTTTTTTTTTTGTTTTTTTTTTTTTTTGGAATGCTGTTTCTTATAATGACCTAAGATGTACAGAAAAGTAAACAGGCTTTCTTGGTTTTTGTGAACGCATCATAGAAATACAGGAATTGCAGGAGAGGAATTTTAACGTGGTATTTTACAATCTATCTTCTGCCATTATTGTGGGATTGCCCTCTGAAATCTGAGGTGGAGTGACTGTGTCTGTATGTTACAAGAGCTTCACTTTTAAACTCTAAACACAATAGGGGCAAGCAGGAGGAGCACATTTGGACTGCTTTTCTTTTCATCATAATGGAGATTTGTCTTTATTGCACTTTACCTTCTTTCCGTCTTTCAAGCTGTATTTGCACCTTGAATGTGAACTCATTTGAGACATATAACTGTTCCTTACAACACACACCTTTTATTTAAACAAACTTGGTTCATATACTCACTGTATGCAGTCTGTATTTTATTTTAATGTCCTAAACTAGATTCAGCCACTTAATTGAACCTGTTCCAAAAGCAAAAAAAAAATCATCCAAAGTTTACATTCATTGTAACTGATGTTAATGGGATTGGCAAAACACAAAAATCCCGTGTATAGAGACAGAACTGAATATAGCAAATGGATACATTGTGTTATCTACATTATAGCTGTGTTTCGCAAACAAGGTGTATAAATTCACACATTTCAGAGTGAATTGTGTATTTTATACAGAAGAAAGAGAAGAAACGTATTTTCCCTAATTTGGAGTGTTCTGACTTAGGCCATTCACTGAGTGTTTACTGTGGTTTTAAATTTTATATTGCCACTTGTTGGAAAACATGCTTTTTTACAAGTTCAGGCTATGTGGAGACACACCTATTTCTATTTCACCGGAATAAAGAGTTCTTTATTCTAATTTTGAAGAACGAAATACATGAAAAAAGTAGTCCAGTAACTTTAGGATCAAAACTGCTTTCTGAATAGATTTTCTCTCATCTTTTTCTTTTCCTTTTTTCTTCCATGGGGATTAGGAACCCCAGCTGTTTTCTGCTGATTAAAATATTTCTGTATCTCAAAGTTATTTTAAAACTGCATTTCCAGTGTTAAAATAAAGCTCTTCAATATGTCAGCGGGATCTTCCATAAATTGCACCATTGTTATGAACTTGTGCGGAGAGCACTACGCAAAACCGGTTTGGTTGTCATTCTGCTCATGCTTTCTGTGCACGTAGATTTAGCTGAGCAGTCATTAATATTTTTAAAACAGCCACTGGAGCACCCACAATGTATTTTCAAAATCAAGAGGGCATTAAACTTATGATTTCAAAAAGTAATGAACAGATACATAAAACGTGACCAGGTTTTTAATATTTGCTCATATGATGGGATTTTCTCATAATAGAATTAAATCAGATTTCAAAAAACCACAAAGTCAAAGACACAAGGTCTACTTACATTGGTTTTGATTTCACTTTTTATGTGCAATTTATTGCTTTCAAAAATCAGCATTTCTGATTATTCAGAATTATTAGTTTTGGAAACTGTCATTTTCCGTTCTAATTATTATTGTGTCTTAACTGATGTCAAAATGAGTTTTTCTCCCCTTTTATTGAACAAAAACTATTTAGGGTTATCAACTTTCACCAGTTTTGAAATCCTAGTGAAGCTTTATCACTGGGTGATTGAGACTTGCAAGTATGCAGCTCATGAGATGAGATGCTTGACAGAAATACTATTATCTTTTACATACCTTTTTGCATACATGATGTAAAAGGGTCTTATGTTTTTCTTCTTTCCTTGTCTTTTTCTCTTTTTCAATCTAGTAATTTCAAAGTATATAATTTTAAAATATAAAAGTGTGCTCATCATTTTCCTCAGTACCTACAAGTTTCTAACTTTTACTTAATGTGTTGAGTCACTTTGGTAAATTACTACTGAAACATTATTTATCAAATCTTCTAGTTGTAGTTTTTGTCTTACTACTCAATGTGATGATTAATAAAACCCTGTACTTTGTTGACTAAGCAAAAAAAATTGAAATTGAAATTGAAAAAAAAATAAAAAAGATAGAGAATAGTCTCACAGACCTATGCATTAAAATACTGTGGCTTTAAATGAATGGTGGCCTTTGGCAGTTTACCTGTGAATTAATGGGAGTAGACTACTGGAAATACTTATCAAAAATTGATGAGTTGCTAGTATATGCTATAAAATAGCAACTGCAATTAATAGCTTTTGGAATTCAGGAACCTTTTAAATATTGACAGAAATATGTTTAGAATGGCTGTAAGGGATTTGAAACAAAAAAATATAAGAGGGAGAGTAGGGGATGGAGGGACTTTGAAACTGAAAATACAATACGAAAGCAAATTAAATTGCTGTTAAGTTCTTTCAACTGAGCTGGCTCTTAATAGACTGAATTACTGCAAAATGTGCTAGTGTAGAAAAACAAAGTAAAACTGTAACAGAAACTAGCATAACATTTTAAAATTCAATTTAAATAAAGGATGGTTTGAACAGCTGCAGTGTTTATAAACCAACAACTCGCAAGTACAGACTAAAATGGTAGCAGTGCAGATTTGAAGCTGTTCCAGTGATACTGAAGAATAAAAATAAGATGCCAAGAATAGATGAAGAAATGTAAAACAGGAGTAGATTTTCTTGAATAAGAATTTCAAGATCAGAATGTCAGCTACCCCTTCCTGGAAATGAAACAAGGATAGTACCATGCTAAATGTGTTTGAAGTCAAGCTTTTTGGACAAAGCTGTTAGATTCTCCTACCTGTTCTGATTTGGAAGAAAAGTCAGAAAGAGAATGTATGCGTCACTTCCTTTCTCTCTTTCTTATTCTCCATCTTTCAAGGGCACGTATGATGAATTATGACCAAGGAGTTATGTGTCACAAATTGTTCTCCATGTATACTGCAAGGAAATTATGCAAAGAGAGCAGTTTTTTTGAAAACACACAAAGGTCACAAACTTATTTAAAACAGTTCATAAAGCTGCGAGCATGACACAAATGTTTGACATGGAAAGGTCATCTGGTCCCTGCAGTGAACAAGGACACCTACTGCTAGATCAGGTTGCTCAGACCCCATCCAGCCTGACCTTAAGTGTCTCCAAGTATGGGGCACCTGCCACCTCTCTGGGCAACCTGTTTTGGAGCCTCACCATCCTTATTGTAAAAAACTGGCTGAAACCAGTCTTGGACTACAGTGAAGATATTAAGTTGTTCTTCATTTACTGGTAAATATACATATAATTCAGTAGGATTTATCTAACATATCCACGTCAGAAAACGTTACTTCATGGATGTAATTTATAAAGTTGTGATTTTCTGGGATATTGAGATATCAGTTTCCAAAATGTGGTGAAAGTAGACTCTAATTCTTCTAAGTGCAGTGAATAAAATGCCTGTTTTTAATAATCCTATGTTTTTCACACTGCTCAGAGATCATAATAAGTTCTTGAGAAAGAGATTGTTTGCCATAGATGCTTAGAAAATGGCTTACTTCCTAGTATTACCATACTGTAGGTACCTGAGGTCAGGGGAGTAGGAAGAATATGTTCTTAAAAGAGTCAAGAACTGTCTTTAAATTCCTGATGGCCAACTGTCCCAAAATGCTGATAGAACAATGCTAGTAACAACTAACAAATGCTTCTTTCATTTCAGAAAAATATTAGTAAATCAAAGCCTTTTCAGTATACTTAGTGAAGAACCTATTGTGAGAATCAATTGTGTAGATGATACTCAGTATAGCAGCATTCTGCTTTTCCTGGGTTATTATGTATTATGTATTATTATATATTATTATGTTATTATATTATGTAGTCAAGAGGCAATTCTCCAAAAGCAGTCCAAAACTAGTCTGTGTTATAGGTTAGTGAAATGCGAATGTGCTTCAAATGAGAATTTTTTTCTGCTGTTCTTTAGAAAACTTCGTTAACTTTCTTTTCATTATTTTAGTATTCAGGCTTGATTTCTCCTCATACTTACAGATATACCATCCCCAAATAGTCCACTAGACTGTGCTGTAGGAATTTATCAGCTGGAAGGCTGTACCACATCTGCACAAGAAACTGGATCTTAGTTATCATTGTACCATCGTTGCTTGACACGGATTCTTGCCTTTATTCTGACTGTCAAAGCTGCAGAAAGAACATCAATAGTAGGGGGGAATTTATGCCTTCTGGGCACTGGACACCGTGCAGAGAATTCTAAGTTATTTCTGGAGAGCTTTGACATCAGCACAGCAGAGGTATTGATCTACTGTGACTGGGTGTCAGCTTGATCCATTGATATTAGCAGAATAAAAACATAGCCACAGTTTTAAGGTCTTGAGGGTGTGAGAATCCAAATAATGACCCTATTAAGTGTGCTTTTCAGAGAAAGGTAGTCTTTCACCAGAGATTCCATACAGAAGTTTATAAGATGTCATGCTTGGTTTGTACACTGTTAGTATTCCAATTTCTTTTTCATTAAGAACCATCTGCAATTAGGGATGGAAATAGAGCAACCAATGAGCTAAAGAACTAGCCTACTCTTGTTTTTCTTAGGGCAAAAGAAAGAGGAAAAGGTCAAGTAAAAGATACTTTTTTTTTTTTTTAATTAAAAAAAAATTGCATTTATTCATTTAAAGAAAAAAGCTTTTACTGTAATTTTAGTGGATTTTGCCTAAAAGGACAATGTTACCAGGGCATTCCTTCATTCTCTTTAGGCATTATTATGTCTGTACTTCTTGGCAGTGTATCACATTAAACTAAGTATGTACAACTTACCTGTAGTCTTTTATCACAAATAATCTAGCATGGGTAATAAATTCTGGAAATCTGAGGTTGCATAAAATAGAGATCAAAATAATCAGTCACTCAGAAAACCTGATCAAGCCTGGAATATAACAAGAAAAAATTGTGACAGGAACAAAAGAAAATATGGTTCATTTAATCTTTTATAAATTGATAAACTCTTCCAGCTTTAAAGGAATGACCCTTGCAAAGCAAAATAACCAAATCCATCTTTTGTCACTTTGGTGAGATTTATATGTGGAAGCTGATGATTTTTTTCTGCAGTATTGTCAGTCTGCTTTTGAGATCAATGCCAGTGAAATATTTTGTTTACAATTTAACCTCCATTTCCCCTAGAATTTGAGAGTGTTAATACTAAGAGTACTTACATTTAACTCTATTGATCCGATGGTAAATTAAATGGCAAAAAAACTACAGTTGTATTACTTCGTCAAAATACTGTCAATAGGGAGAAAAATTCTTTATTAAAACAGGATATGTTGCACTGAAATGAAAAGCAAGTTTCATTTCAAAAATGATCTTTAAAAAAAAAAAAAAAAAAAAAACAAAAAAACAGAAAAACCTTCACATAGGTAGATTTATTTAATGGAAATTGTAAAAAGGTAATAAAACTGAAATTGTGTACTGGATTTATTTTATGTAGTGTAAAGACAAAAGACCGCTGAAAGTTTAAAGTAGACATAAAATGTGCATGTGATAGTTTTGTGTTTAAAATACCTTTTTCTTTATGTAAGCAGTTCACTTATAACTTCCCTGGTTTTGAGGTGTTTTCTGTTTGTTTTTGCTTCCTTCCAAATCCTCTGTTGATCTCTGAAATATGACACAGGGACACAGTGAACACTTGGATAAAGAACTTCAGAAAAAAAAAGACAGGGACTCAATTCAGTGAAGTCTATTAAATAAGTAAAAACCGTCAAGGAGGAATTTCCAAGGTAGAATAAACTGATGTTTCAGCCAGATTAACGTAATTGGAGAAATTACTGATTTAATGGGTTGATAAAATTCTTATCACAATTATTAAGCACATGAATGCCTCTCAATCTGCTTGCCAAAGGTTCAAGGGGAGTTTTGGAATTAATTTCAATAAGGCAAGAATACACTTTCAGAAAAATAAGGGAAGTCATATAAAAGTTTCTCCTTGTATGTGATGACCAAATGTAATACGAAAAAAAAAAATAATGTAATAAAAAAGGATATTCAGGACTAATGGTTTTCAATACAATTTGAAGGATTTGCATCAGTGCCACCCTCTTAACATATCTCTAGATATTCAGACTCCAGCAGCTTACAAAAATAAATTTTAGTCTAGTCTAGTCTAGTCTGTTCTGCCATCTAGCCATCTGCAATTATTTTCTTTAATATGACATTGGCTATTTATACTGGAGGCCACATGAGAAAATTTTTTTATGATAAATCTAGATCTGCTACAAATAGGACAGCATGATTCCTTATAATCAGCTGCCTGTATCAAGAATAACAATTGATGCAACAAATAAAAACTCTAAAGAATTCATAACAGATTTTCATGTCCTATGTTTGAATACATTTTACTTTTAGGAATATTCAAAGTCATTCCTTAAACTCACTGAAGTACTGTACTTTGGCACCAAAGCTCTGAATGGGAAGCAAGGCAGAGCTATACCTCACCACAGGAGGACTAGGCACACTGTAACTCACAGTAACTGTGGCCTACTATAGTGCTTTTTGAACAGGTGTTATGCTGACCTATTGATAATACCTGATCTCCAGTCCCTAGGAGAAGTGTCAGTGCTTCATGAATCTCTCACCTGGAAACACAAGTTCACTCGTTCAAGTTATGTAAACTAAAGCTGTAGTATTTCCTTATTCTACGAGTAGAATTTTAGAATTCACTGAGAATGAATTTCTGAATTGGGCATGTACCTGTTGGTGCACGTTGGCATTGATCTGTTGAAAAGCTGCATAGATTGGACAAGTTACAGTCACTGAAGCAAAATATGTGGCTGTATGACAATATTTGTTGATACCAAATCTAATTGGTTCCTCCTTGTATCAGTATCAGTTTTCCTTTGATGCAGAGAAATGTGGGATAAAATTTCCCATTTTACAGTGGGAAACATACACACATTGCAAGTGTGTGGAATATATTCTTATACTAGATGGATAGTAATTAAAGGACTCTCTCCTGTAGTATTTCCCTTACACAGACGCTCAGAAGTAGAATTTAGTTTTAATCAGAGACCTGCTTTTGCAGTAGAAGTTTACTCAAATACACCTCAACCCTTCTCTGCAATTTTGTGGTGGTGTCAGATGAAGTTGCAACTAAAGAAGAAACAAAAAGGGCTAGACAGATGTCTTAAAGACATAGCTTTTGAAAGCTGTTTACTGTCTTCTTGTTTCTGGGTTGGAGAGTGTCGATTGAGAGTGTTGTGGCTACTAGTAGTATAAAAATGCTCATGAACATATCTTGGCCGTCCCTCCTTCTGTGGTAGGACCTGCTCCACTGCACATAAGGCTATTTGTAAGATATCTGTAGGAGGCTACAGTTAAGAAGGATATCTGCCAGATATCTGCTCAAACTAAGGTGTTCAGTTCCCCATTTTCTGAGGGACAGGAGTCTGCTGCCTGAACTTGCTCTCTTTTTTGTCACTGAGCTTGCACTTTGTTTTTTTTCCTTATTATGTACAGGGATTTGTATCTATCTACAGAAATAATAAGACAAAGAAGATGGAGAAACTTGTGACACTAGTTACATATTTTTATTTAACTTATATTTCTTTGGTTTGGCATTTATTAACTTCTGTTAATGAAGTTTGTACTAATTTTGTTATGACGCTCTATGGAAGTGTTTTATTTAAACAATGGAATTTGCCTTTAATTCTGTTTCTGTTACTAAATTAATTACTCTAGTTCAAGAAGATGAGCTAGAAAAGCTGGCCCAAGAAATCTGCTTGGTGAGCTGTCAAGACATGAAAATTTTCTTTTGATTCAAGAGATAAGATAAAAAGATGAAGAAATTCTAGTGTAAATGACAACACACATCAATGAGATTATATACCAATACTGAATCACTGTGTGACTGAAATTCAGAAAGTTTAAAAGTCTGCTAGATAAGAGCTGGATTTTACAGTTCAAGAAATTAAACTGTCATTAAAAAGCACCTAGCTTATTAAATAAATACGAAAAAAATACTGGAAATAATTGAGAAAAAAGAAAACACAAGAGCAAAACCAATGCACATTACATGGTTTATGAAGGTTTCTTCTGTGTGTATCACTCTTAGTAAAAGCAAAAGTCAAGATTACCATAATTCAAAACTGACAGAAAAAAATGTTTAACCTAAAATTTGAAATGTTACAAAGAATCTTAGGAAGGAAGCTTAAAGTTTAGGGGCAAATATCAGTGATCTGTTTATTTTCTTATGCTTCTCGAGGTGATTTCTTGTTGTTACTGATAAACTCTGTTCTGCTTAGCATGCAGACACAAACATGACACAGAAACTGCAACTCTGTCTATGGCCAGGTGAAATAAAAATTTGTTCTTGCTGTTTCCATCAATCTTTTTGAAGGGGGTAATAAAGCTGTCAGGAAAAACAAAAAAAAACGAGGAAAATAAAAAGTAGAATTAGTGGTTCACAGAAAATTTGAATTGTTCCTAATCTTGACTTTGGTCTAGATCTCTCCAAAGTCACAATTTCCAAAGTTCCTATTAACTGAAAGCAGACAGAATCTCATTTCAAAACACCAAAACATGAAATGAAGCAGGCTTCATTGCGGCTTCATTGGTATTCCTACCACTTATACTGCTGCTGTTGACTCAGAGGCTGAGTAGAATACTAATGCCACTGAGCAGTCTGGTGTTCCCAAAATCTATCATTCTGGGTAGTATATCCCAATGTGAGTGCATTCTTATCTTGACTTTCAAACTGGGATCTTGAATCTTTTTTTAATTCCAAAATCCCTGAATCTGGAGCAGGTGGACATTTCCATTAGTGGGGAACTACTTTGAGAAACATCAACATTGAGATGCTTTGGATAAATAGAATATTGTTGCAAAATCATAAAGCACAGAATTCTAGCATTAACAAGGGTTAGTGCCCCTATGAGTTTCAGCAAAATATTTTATTTACTCGTATATATGTCCCAGATCCATCTTATTCTGCAAAGTCAACCTCAAAAGGCCATATTTTACTTCTGTACAGTGATGTCTTACGTACCTCTGACAAACCTACAGAACAGGTCATAGGAACTCTTCAGAAATAGGCAGCAAATGTGTGGAACAACTGAAAGTCTCTGAAAGAGCACCAAGAGATAGAAATCATGACCCAAATACTGCTACTGCCAAATACTGCCAAGACACTGAGAGAACACACAGAAAGATATAGGAGGAGATATTATGGTGATACACTCTGTTGAAATATTTTAATAAGCTTGTGTTGCTGATTTAAGGATTTAATGGGCTTTCTTCCTGGCTCTTCAACAGTCTTCTCGGAGCTGTGATTGTCCTATGTTTGTTACTAGCATACATATGTTTGCTGAACCTGCAAATCAGATATCAGAGTCAAACTAAATACTCATAACAGAAAACAGCTTCATCATTTTTGCTTTCAAAATACTTCCCCTACTTTTTTAACAGAAACCATTTTTGTGCTATTATCAGTGCAGGTAGAATCATTTTTAAGAAGGTTCATGATATCAAAAGAACATTAAAGCTGACATTTTGAATGTAGGTCCTTTGAGCTGAGGAAAAGATTGTTAAAAATACTTTTAATTATTAAAAAAAATGCTTATGAGTCTTATACTAAACTAGTGTTTTAGGGCTGAGTAATGCATTCACTAGGAGAGTTCTCATACATTAATCTGTACGTCAGGATGCTGATCAGCCAACTTCCACATTTTACCAAGATAGCATGTTAACATTGAATTTGACTTATCTTCAAAGTTTTGTAAGTCAAGTGCAATAACAGCTCCACTTGGTTTTTGTTTTTCTTTATTTAACTAAATAAGAGCGTTAGCAAAATTGCATTTTGTATCATTGCTGTGCAGACCAACAGTGAAAGTATAAAGCTGTCATTTATGTGCTATGAGACCATGATTTTTATCTAGCTGTATAAATTGGACAAAATATATTCAATGACAGTCACAGTAGCTAACCTACAAAAGATGTTTAAGAAGCATAAATTAGCCATATGTCTGAGTGTTTCATTAACAGCATCTTAATACGAACATTGATCTTGCTGAACATGGCAGTAACAATGTTTGAAATGGTCTATTATGCTTAGATGTGCATTTTCAATTTCAGAAGATATTAAAAGTTGTTGAGCCTTAACAAATAAACAACGTGAGGGTACCACGTATGTTAAGAGCCAACTATCATAGTGCTTTGAATTGGTATTGACTTTTCTGGTTTCAGAGGAAGATTCTGCCTTCCATTGCTTTGTGAAGATACGTGCATTGTGACATACAATGGCCACATCAACGTAAGCAATAGCAATATCATGTCATGAAGTCCTGCCTGTGTTCTTCTCAATATGATAGTTGGCAGTTGAGAAAAAAAAAAAAATGGATCTGTTTTTGTGAGCTTTCTAGTAGTACTCAGATAAAGTTTTATGATTAGGGAATAAACACAGGCGATTCAGAGCAGGAGTTTATTTCTAATTTGCATTCATTGAACTTGACTACAGTGAGACTCTAGAGCAATGCCTTAGCTGAATGCAACCTGCTGCTCTTATGCCACTGACACTGATGTAAATGTAGATATATACATTTTATCCTTAAATATAAGGCTGAAAGTTTTGAAATTAAAGCTATAGTATTCAAAAATAAACAGAGCACAATATAAGAACAGACTCCCCCTGTTTTAATCAAAGATGTGGAAGTTCATCATATGAAATACTTATGTGTAATTTTTATTTTTTTTCAATAATTAACAGTTACAGAATCACAGAATCACAGAATCACCCGGGTTGGAAGGGACCTCAAGGATCATGTAGTTCCAATCCCAGTTGAAGCTATGTAAACCAAAATAAGGAATATACTAAAAAAAAACTTTCAAGAGCAAAATTTAATTGCCTTTTTGAGGGTGAGGAAAAAGAAAAAAATTCTTTCACTGACATTTCACAGTTTCCTTAGGGTATTTATAATGCTTCTTTCTTTATGCCCTATAAAAACTTTGATAGCATGTTACAGAACATGGAAGAGACTTTTATATACTTCTTCAGGATAGATAGAAGCAGAACTATGGACTCAGTAGCAAGCATCGTAGAAAGCACAGCAAAAAATATCACTCAGAAAAATCATCAGGATGCTGTTAGTTCCTGTTCTCTTTAATAAAAATTGACAGGCAAGAAACTATACTGTACAGTTTCTAAGCCATAAGATGTTTACTGGAACTATTGATGGAGTAATTGAGCCTTGCTTTGTGCTATTTTCTGCTTCTGTGTAATTCTCTGCAAGTTACAGTTCTTTTTGCTTGTTACTGGCCATGAAAACAGTCAGTGACAAGATGGATCAGTTATCTAACTCACATTATCCTGTGTTTCTGTGTAAGAGACATAGGCATAGATTTATGTCTTAAAAATCACATAGTATGTTAAGCTGACAACATTTAGATACATAGATATTCTTAAACTGTCTTTAACAGTTTAACCTGACTTCAAATCCTTTTTTACTCCAGCATTTAGAACGTTTTCTTGAGTTCTGATTATTTCTAAACCCGATAAAATGATAATATACCCTAAAGTACTTTTTTGTTTGTTATCAGGATTGTCCTTCTGTGATGAAGGACATTCTTCTTCATTCTTCTCAGATAACTGTAAATGGTCAAAATATTTTTAGATGTATTCCAGATCAAATTATGACCTATATACTTCAAAATATGCACCATCTCACCTTGGTAGTTAGATGGAAGCAAATAATCGAATTTGCATTATTTTTTACAAGCAATGTTATCAATTGCAAATTATGTTGATGAGATGAATGCAAAAATTTGCTTATTATCAAATTTTAAATGGTGACACTACAGCAGTATTGCATTTTGAAATATTTGTAATACAGCTTATTGCTGTCTTCCATTTGCAGTATATTTGGCATTACTGTGGTGTGAGGAATAGAAAAAAAAAACCAAAATTACTCCCTTTGGATGTATATAAGTTATTATATTTGATGGAAAAATTACATGTGTTTTTTTTTTAAATAAAACTTGTTTAGTGCTATGTCATCTAATTGAAAAATAGTTTTTATTTTCTTTCTATAAATGTTATTGGTTTACTTTTCAAAACTATGCATTTCAGAGTCGTTAAAAAAAAAAAAAAAGCTCGAAGAGCTCTGTTCTTTCATGTTACACTAGAATTTTTTTTGTTTTATGTCCTTCATTTTTCTCATGTTTTATATCTGACAGACTGGTATGAGCAGTTGAGAAGTTTATTCTGCATGATCTGCAATAAGAATTAGGGCAGTTATTCTAACATTATTGATTCTTGAAAGAATGTCTGTACACTCATTCCAGACTGCGTAAATTCTCTTTTCTTCAAGAGTTAGATGCTGATTATCACAAGTCTCATTGTAATTATCTTAGCCAATTGGAAGCAGTAATTTAGATATATTTATTTAGCTACAATGTAATATCATTATCACTGGCCCTTTCCAGTGTGGTACAGAACAAATAGCAGATACTTAGATGAATGCAGGAGATAAAATTGTGTCTATATATGAAATTGTTATACAGGACACTTTCTGGCTAGTACAGACAACAGTTCAGACTTTTTTTTTGCACTTCAGCCATGGTTGAAGTTGTTTCATAAAATTTGTGGAGAAATTCAGGATCTGTTGGCTGAGATACTATATAAATATTAAATAATATTTTAGTGCACTACAAGATGATGTCACTAAAAACTGCTTTTGACAAAGATTCAGAGGTCTTGCTGGGACTTGGAAATTAGCATAGTGCAGTTGGTTTCAGCTGTTTGCTCTTCTCTGAACAGCTTTCCAGTCTGCAGATTGTTCTTGGTAGAAACAGCAGCATCCTCCAGTGCTCTCTTTGAGGGAATTCCACTTATCAGTTCTCTGAAACTTTTCATTTTCTTTCTGATTCAGTTGAGTTGTTCTGATATTCTGTAGTTTTCTCAGCAGCTCACCACTGTCACAGGAAACGGGAAGCCGGGTTTGAACAAAACTCCTCCCAGATCACCTAGAGCTAGGTTACCTAGACTGGACTAAATTTTCCAAGAACTCTGATGAAGTCTTTGGATGTTTCCAAGGATACTTTACTTTCTGAGCAGAGAAACCCCATTTTTTTTGATGTCTTTAAGGCTTATCCTTCACAGAACAGTTAGTGAGACATCAAAGTTTATTCATATGTAGACACAATGAACATTTACAGCTTCTTTAACAACTAATTAAACTGTGTAGCAATTTTCTTCTGTACATGCCATTTCCTTACTGAACTTACAGGTACAAAAACAGGCTGGATTAACGCCACAGTTTGACAGGTAGAAGTTTAGAATGAAAAGAAAGTTTAAATCAACGAAGTATTGGTTAGCATTGGTTAGCATTTGAAAAAATCAGTTCATTCTTACCTTTGTTTAGTGAAAAATGACTGAAGTATTTTCCTTAAAATGAGAGATATGTGATAACTGTCTTTTATTTCCCTTTTGAATTCACATTTTACAAAAATGAAAAAGTAGAAAATGTGGGGAAAAAAAAAAAGAAAAAAAGAATGTGAATCTGTGTTCTATTTTGATTTCTGAATGTTGAAAAAAACCCTTCTAATATTCCCTCCCTCCCCTCTACTTTTTTCTTCATTTTATGCCCTGAATGAAATGCCTGCTTTTCCAGCCAGCATGGGGCAATAAATATTCCTTTAGAGCTGTTTATACTTTCTTTTTGAGCCCTGATGAGAAATCTTGGAAATTTACTAGATTAATATTACTTTTTAGTCAACTCACCTTGCAAAAATGCAGTGTAGTAAAATTACACATTACTCATAAATTCAAATCAAATGAATATTGAGAATTGTCAAACTAATAAAATGATTTTTATTGACTTCTGTCCACTTTCCTGTCTGCTTTCTATACATCTAACTATATAACGAGCAGAAATAAGAAATTCCTGTGGCCTATCAGAAACACCCTGAGTGGTCTCAATATTTCTCTACAGTTAACAGAGCAAAATCAGAAAAGAATACTGTGTATTGCTGAGATGGCTAAACAGCAAACTTATTTCCTGAAGTAGGCAAGTGAATGCCTATATTCTTTTGCTAAACTACATTATATGATTAATCACTCTCCCTGAAAATCTTTAAAGTATCAGAAGAAACGTGCAGATCTTTTCCAAACTGTTTTCCCATACCAATTAATTGTATGAGGTGAGTAAGCAGCATTGACAGCCTCGACATATCAAATTTGACTGTTCAATGAGTTCTTTACCTAGGAATTTGGAGAAGGGAAAAGGAATGCATAGATTTTTGAGAAGGGAAACTAACCAGTAATGTGATCTTAAAATATTATCTGCAGGAAGTTGCTACTTTTTTGTGCATTATGATTTACTTTGACATTTTCTCAAATACATACTTGGTACTAGCAAATGCTGACCAGGGTAAACTGAGGTCTCAGAATTTACAAAATGACAAGCAGTATTTCTTAATAGTTTTGCTGTCAGAAAGATGAATGTAGCCGATTCATAGAAGAAAACTTGCCTGCATCAGAGAGATTAGGGATAGCAGTGCTTAATAACTCCATAGGGCTCAGAGTTCAACCTTTGTGTTTTGTGTGCAATTAAAATTCATCTTTGCTGGCTTTCTCAGGAAACCTGCCTTAAAATTGTAGCTAAGCAGATATAAATAAATACTATTAGTGCTTTCATCCTCTATCAGAACTCTCAGCTTTCATAATCTGAAGATGGATAGTTCTAAAAAAAATACAGATTAATTAGAGTTATGACTGAAAATTTAAGCTTTGAAATAAGAGATTGTTAGCAGGTACACTGAGCTTCAAAAGACACACATTGCAGGGAAGCTAGCAGTTAGGATTTCATGGAAATATGAGCAGAAAATAGCATCAAATCCCAATTAGAAAAAAATATACACTCACTGGTATTAAAGTGTGAAATATAAATAAAATATACTTTATATTTAAATATTATAAAGGAAATTTGAATGCAATATTTATTCTGATGATAGAACTGTCAGTCATTCTGAAGGGGACATTACCTGAAATGAATGTATCAGAAGGCCTGGTCTTCAAACCTATGAAGATAAAGAGATCAAAGTTCTCAAGATACATTCTTGTTCTTTACCGTATTACCAGAAGGTAACCAAGAAAATAGTTGCAGCGAGTAGCAGGATAAATATATTATGTATTAATAGTACATCTGTGTTAATTGAGAATGAGAAATTTGCGGGAAGGAAAAATACCCAGGATGACAAAGACACCTTCCAACTGCTAAATCAATTAAATTCATGCTATTTTAAAATCTGTGGATAGGGACTATACGTTTCACTTTTAATATTGACTGAATCCAGTACAACTAAAGCTTCAGGAGACTCAAAATGAAGCATTTATTTGGTGAGGTCCCGAGCGACTGGAAAAAGGGGTCACATCACTCCCATCCCTGAGAAAGGGAGCAAGGAGGACCAAGGGGTCTACAGGCTGGTGAGTCTCACCTCTGTGAGACTGTCTCACTGCTATGGCTGTGGGCAGGCTGTCTAGTGGTTGTCGACCCTGCTCATGGCAGGGGTGTTGGAACTAGATGATCTTTAAAATCCTTTTCAACCCAGGCCATTCTTTGATTCTATGATTTATAAGTCTGAGAAGAACAGTTTACAGAATTGTACATAAAGGAAAGAAAATATTTGTCTTGGATGACTTTTTTTTTTTTTTTTTTTTTTTTTTTTTTGCTATACAGTTGTACACTTGTATTTTTTGTCTTTATTATCTAAACAAACTGAGTTCTCCAATATTTTGTATGAGCGTTCTCCTCTTCCCACACGTTCCACTTGAGTTTGTTCTGCAATAAGCCATTTGCTCTGTGTGGTAAATTATTTTAACCACTTCTACCTTGCATTTTGCATTAAGTATTTGTAATCTTTTCATTAAGCCTTCTGTTGGCTACGTGACTTACCTATTTTTACCTTAACTCAAGAACTACTATTTTTAAAAAAAAAAAATTTCCTATTAGCTGCAGTTCTAAACAAATGCATAAAAACTATGAGCAACACATATTTGAAGAATAATTAAACATTTCTGATAGACCCAACTGTCCAGATCTATTTAAGAAAATACTTTCACTAATTTCATATGAGTAGAACTTTATTATGTCACAGGCTACCTATACGAGTCAGAAAACTTCATACATTATTTCTATTTATGTCCTATGTAACTCTGCGAGCTATAGTTTAAATGATACCTATGGTTAGAGATCTTAACTCTCCCTTTCTGATGAGATCAGTTTCATCCTAACTGCTCAAGCAAAGTCTTCCAGAGGGAAAGGAGTCCCCCAGAGAGTGCAGTCCTTTGTCAAAGCGTATACAAAAATGATACATTTTCTGTAAAAGCTTCTTCTTACTAGCATGTCATGTGATCCTGTTGATCCTCACTTATCAGGAAATACATGATGTTAACAATGTATTTCCTGTAATTGCCGTGATACAGAAATTTCTCTGACCACTCATAGAACTGCCAGTAATTTCTTGGTCTTGGTTGAAACCTGGGGAAAGGGAGAATGACAGTGATCATCTCCTTATATGTAACTGTTACCTTAGCATAAAATAAGATGAAGCAGAGTATTTGCTCATCAAAAAGCCCTTTATCAGGTGCAAAGTAGACAAGCTGTTCATGTAGTGTCCTTCCTTATTGCTCTTTAAACATAGATATAAATGACCTTATACCATTTTACTCAGGTAAAATTACGTCAAAAAGATATGCAATAAAACAAAATAATATTGGGAAAATGTGCTTAGATTTCTAAAGAGACATCTTTTGTGGTTTGTATCTTGAAATTTAATGAGACAAAGTCTGAATAACTTTGCATACTGGTAAAGGTTTTTATTTTTGTTTCAATCAATAAGTTATATGAACATTTCTCTGACAAAGTTTTTGTCTCAAAAAATCTGCTTCCTCACTTCTGTTTCCCAGATACAGTCGGCATGTTGTTTCCCAGCCAAACTTATAGTTCAGTACTATTCCTATAGCAAGAAACTTGCATAATAAAAGGGAAATAGAAGATGTAGGGGAAGTAGAACTACACTTGCTAATTAGGTGTCCAGCTCTCATTGATTTTGAATAGACTCTGTGTCCCTAAGAATTCTTCATGCCATTGAAAATTTCTCATGTAATCACTTTCTGCTTTGCTTGTACAGCCCCTAGCACTGAAAGACTTATGGTCTGACTAAGAGAGAGCACATGATGCCTAGTCTAAATTATCCTTGATGGCAGAACTACTATTTACAAATGAAAGATTTTAGAAGGAGAGTCTATATTTTTTGACAGAAACAAACTTTAAGGCTGTCCATATTTTACACAATAACTTCTTAACTACTACAGTGCCTGCTTGTGTGTATCTTCATTCATGTGGCTTCAGTAAGTCTATGTGCATTAGATACATTTCTCCCTGAAAGAATTTTCTGAAACACAAAATTACGTCAGAATAACACATTTAAAAGATTTTAACGTTTTACTGAAACAATTACATATTATGAGGTAAGGCAAATTGGAAATTAGTTATTCTGCAAGCCACACTCAAATGTGCAACGTGGAATAATGTCATACGAAGAATGTTTTGAATATATTATGTAACTTTTATAAATCTATTCTAATAGTCACTAGTTAACAACTAATTTCCCCTTAGATTCTAAGTATTCTCCTAGTTATTCAGAAAATGTTGAAATAGTATGTAACGTGTATTGAGTCTTTTCAGAAAGCTTAACCATTAGACTAAAAAAACAATTTTATAGTAAAAGTGAAGTGCAGTGGAGTGCAGTGTAAGTGAAACTCACTGTTAATATTGATGCAGCAAAGTAAAATATTTTCACCTCTGACTCTGTAGCGTACATTTCTGATTTTAGGGAGATGGAGAAATAAAAAAAAAAAGATGGAAGGAGAGTTAGGGGAAAAGATGATAGTGTTCAGCAGATACTCCTAGTGGGAGGTATTCAACTTGAAACCTACATACCTTAATAGGCACGTGGTTTGCCAAAGTATACAAGTTGAGTCTAAATATAATTCAAAACCACTGGAAATGATATGAGTAAGCTTTTTTACAGGTGAATCTCTTCTAAAATTAGGACTGTTAGTTATGATCTAAAAACAAGCGGGAATTCT
Organism: Lagopus leucura; assembly: GCF_019238085.1. Taxonomy (NCBI): domain Eukaryota; kingdom Metazoa; phylum Chordata; class Aves; order Galliformes; family Phasianidae; genus Lagopus; species Lagopus leucura. Next base: position 35,133,923 of record NW_024962264.1, on the reverse strand, counting down.
TATTAATATATGGCAGAATGCCTTGCTGAACAAAACATAATCACACGATATATCACATACAATCAAATTGGAAAGGACCTTGTTCTTCAGTCTGCTCTCCTATCAGTGGTGGAATAATTGCTTCCTCAGAAAGAAATGTTATTAATGGCTCTTTAGACTTTGAATGCAACTCAAATGCTGCATACCAAAATAAAACTATTCTGTTGCAAAATCTGGCTGCTTAGAATAATTCTAAAAAATTGAGGGCTCTGTTTTTATGTCACAAGGATGTAGAAATATTGTCTCAGAAAGTTAGTTGCAGTTTCAGTGTTTCAAATTTTATTCAGAATAAGGAAAAATAAACCTAGTAAGAGAAGTATGTTTTCTTCTAATCCCATTCAGCACTTTGAATGCTTTCATTGGTCTAAGAAATGAAGCAAAACCTCCAAATTAAATATTATTTTTTGCTCTCAAGCACAGTAACTGGAATTTACTTTGTGTATTCCAGTTGTAATCTAACTGTAAGGAAGCAGGTAAAACTTTATAAAAAATTATGAACAGTGAATGCTAATGAAGTAGACACAAAACGGAAACAACAAACAGAAAACGCATAACAGCTAATGGATAAAAACTGCGAAGTTTAAATTGCCCTCAATTCATTAAGGTGCTGACTACCTCAGTCTTCCTTCATTGGTAGATTTCCTAAAAATGCTATCTGATGACAAATCAGTTACATGTGCTCATCAGTATTCTTGAATAACTTTTGCTTTCCAGGAATTGGATTGGTGTATGGGAACTGCTGAGTCACGGCCTGAACCTCTGATTAATCACATGAGGTGAGCCTTGAGTCAGCCAGAGGAGCACAGGTGAAGGCAATTCACCTGTGCTGCCGGAAGGGGTGGAGCCAGGCTGCAGCCCTCCTGGACCTATTTAAGAGCTGGCTACCAGAGGGGAAGGATCTCTTCTGGAGATCCTCCTCTTTGATATCTTCTAGTGAGCTCAACCCAAGGGTAAGCTCTTCTACTTACTCTCTTTTGTGATCCTTGTTTGCTTTTGCCTTACTCTTTTGATTATATTGCAATTATAACATCTTGGTCATACAATTGGTCACACAGCTTTCATTAACCTTTTCTTCTTAGCTATCTGCATTTTCACTTCTTGTTATATGTTTAATGAAATATTATCTAGGCATGCTTCTTTTGCAACACAGGCATAAATAAAAAAAAAAAAACTCTGATAAAAAAAACCTCTATTAAGCTACCTAGTGTGGTGGTAAATGTTAGCCAAGGCTCTGATAAGTCTTTAAAAGAGAGTACAGTGTGCATTTTTATCCAGTGGTGAACTTGCAAATAAGTGTTATAATACTTTTTCCATTCAAATTCTTGGAAAACACCCTGATAATGCTAATTTAACACGAAAAGCAAATAAAAAACAGACCTGTATTTATCAAATTATAAAAACAAAGCTAAATTTGGGATACTAAAAGGGATTTTCAGCTATTTCAGTCTTTAGTTCTGCCCTATTTCCTGTAGCCTCTGCAAACCACAAAGTATTGTATAAATAAATAAAATATTTGAAATATGGTTTGTCAATACTTCAGCAACAGGTCCTCGCATCTCTGAATTTCTGTTGGCTGAAAATTCTTGCTTAGACTTAAATGAAACTCATGCTGTAAGACTTGCATGTTGATTCAGAGGTAATTTTGTAAGATTTATCCTTTTAAAGACTTTAAACAAGTTTCTTACATTACTTGGAGAGAAATGTTTTCCTGAATGTATTTGTTTATGGAAAACTGCAGTTTTAATTAGCTGGATTATGTAATAAATTTAGCTTTTAACTAGAACACAATTAAGTCATTAGCGCTGTAAAGTTTTCGTTTGAAAATAAGCTATTACTAGAATTCTTAAGTTTTAGCTTTTTAATAATTCAGTGACCAAAATAGATATCTATTTTAAATTGCTCATCCCATAGTTCATTGCCAGTTACAATGTCTCTTAGTTAATTTTTGTATAAATAGTGAAATTTTAAAGAAATTTCTGTAAATATACACAAAAACTCCAGAACTCTTCTTTTAACTGATAGTAGTTCATGAAATTTTAAATATAATTCTGTTTTTCTCACCATGGTAGTTGCCTAAACTGCAACTGTATTTTTTGAGCTTTCAAAGTCAAACTTAAAGCATATGCTTTTTTACATAAATATCTTCAACAGCTTTTTTTTTTTTTTTTTTTTTGTTAATGTTTATATTTCATTTAAGTTATGCCAGGATAAGAATGGAAGGATACAGTACTGTCGTCTTTGTGACTGGGAAGCAATCATTGTTTCTGTAATTTTCCAGATAGCCTGCTACGTCTGTGCTGAAACGAATCATACACAATTACCTGAGGCTTATACAAAAAAAATCTGAATTTTCATTTTGTCCTAACTTTTTTTATAAAATAAATTGAATGAAAACTCAAGTTCATTGACATTGCAAGCAAGCATAAACAGTACACAATGTTAAATGGTTAAAAATCAGTGATCCATTTCTAAATTAACTGTAGAATCACCAAGGTTGGAAAAGACCTCCAGGATCATCTAGTCCAACTGTCAACATACCACGAATATTTCCCAACTAAATCATGTCCCTTAGTACAACAACAAAATGTTTCTTGAATACTTCCAGGGACAAGGACTCCACTACCTCCCTGGGCAGCCCCTTCCAGCACCTAACTACTCTTGTGAAGAAAAAATTTTTCCTAAAATCCAACTGGAACCTGCACTGCTGCAACTTGAGGCCATTCCCTCTATTCCTATCACTAGTTATGCGAAAGAAGATCACGAACATAAATTCAATTTTTGAACTTTTTTTAAGACATTTACTTGTACCAAAGATTATTCTCAAACTTACTAGTAAGTTATTTAATTATTTCCCTGTAACATTTTATGTATTTTAGAAAACGTTGCCTCTATTTTTGACCTAACATTAGGAAAACTTTAATCTCAATTTCTGCTCTTTATCAATTGAACTTCATAAAGTAAGGAAATTGAGAGCATCCTCGCATCTTCCAGAAAAGCAATTGCATTGGAAAGCTTTCTCAGGAAATATGCAAAAGCCTATGTGGCAACATTGCTTCTCATCACACTTGCATATGAAATAGAACCTTTCTTGTCTTACTAGTTATTTAAATACAGCTCTGTGTTTAACAGCAAGTTGGCGTAATCTTGGATCTGTGTGATCAACTGTAAAGATGAGGAGAAAGAAACATGGAAAACGGCAAATCAGGATGCACTTAGGTAAGCTCTTTAGCAAGCATTCTGTCTATATATACAAGATCGCTAGTGATGTATATAATTTCCCTGGCATCACTTTTTCTTCCAGAATCTTGATTAGCAAAATTTCCCATGCTGGAGCTGTGCACCTCTCATAAATACAATGAAAGAAAACAAATTTGTTGGTTTCTCTATCAATTCTGAAATTTAGTTAACATTAGGAAGGAAAAAGAAACAGACAAAATGTTCCCCTATTCCTTTTTGAAAATAGTCACATCCAGGTAAAGATATTCTAACTGAATGGCTTAGATATTTTGTTAGAAAGTGCATGGGAACTGCTGAATCACAGCCTGAACCTCTGATTGACCACCTGAGGCAAGCATTGAGTCAGCCCTTGGTGCACAGGTGAAGGCAATTCACTTGCTCAGCTGGAAGGGGTGCAGCCTTGCTCCACCTCTCCTAGACCCTATTTAAGAGCTGACTGTCCCTCTAGAAGGGAGCATTTGGAGAATGCTTCTCTTGGAGTCTTCTTAGTAAGCCCAGGGTGGGGTAAGCTTTCCATTCATTCTTCTTTAGTGCGATAGTTTGTTTAGTCTAACTTTCTTGTATGTTTCTTAATTATAACATCAGTATATTCACTGATTATACAGAAAGCAAATAGATAATGTGGCTGAAAACTGGAATTAAAGGAAAACTTAGTCATGTGATCTGGCCTAACCACAGTTTTGTTATGAGTTTATGTTCACCCTTTTTCTAGCATAGTGTTTTCATTATTCCTATACTTCATATTCATTGTTAACTCTTCTCTGTTGTAACTCATGTTGTTTAGTATTACAGAAATATTTTCTAGTGACTTATTTTTCTAGTGACTTATCTTTGTAACCTATTTTTACAAATATTTTTGAGCAGTTCTCAAGACTATTGTTATCTCTTGTTGACCAACTAAGTAGTGATTGCTGCACATGTCAACGTAATCATGACAAGTTAATCAAAATCATAAGTCTATGAAGAAACAAATTAATGCACACAACTATGCAATAACTGTTGATTTATCTGTATTTTACTGGAGATTGTTTTTAAAAGATATTAACGGTAATAAAGTTTAGGAAATTTATTATCAGGCCTAGTTATTAACATCTGCGAAAATTTGTGTAGGTTTATAGCAGGTTCAGGGTGAATGATTGTTATTGCAACTCTGTTATTAAGAAATAATTCATCTACTATATTACATAAAGCACTGAAATATTCACATCCTTCAGTCTCAGAGACTTCAACCTTTCATCAAGTGCTAACCCACATGAGTCCTCCACTGTATGTCATGCTGTAAATAACAAGCAAAGTATACAAGTAGGTCTTTCTTCTATCAGTGGCTTGAGAACAAAAAATAATAATTCTGTAATTAAGTTCAAAATAAAAATGTTGAAAAAGTATGAATCTGAAGACATTATTGATGAATCTGATAAGTAGAACATTCTGTTTTCTAACTCAACTTCAAGACAAGTAACTTATATGTTTTAGGCTGACTCTACTGGCATAGAACTGCAAAGATACCACAAGCGAATATTTTTTAATTAAATGGAGGAGATGTGCTATTATTTAAGGGAATAAAATTCATAAACATTCTTGCCAAATAGAGGGAGTTCGGGGTTATTCAAGCTATTCCATAACACAAAAGGGAAAAAATGCAAGAAAATAAATTACTTGAATTATTATGATGGTTTGGGGATGCTGACTTTTCATTTATCTAGAACAAGAAGCAGTTTAAAATATGGTAGCTTAGAGGATGTTCTTTTTTTCTTAAGAATTCTTCAGATCTGGTGGTGGGGGTTGGGGAGAAGAGAGGTAGGAGGTGAAGATGACAGGGCACTATCACCAATTCAGTTTAATGTTAAATGCCAAAAAGCTTTTCAAAATCAAATACAGAAGGGGAAATTAGCATAAGAATCACCAGTAATAAAAGTAAGGAGAAAGAATAAAGTAATTGCTTTTCACCAAAGTTTAAAGTAAAGCAATAACAGAGAAAATGCTGCAGCTTAGCAAATGACTTGCCATTGCAATGATTCATTTCTATCCTATAATAGGTTTTATTTCCCTGTTTTGCAGTAATGCATTCATTACGTGCCCAATTTAGAGCAAAGTTAGCCAGAGAATTCTGTATAAATATACTACAGAGTCACTTGTCAGCTCATCTTGAATGCTACATCAGCATGACAAACTGGATATCAGTGTAACACAACAACCAGTGTGGATAATAGTTGTCTAACACCATTTTATTAGCTTAAAAATAGGTTAGTATAACAAGAATTCATTGCAAAATTGATTAGACCATGTTCTAGAGCTGGTAGCACATTGTTCTGACTGAACTTAGCATCAGAAGGACAGGTTTTTCAAATGTTTAATTTGTATGATGATTTTTGAACTAATGGCATTAAGCTTAGAGTCATAGAATGGGTTGAAAAGGACCTTAAAGATTGTCTAGTTTCAACCCCCCTGCTATGTGCGGGGCCGCCAACCACTACACCAGGCTGCCCAGAGCCACATCCAGCCTGGCCAGGAATGGGGCATCCACAACCTTTCTGTGAGACCTGTTCCAGTGTGTCAGCACCCTCTGTGTGAAAGACTTCCTCCTATTATCTAACCTAAACCTCACCTGCCTCAGTTTTATACCATTCCCTCTTTCCTATCACTATCAACCCACTTAAACAGCTGTTCCCTCTTTTTCATATGCTCCTTTCAAGTGCTGGAAGGCCACAGTAAGGTCTCCCCAGAGCCTCCTCTTCTCCATACTAAACAAGCCCAGCTCTCTCACCCTTTCTTTATAGGAGAGGTGCTCCAGCTCTCTGATCATCTTAGTAGCCCTCCTCTGGTCTATTTTCCTCCCTTTCTTAAAAATGAGAGTAATAAGAGTATGTTTTCCTTTTATCAGTCACTGAGGATCTTGCATGACAGCAGTAATTTTTCAGATATGATGGAGAGTGGCTCAGCAACCACATCAACCATTTCTCAGAACCCTGGGTTTCATATCATAAGCTCATGCACTTATATGCATTCCCAGTTTCATGAAGAGGTCTTGGATTCATTCCACTGTTACAGTGGAACAAAATCTGTTCCTCTCACCCATGCCTAGAGATTCAGAGAGCTGGTGGGGACTTGGGAAGCCTGAACGCAAGTGAAGATTGAGGCAAAGCACTTATTGAGTACCTCTGCTTTTTCCATGTCTGAGGAAGCCAGTTCTCTGTTCTCATTTACCAGAGGGAAAGATTGTCCTTGATCTGTCTCCTTCTGCCTACGTACATGTAGAACCCCTTGTTATTTTCCACATCCCTTGCCAAGTTCAGCTTCATCTGTGCCCTAGCTTTCCTGATCTTATCTCTAGACATGTGGACAGTGTCCCTGCATTATTCCCAGGCTGCGCAACCTTGCTTCCACTTCCTGCATGTTTCCCTCTTTTCCCTCAGTTTAAGCTGTAGGTCCTTGCTCAGCTATGCCAGTCACCTCTTTTGCTTGATTTCTTTTGCTTGAGAATGAAGAGCTCTTGTGCTCACTGAAGAGTGTCCTTAAAGAGCTGCCAGCCTGGGGGATCCCATCCAGCAGTTCCTTCAGCAGCTGCAAGTTCACTTTCCTGAATTTCAGGGTTCTGACTCTACTTTTTGCCAGGCCTCCACTTCTCAATCAAACTCCACCAGGGCATGGTCACTAGAGCCCAGGCTGCCTCCAACCTTAATCTCTCTAATGCTCTCCTCTGCATTGGTGACCGTGGTGTTGAGCAAGGCTTCATCACAGTTTAGTGCATCTAATACCTGGATCAGAAAGTTATCCTCAAGAGACTCCAGGAATCTCCTGTATTGTCTGCTACCTGCTATTCTAGCAGATATCCGAGTTGAAATCCTCCATCAGGACCAGAGCCTACAAGCACGATGCTTCTTCAAATTGAAGAAAGAAGGCCTCATCAGGTGGCCTGTTAATCTGATGGAGGTATTTGTGTTTTGACACATTGTATGCAGTCAGTTCATATGAGTCTAACTGCAATCATCTGCAGAATGACTGTTAAGATTATACAGATCTAGCAATTTTAAAATTCTTTGTGTAATACAGGGTGTGGGAAAGTTGTATCTACTTATGTCAATGAAACAATATCAAATAGATGTGTTTGGCGCCAGCAAAGCCAAATAGTAATTTAACACCAGAAATTCTCACCCATTTCGTGTTTACTGTTAATAACATTAATTTTCAGAGAAAAGAGGACATATCTTAGAAGTTTTTTTTTTTTTTTTTTTTCGAAGATAAAAGCCGAAATAATAAAGCCATCTCTCAAATGTATGCACTAAATTTTTCTTTTTCTTAAGCATTAAGAAGCTAGTGGATTTTCTGTGCTTCTAGTACCTTACAGTCAATGGATAAGGTTTTGACTTCTTGTAAGAAGGAAAGCATTGGTTTTAAATTTATGTTCCCAAGGCAGGCAGACAGCAACTACTTGAAGCAGTTTTCAAAGGCTTCTCTGCCTTTACGTTGACTGCCTTGGCAACTTACACATCTCATTTCAGTGTTCCTTAGGGTCAATAAAATTATGTGAAAACTGTATACATTTTTAACCACATCCAAAACACTTCATTTTGTCAGATGAGTGGGTTTTGGTAATTCATTTCCAAGAAGTTGTTAATGAAACATCTGAAATGAAAATTGTCTTTCAATAAGTTTTAACGGCACTTGATTTTTACAGTGTAACAATTGCACATTGTGTACGTATTACCTTTTTTCCTCATATTGACAGGTTATTTTTAGAGATGCAAAAGTCATGAAAAATAAATGCATTATCAAATGTCACTCAAAATCATAGCCCAATATATTTAGACTTTGCCACTCCTAACATGTTTTGGTTTAATGTCATTAAATGCTTCCTTGCATCACTCATATCCTAAGGATTGTATATTGAAGTAATAATAGAAGGAAAAAATCTATTTGTGACAAAGTCAGTGTCAAAATTGGAGATAGATACACCTCTGGAATGTAGCAGTGGTAAAAATATAGCACTATTGAAGTTAATTGCAGAATTGTTTTTGAATATGATAAGATTGAGTCTTCATGCTCAATCTTATTTTAATGATTTACATGTTCATTTTCTACCCTAAAATGATACATTTTAAAAATTCAACCACTTAGTTATTCTGACATACAGTCCAGGAGAGCAGGTGATCTGGCAACTGAAAAATATTATGACTACTGGAAACTGTTTTTAGAAATATCAGTTGCTGAACTGGATTTCATTTTCAATTCATTTTTTCAGTTTTCATTTCAGCAAAAACAAATAGGTTAAGAGCCTTCTCTTTGAAGGTTGTGTTCCTTTGTAATACAATAGATGGAAGTGGTATTCACTGCCCTTATCAATAGGCAGACTTATCCAAACATGATTATATCTTCCTTACAGTTGAAGTTTTCAGCTTCATGAGTTAGGGTATATTCTTGATGAAGTCATTTCTTGAACAACTTAGAGTTTTATTCATCATGTTCACTTTAGACAATATTCCAAGTTCCAGAGATGTGCTCTCTACTAAATTACACAGTCAATCATGCACAAAATGATACATCTATGGCCAAGCACCTTTATGAAAAGGTACTGGCTTTTAATTATTTGTCTAGGAATATCTGTTATTAGTTCACAAAGCAACCAAGTGTACTCTTGCAGTATCTTGGTTGCAGAATGGAATTGTTTTGTTTTACTTTCAGAAATAAAAATAGCAGTGATACTTTGTGTCATGGTTTTATGATTTTTCTTATTGGTATTCCACATCATAACATCATGTAAAGCACTGGCAGTGGAAGAGTTAATGCTCCAGTTTCATGGACTGCTGATCTTCTTCAGATCACTGCTGCTCTTCTGTATTTAGATCCATCTACCTTCCTTCCTCGTAGTTTTAAGGACTGTCGATTTGACACGTGCAAACACTGAAGTTATTAATTTAACAGTTTAATTTACAAAAAAGTTTTTGTGACAGTGATACTAAATGATGGAAAAACAGGTTAGCTATTGGGGACAATATTGCACTATATATATATATATATATGGCCGAGTTATTTATATTTAGGTGTAGAACACTTTAACCAAGTGAAAGTAAACCTCTTAAGTCAACTAAAACACTTAAAAATAAAATGTACCACAGCAATGAAAACAGTCACGCAACTCTAGGTAATCTAATAAATATTGTTGTGTTGTTTTTGTTGTGTTTTTTTTTTTTTTTTCTTTTTAAGCATATGAAAAGTGTAGAAGTGAAGACTGTTGAGTAGTGACTTAATGGACATTGAAGAGAGCATTAAGATCCGGTTGAATTACGTGCAACTGAGCTTGATGAATAGTTAGAGCAAAATGAAACTAAATTTAGTGGCCATCTTTGCTGCTAGAGACTATGATTTACTGGCTGAAAATGTCAGAAAGGAATGAGGGCATTGGAAGATCTTCCCCTTAATACTTTGTTGCATAAATAATCAGGACAATGGAGAGTACTTCAAGAAACATTTAAGAAGTAGGAAGACAGGGAATGAAAGATTTACTTCAGTGATGGCAGGTGTCCACACTATCTAGATGACGGGTTGCAAAGAGGTCTTAGTATGGAAGTCAGGAAGGCGGTTTCTTCATGGCTGCATCTTGTCTGCATACTCATGACACTGGAAGGCTGTCGTGCATCCCTGTTTGTCACTGGCTTCATTGCATTTAAGTTCAGCTGGTTACCAGGTGGTAAAAAGGCTTTTCAGCGGTTTTGTCATAATTGGTCAGTAGGCACTTCAGTTCTTTGTGATTTCATTTATTATTCTATTTATTGTCCCCTAAGCTGGGGACAGAAACCTACAACTGCATTTACAAAATGCTATAAAGCTAAGCAGTGCAGGCAAGAAAGCTCACATCTTACTTCAAAGATACCAAATACATTTTAAATATTGTCCAACACATTAGGACTTTCCACATATTTCCTGGAAAGGAATGTGAGAAATTGAAGTATTTTTATTAACTGCAGAACAAGGTGGGCTTTGTAGTTACCTTCTTGAAACAAAACCATATTGTGGTTATGTCAAATCTTACTTATGTTAATGTTTATTGCAATATATTATAATTTGTACTGTGATATAAGTTATTTATAATACAAAGTTAAACTTGTTAATCAAATCAATACAGGTAACGTGATAATACTTCAAATTAAATTAGTTCTTGGATGAGTACTTAATTGGCATGTAAATGATGGTTATTGTCAGTTAATTAAATGTCAAATGTTTGTTCAAAGTGCATGATTTGATACATGTAATGTAGTTAGAAACATGGCCATGGAAGAGTAATTTGCAACACATTTGTTTGGACTTGGTAATCCTAGAATATTCCTGAAAATGCTTTTTGCTCTCTGAAAGTGGAACATTTGTGACTTCTTTTTTTTTCCTGAATACACTGCTAGCATAATAGCAGGACTGTTGTCTGTATGAATAAGTGAATCTGCAGTGTTCTGAGTTTTCTAACTTAGGGTATGGAGCTGTAACACAAAATACAAATGATCTCTTCATCATTTTCGCAAAACAAAACAAAGTAATTTTGGCAGAAAACGCTACTGTGTATGCTGTCAACTGTACAGTTGACTATTTCTCCTCAGGCTCAATTTACGGCTAGAAAATTTTACATTAACAGCTGTGTATTTTATTTTCTTTTCTGATGTTGAACTTCAGTGATTGTTCCTACAGAGTGTCTCTGAATCTGAATGAGTAGATAGCTTGTGCCGAAGGAAGTGGAGGAATGTATATGAATGACAGAGAGGAGGGGAAGTGGAGGAATTCTGTGGCCTTTAAATTCTGTCAAAGTAATTTCATTTCTAATCCATTACTTTATTATCCCTTATCACCTGTCATCCTGATAAGGGTAATGATTTAAGTATGGTACACAGCATGGTACTTCATTTTAGCTCAGTTAATTTTGTCTTTCGTTTTTCTTTGATAACTCAATATTGTTTTCCTTTTGTCCTTAGAAATAATTCATAAACTACATCTATACTGATTCTCTTCAAGAATGTTTTTTTAAACAATTTGTTGATGTTTTCTGTTGAGGGATGGTGCATTTCCTGAATGTTTTCCGTATACAATTTTAATAATAATAATAAATACCTTCAGTGTGTAGCAGACAACAGAAGAAACTTAAAATTACCTTTTTTATTAAAGGAGCTATTTATAATAATGTAAACTAGACATATTTTAGCAAAATTCAATACTCTTACTCACTGAGCTGAAACAGACTAATGGACTAAATGCTGTGAAACTCAGCTGGAAATCCTTATTTTCATACTCTGCTACATATTTGATGGATTAGGAAGTTATGGGTGACCTTTTAAAAAGATATGTATTTTTTGAAAGGTGTGGATTTTCTGGTCCCACTGAAATCCTTGTTTATTTGGTAGAGAGAAGCCTTACAAATGGTTTCTGTTCAAGAGTATAAATACGTCTGTTTTTCTGTTTTGTATCTTTATTATCACTCTTCACTTAGCAAACTGAGTTTGCATCTGAGTACTAGAGTGATGGAAGTTAAGGAGTGTCAAATGGGAAGTATAAAAAAAAAAAAAAACCTCCTGGTTTAAGGATGCCTAAAGTTGGAAGACATATAAGCTTAACTGGTTGAAACAGGAATAAAAGTGTATTACCTGAAAGGTCATTATTCATTTTTGAATGGTGCCCTACCGGAGGAAAAAAACAGCATCTAAACAACAGATTTTTCAGAAGTTTTTCATTAACATAAACTTCATATCACTCATAAATTGATTATTTTTTAAATATTTTTCATTTGTCATTAACAAGTACATACATCTGGAAGGAAATATCCACATACAACATGATAAAAAAAAAAAAAAAAAAAAAAAAAAAAAACTTAAAGAAAGCAAATTGGTGACAACCCTTGAAAGGAATTTGTAACTCAGTTTTGACTGAGTTTTTGTGTTTGTGGATTTTTTTAAATTACTACTTCTATATTTATTTAATAAGTGAACATCAGTTTATGATAAGAAAATTTCTATCTTGGAGAGCTATTTGGCAAAAGCTTTCCATTAGTTATCACAACCTGCATAATGAGTTGGAAGTAATGATAAAATACAAGAAATTTCAAAGTTCTTCAAATCAACACTCCAAATAATAAGATCTTACAGAAATATATAAATAGTGATCATACAGCAAAAAGAAGGTGGATTACAAAGTTTTATTTTAGCCATGAAAAATTGATAAATAAAATGGAATTTTTTTATGTTTTATAAGTAATCCAGAGCGTTCTACAGATACTGAGATATGTAACAATTGGATCACATAAATTAGTTCAAATAGTCTGAAACTTTCCACTCTAGAAGACAGGATTGTCAATACAATTTTGACTTGACTTACAGATTCTGTCCTGGAATACAATGAGCAGTTACAGCACTGTTAGATATGTGTTTCATGAAAATAAACACAGTCATATTTCTATACAAATATAAAGACTTTATCTACTGTTTTAGTTTATTGTGAAACTTCATCTGAGAGATGATTCATTTCAAGATATTAGTCTTTGTGGCCTGGAACCTGCGACCTGCCATTAGAAAAATATATCTCTGTATCTCTTAGGAGAACTTCTTGAGGACAGCATGACTGGATCAGATCTCATCCAGTGTCCTCTCAAAAGCAGTGATCATCAGCAGCTATGTATGACAAAGGAAGAAAAGGATAAAAATATCTTATCTATAGTAGACCCCCAGTATGCATCTGTTTTCATTTCAGGGACTTAAACTGTCCTTGGAGTTCATGAGGTTTTATGTATTTCGTTCTATAAAAGAGCTTGTGCGTTCAGTGATACAGCATTCTTTTGCAGGTAGGAAAGATTATGTCTTTTGATAACTGTAATCATTTACAGTTTCAGTGTACTCTGAAATACGATACTCATACTGTGAAGGTAACTATCAGAGTCAACCTTTGAGAGAGTCGCTAAGCCCATGTCTTGTTGTTGCCAAAATATGTTATCTAAATAAATGCCAGAAGATTATAAATACTCCAGCTGAACAGAAAGCACCTTCTAGAATGTATTTCCAGCAAAATGAAGATGAGAAGAAAAAACTGGGATATATGCACATAATGTCTCAGAAAACATTTGTTTCTGCAATGGAATAGAATACCTCAGTAAGAAAACTGTAGAATTTAACATCTGAAACAAAAAGCTTTACTTGGAAAATGTTCCTTAAACATGTTCTAGTACAGATTGGCTGATAAATAGCCATGGTCAGGTTGTGAGCTTATGGGTTAAAATCAAAGATCGATCCAGTGAAGGACATCTGGTTTGGGGATGCCCCATCCCTGGCGGCATTTAAGGCCAGGTTGGATGTGGCTCTGGGCAGCCTGGTCTAGTGGTTGGCAACACTACCCATGGCAGGGAGGTTGAAACTAGATGGTCGTTGTGGTCCTTTTTAACCCAGTCCATTCTATGATTCTATGAAATTAATGATGCTGTAAAAGAACAGTTTTAACAGAATTGCAAATGCTTTTGCTCACCCCTGTAGCGCATGTCCATAAAATTTGTTTCTGACCAATATCAAGAATTCTTGAAAAAGTGTTACGTATTACGCAATTTTTATGCCAACATTTTGTATACCAATTCAATGAAGTAGTGCAAGTGGTTGCTAATTAGGTGCAATCCACAGAGTCTCATCATCCTGTCCTGGCAAATGTGTAATTTTTTTGTTTTGACAAATCATCTTTTACTACAAAGCACTAACATATTTGTCTGAAAGAAATGCTGTGTGGAATTTTTCAGAGTTGTCAGAATTACAGGTGTATGCTAGATGAAGCTGGTTTTGTCAGTTAGGAATGTTGTACCAGTACTTCCCAACCATGTGTAACATATATTCACAAGTGTCCATAATAGATAGTATGATTTAATCAAAGATTAGACACTTTCTACAGGCCAAGTTGTAAACTGTATACTTATATAATTTTTCTTAAGAACTTAAGTAGTCTTCATACTTACCAGACTTTTGTAAAGGAGGCATTCAGTGCTTGGCAACTGAGGAAAGAATGAAAATGGGTTGCACTGAGCAATGATTTTACTGGAAGGAGATGGATCTCTTTGTCCACTTATCAGAGTAAGAAGGGAGAATCTTTGATATACCCGGAGTGAGATTGAGAGACAAAGTCAGAAGTTGTCTGACTAGTTTATTAACAATTAAAGTGATGGGGAAAGGAAAGGCTGGTGATTATCACAAATCAGGGCAATGGGGAAGGGAAGGTGGGTGATAGAAAAGGTGGGAAAACAGCAAGAATTATGTAAAGTGGAACACCAAGGATCCAGCAGTGTCCCGTTGTACGCCATTCAGACCATCTAAGGCCTATGCAGGAGTAAGGGCTCAGGGGAGAGGGTGGCAGAACAGCTGGCCTTATGCAGCAAGCAGGTGAACAGTAGGCAACCAACAGTGGGACCAGGGGGAACAGACACAGTTCAGGTAGCAGGCCCAGGAGAATTGGGCAGCAGGCAGGTTATCACACCACAGGGTGTCCGATATTGGGCACAGCCCTCATTGGTTATAGGGGCCTTTTCTTTTCCTCTTCTGCTGGCATGGCATTCCTGGGCACTAAGTCTTTTTTTTAAAAAAGTCATAATTTATATCTTGTTATCAAAAAAATGATTTTCTCCCAGGTTTTTGGAGTTATTTCTTTCAAGAAACAAATCAAGTTATTGTAGTTATTTAGCATCAGTGTCGATAATAACGATTTGTAAAAACTGGGTTGCATGTACCAGGTTCATAAATGCGTTTTACTGTAATGAATCTCATTTTGTGTGTAGATTTGATGTATGGTGAAAAGGAAAATAGGCCCTGCAGATTTGACATGAAAGAGCCATCATGTTGAGCCAGGGCATGCTTGTTCTTATCTTGAGCTAATTCTGGGTTACTCAGTTTTCAGCGATTTCAAATGATGAGATGCAAATGATGGCATAATAAATGGAGTCTTTAACATTGAAGGAAAAGGTTTTTTTCATTCAATCTGAATAAACAGGGAAAATAATTTCATTTGTTCCATACTGGTAAGATCCCATTTACAGGATAGATTTTGAATACCAGTGCATTTGTGGAGGACTTATGAGCCAGGGTAGATTCACTTTCTGAGAGGTAGTTAAGTTAACCACAATCATTGCCAGCAGTTCTAAGCTAGGGTAAAGTATAATGTCCTTAGCACAACTAGAAAATTAGTTATAGATTGAGGAATGCTAGAGATCTCTGCCTTGACATTCCTAAAAATGATTAGTGAAAAATTAGGAAGGACAAAAAGTAGACCTAATCAGTAGTTCCCTCCAAAGTTCAGTCAGCTTTTTGAAACTTGGAGTTGATTGAGGGGGTTGATCACGGTCCCAGCTCCGGGCGCAGTTCAATTTCTCATTCTGGTAGTACATAAACTCAGTGGCTGAAAGTGGAATTTCAGTGTATTTGGAGTAGAAGTAGGATACAGTATCGTATGGAGTAATCAGCCATTAGGAAAAAGTTTACCAAATGAGGCAAAGAATTTCTTAACAGATGAAAATACCTTATGAATTTGATGCAGCAACTCTTGAAAAGAAGAATTTCTGATGCATTACACAGGTCAGATTGTGATAATAATGGTTCCTTTGATCCCTAAAACCTGTAATAACATTGTATATAATTATGATAGAAGAAAAATAATCTCAGGGAATTTTGTTATAGGGTTATAGAATGTCATATTATCATTTTCATTCTAATAGAAAATATTGATCAAATACTGTAATTTGTGGGCCTGCAGGAGGGTGGACACTTTCTCAAAAGAGAAAAAAGTGAATAGGTCAGTATATTTCAATCAAAAATATATCTTGGTAATATACATATAGGACACATGCTTCTAGAATGTAAGATGTTTGATTGAAAGCAACACATATTGTAGAAAGAAGCTGTCCTGAATTGGATTTGAACCATCACTGCAGTTAGAAAAATGCACTAAATAGTCACAGAAAGCATTAGAACAAAAAATGGACTTACGCTTCAATGAAAGACCTGGTTTCCTACAGTGAGAATGAAGTTTTAGGTCATTCCAGTACTTCAAGAAAAACAAGTGTTTGAATTTAAGATGCATTGTCTAATGCATTCCATCAAATGTTGAAGAGTGATAACAGCACAGTTGTTCTTTTGCCTTGACTAAGTTAAAACAGAGGAAGATGGAAGACAGATGAATTGATTGGTTTTTTTTTTTTTTTTATTATTTGATGCCAACAATGAGTTGGTTTTACAGTCTCTAATATTGCTATCCTAATTGGAGCTGGATGGGGCTGGGCGTTAAATTTTTTCATCATTATGGTTCAGAAACTATAGAATTATAAATATTTCTCTGTGTTCACAGAAGTTCAAAACTCCAAGATAACAAAATTTGTCCCACAGGCTTTTCAAAACAGGTAAAAGAGAAAATATGACACCTGTACAAGTATCTGAGACTTGTATTTCCAAGGTTACTGTTGGGGGAAAAAAAAGATTATCACAAAGAGCAAAGTATAATATTGAGCTCCAAACACTTTTTCTCTTTTATAAATAATAAACAGATTTAGTCCTACTTCTCACATTGCTTCTAATGATCAACTGTATTTATAGCTCAAAAGCACATGCTGTCAAACTGCAAAATAGATCTGAACTGGACAATGTCTTAAAATTATAGCTCTATCATGTTTAATTGTCCTGATATTATAGTAATAATACTGACAATTATGAACTCACTATTAATGTGTTTGTCATAAAATGCTTACATAATTGCTTCTAATTTTTTAGCTTGACCTTAATTTTGAAGGGCAACCTAGAAGTTCCTAGTGTGAAAACTTTACTTGGAATAGAAGGCAGGCTGGGAGCATGATGCTTGAACATGAAGCTTGGTTTTCCAGAATTTCCTTCTTGCTGCTTGACAATATCTGTTGGATAAACACAACATTGACCAGGTGTAGTGGTTATATATGAGTAATAGAGGTTGATTACATTAAAAGGAAATCACAGAATCACTCAGGTTAGAAAAGACCTTAAAGATCATCAAGTCCAACCATGACCTAAGTACACTACGATAACTCTAACAACCCTCCACTCAATCATGTCCCTGAGCACCGCATCCAAACGGTTTTTAAACACATCCAGGGATGGTGACTCAACCACCTCCCTGTGGAGCCTATTCCAGTGCTTAATAACTCTTTCTGTAAAGAAGTGTTTCCTAATATCCAACCTAAACTTACCCCGGTGCAACTTGAGGCCACTTCCCCTCATCCTGTCACCAGTGAGAAGAGACCAACCCTACTCTTGCTGTAAGCACCTTTCAGATAATGGAAGAGAGCAATAAGGTCTCCCCTCAGCCTCCTTTTCCCAGACTGAACAGCCCGAGTTCTTTCAGTCTCTCCTCATAGGCCATATTCTCTAAGCCCTTCACAAGCCTTGTTGCCCTTCTTTGGACCTGCTCTAGCACTTCAGTGTCCTTACTATGTTCAGTTTTTGGCACCTCAGTACAGAACTCGAGGTGAAGCCTCACCATGCTGAGTACAGGGGCAGGATGATTTCCCTAGTCCTGCTCATCACACCATTCCTGATACAAGCCAAGATGCCATTGGTCATCTTGACCACCTGGGCACACTGCTGGCTCATATTCAGCTGGCTGTCCATCAGTAAAACACTTCAGAAGTAGAAAAAAAAATCAGAAAAACACTTTTTGTGAATTTTCTTTCTGTAAAAGGTAGTATTTATTCACACAGACAACTTTGTTGTCTTTGGCCTTTCAGTTTATATGTAGATTATGAAGGCAGAGAGTGAATTAATTTCTGAAGCGTCTGATATAGTTGAAAGATTTCTGCTTTACTGTAAGTGATAGAGCTGGTTCAGCAAGGAAATGTTTAAGAATTCCTGGTATACAAGGATGCCCACTAATAACAGTTTGAAACATTGAAAATTGCCTGTTTGCTACAGCCCCCATGCCTCTACCCTATGTTTTGATGTAAGCCACTACAAATCATTTATTTAAAATCTTACGTATTTTCATTTTATAGCAAAAGACTTAAAATTTCTGCTATTACTCAAAAATATATTTTTCTGCTGGGAAAAGGAGAAAAGAAAAAAAAAATATTGTGATACACAACAGTCAATTTGTGCTACACCCTTAGATGTCATTTCAATATATTTCAACTATTCCATGCAAAAGTTCTATATAACAAGAGCTTTAATGAAACACTGGTAGGTTTTTAAGCTACTGTTTTTCAAGAGGAGCCATATGATATCAAGAAGAGAATGATCATTCTCTGAAAAGAAAATAAACCTTGGTTTCATTTGTCCTGTATCCAGGATGTGATGTCTTTAAAGGTTCATAAAGATGGTTATATAAATTCTACAGTAGGTGAGAGAAAAATAACGTGTCCTATCATTGTAACATACTTGTCTCTCACTATGAGAGAGAGTATAAAAATATTATTATTAAATTCTTAAAATTGCCTGGAAATCCTGATCACAAATTTGTTGTTAGGGGGATCATGTCACATCCATATACATTGCTATACTATGTATACAAACCACCTTAAAATAGGCCTGATTCCCAAGTGATTCTTAGAGAAATCTTGAACTCAATTGCTGCTGTCAGTGGTTTTGCTATACAATCATGATTGCAGATCAAAATTTGAGATGCTACTATTCTAAAGTCAGTTACAAAGACTCCTCACATCTTCGTTTAGAATAAAAATTTCTGGAAGGACAGCTACATGGTGTTTTTACAGTTTGTATCTTCAACACAGTTTCAAAATATTCTTTTTTTTTATTTTTTTTTATTTTTAATCTGCGTGTTCTTTTAAAAAAGTAGAGAAAAGACACTGGTAACATTTTATAATTGCAAGACTAAATAAATCACATTTTCTTCATTCCGTAGGGAAGATACCTACATATTAGTTGTGTGGTACTATGATGGATCTTGTGCAATTTGTAAACTCTCTTTTCCAGAGCCTTGGTAAAGAAATGAGCAATACGTGTTTACATTCAAACTTTACTTGGATTCTTGAAGTAAATAATTTGTTGAAGAGTTTTCTCTCATTTTCAAATTCAGAGCCACCTATGTATTGACAAGTTTATATTTTACACATATGAATGGCTGCTCCTGTTTTTTCTCAATTTTATCTCAATTACCTGTATGTTCATGGCCAGAATTAGAAAATGCAAGATCTAAGCTGTAGGCTGAGAAGTTTTTCACAACATATGATCATCTCTGTACTTTTAAAAACAGAGATTGATCATTTTAGCTCAGCCAGAGAAAGGAATACTCAAAGCTTCCCAAATCCATTAATTTTACTATCTCGGTCATGGTGTGGAAATACAAAACAGTTACCAGCCTTGGCAAATATTTGAAGTTTTTTTGCCTACCTCCTAAAATATCCATCAACAACTGAAAAAAATCTGTAAAACTGTTTTTCAGCCATCAGTATCCCAGCAGGAGTTAGGTTTATTATTTCTTTTATTCTGTATTCTAGAAAATTGAACTCTTCAAGAAATACTGATAATTTTACTAAATGAGGCTTTAGTATGGTGGTCAGTGATTGCTTCTAAACTGACAGATACAAACAGATACTTTGAAGACAATTATTTGTCTGCCAAAATACAGTGTGAAAATTGATACTGTGTTCAGATTTCTGGGAAGTCCAAAACTAGCTCCCGAGTTACATTTAGAAAGAGGAATTATTATCATGGTTCCAATTGTGTTCAGTAAACATTCTGCTAAGCTATGCAATAAGAATCAATAACAAATGGAAGGGAGGTGATTGTGTAAGTGATTGAATGCTGTGGGAAGTCTGATCACTTTGTTACTGTGATCCTTCCCTGTTCTGTAGAAACCTAGAGAAGGCAAGGCTCTGAATTACTGACCTTCTCTATCTCAGCCATATTTAATTTCATGTCTTCTGAATGAATATTTCAACAAAGCCTTTTACATATTTATGAATGATGAGCTGCCTTATCCTTCAGTGATATAATGTAGATAATCTATTTTATGCTTTTCCTGCATTGGACTTTATATTCATCTGACACGGGCACTTCTGACATATTTTCTGAGAATCAGTTTCTGCCTTATGTAAACGCTTCTCTGGAGGATTTCTCAAATAGAGACAGGAGAAAGAAAATTGAAAGTCTACTATTAAGATAAAAATAAAATCTAATGTTTTCACACAAAAAAATCAAATTAAGTACATGCACAGGCAAAATAATATTTGAGTCTTTCTTTTTTGTCCAAAAATAGGACCTAGATTTTGTGAAAATAGAAGAGGCAGAGAAGATAAGTAGCTCAGGATAGTTAGGATCAGTAAATCATTAATGTTCTTAACTAAAGGAGTCTTAGACAGAGATAAATACATTTTAAAATTAAGAAGCAGCAGAAGAGGGGGTAGAAAACCACCTTGCTAAACAGACTTGATTCTCTGTGAAGAACATCTGGTAACAAATATAGATGTACCTCAAAGGCATTTCAAAGGAAAACACTCAGCTTTTGCTGAGAGACAGAAGCGAATGTTGTACATAATTGAAACCTTTAGAGCACAAAAATAGTTAATACTGCTTATATATTATGAAGTTGTTGTTGATAATACAAGTTGCAATGAAACTAATGACTGCATGAGGTTAGTAGTGAGCATTAAGAAAGCAGTGACTCTTCTTTGATATGTTCCTGTTTCCTTTTGGTCTGCAGAACTGGATTGTTTCTAGCCTTCTAACTTATTATGTAGTAGGCCTTGTACAAATTCACACCAGAAGTTCACACTGCATACCATCTTTTTGTAATCTAAAATTGCAATGTCATAGCTAATTAAATTTAGTTATCACATTCTAGTATATAAGAATTCATTGAAGATTCACAGTAGAAGTTTTCTTTTCCGACATAACACTTAAAAGTATGCAACCAAAAGGTCAAACCTGTTTGACATCATAGAAGGTTCATCATTACATCACAGCACTCATCATGCTTTCTCAAAATCTTAATGTTATTTCTTGGCATCTCATTAGACAGTATCATCAGTACAGAAATTCTGCCTCAGTTCTGTTTGTCTTCACTACAATCCAGATTTTTTCCATCACTGCATGCCATTGCATTCATGCTTTGGACGTTTCCTTCTGTGTTAACTCTTCCAGTTTCCACTTAGCACTTCACTTCTCAGCCTTGCTTCAGAAAACCTTCATCTTTCATCTAACTAATGCAATTCTTTCATTTGACTGCTTTCTGGAGATTAAGACCAGTCCATTAAGGCTGAAATGTGTATACTTGCATGGAAATGGAACCAGCTTCTGTAAAGTTTGGCTTAGCAATGGAACTATGATTGATATCTTTAAATTGCTGTTATCAGATTCTGTCAACATTTCCTTGGACTTAAGTGTTTTGAATATATTGCTTTTCAGTGTTTATAGGTTTTTATTTTAAATCCATGTATTTTCCTAGCAAAAAAATGAGCTGAAGTTCCTTTTTATTCTCATTTAGTTTTCTATATTGTTCATGAAATATTTCAAAAAAGGGAGGAAAGCATATTATTATGTGCTTTCAAAAAAAGAAAAAAAAAAGTTCATGAAAGAGACTTTTAAAATATTTCTTTTTTTCCTAAGACTTTGTTTTAATAGCATTATGTTTTCCCTGTTTCTTCTACTCAGCTCCCCTCCCAAAATGTATAGAATTAGCGAGTTGCAGTTACTGTATAAAGATATAGTAATAGTTTATTTTATTCTCCTAAATGAAATGTGCCAGCTAATTTTTCCTGGTGTTCTTTTCCCCTTTCCCATATCACTTTTGTTTTCTATTATTGCAGATAGCACAAGCCTGTAGGAAAAATTATTTATAGAACTCAGAAGTAAAGAATGAAGTCTGCTAGAAGAATAAATAAATACTATACTGACGTTTTCAAAAGAAAAAAGATTGTTTTAGTATTTTGAAGGTGTGTACAAGTAATGCATTTTAGAAACAAAAAATCATCCAACTTCTTTGCAAGTCACTTCCTTGTAAAATACATCAGATTATGTGACTATTAATTTATGGTCCATAGGCATTTCACATTGTGAAACAAAACCATCAAGTAACGTGATTGTCTTAGATGTATTTTAAGAGTTTGGGTGATTGGATAATGCCATTCAGAGAACTTTCCCATCATCTGTAGCTCTTATTAATAAATGGAATTGATACGGTTCCTTCAAAAAAACAGAGCAGCTGGAATAATCATAGCTATGATATTCTCTTTGTGGTATGTTTTTATGATATTCTCTTTCTTCTCATGTATATTAATATTCAAATGTTCTAGTAAAAAAAAAATGTTTAGCTCGGTGTATCAATATTATTTTGGCTATCCATTATCCTTTTGCTTCAATTATCTGTTCTCCTGTCATCCATCTCCAGAAATCTTCCAAATTTTGTAAGTCACTTCTTTCATGAATCTCTGCGATAAGGTACATCATATTGTCAGAAAATGTTCAAATATATTTACTATTTCAAATGTCAAGAAATACTTTGAGTAAATAATTTTTCAAACTTTTGAAGTGTTAAAATTATTAATTAACACTGAAGTCAGTAACATTCATTCTATTTTTAATTTTTATAAGAAACATGCCATAAGTCAAAATTAAGATGTGTCATAATTACCAGTAGACTTATTTTCCAAGGTGATATGGCATTTGGAGCAGTTTCATTACATTTCTTCATTCATCTTTTTCTGATTTAAGGACTGTTTTGTTAGATATCTGTATTGAAAGAAATACTGAATATTCAACATCAAGATTTCACTGACACAAACTAATAATGCAAATTCTTCAGTTATAATAATACAAGTTCTTCAGGTAAAGAATGAAATGATTTTTTTGCCATGGTATTGATATGAAGTTTGTTTTAAAACATGAAAGATCATCTTAGACTCCTGAAAAATGTTATTCAAATTTATTGTCAGATATTGCTGATTGTAATTGAAAGTCACTTCATTAAATTACAGTACAGAGAGATGAAAGACATCTTGCAGAAATGAAAATGGTTGCAAATTTAATTAAAACGTTAAATTATTGTTGGAATAAAGGTCATAATCATAAAATGTAATTGAAGAGAGTACATTAGCATGTACCCTAAGGTATCTTTTCTATCTCAAAATATATATTACATATTTGACATTTAAAGAGGAAATGGGTACCATTTTATCTGGATGAATGAACTACGATGGTTAAGAATTGTTACACATAGTACCTTTTAATAACCCAATATTTCAAAAAATCATTTGTTCCTTGCTTAGGTGGAACATACTAATTTTGTCTCTGCCTGGTAAATTTTGTCCTATTTATCGAACATTGTGGGCCTGCATAGGGAGCAGGATATTGTATCATTTGCTTAGACATTATCTCTGTGGCAAAAGTGTAATGGGCAGGGAAGATCCTGATGGAGTTTAATAAGAGCAAATGTGGAGTCTTATACCTGGGGAGGAATAGCCGCATGCATCAGGACAGATTAGGGGATGACAAATGAGCTCTGCAGAGAGGGACCTGGGGTCCTGGTGGACAACAGGTTGGCCATGAGCCAGCAGTGCTCCCTTGCAGCCAAGAAGTCCAATGGTATCCTGGGGTGCATTAAAAGGAGTATGGCCAGCAGGTCAAGGGATGTTATCCTCCCCTTCTGCTCTGCCCTAGTGAGGCCACATTTAGACTACTGTCTCCAGTTTGGGGTTTCCCAGTTCAAAAAAGACAGGTATCTCCTAGAAGAAATCTGGGATGATTTTGAGGGCAAATCTATATAATTTAACCACTCAGAGCACTCAGCTGTTCAGGTATTGCATACAGGTTTCTGGGCCATCGTATGTGGCATCTGTAGGGTTTCTGTAATATTTTCATTAAAAGTCTCTTGGACTTGAAACTTGGCTTTTATATGTGATTTTTTATGTGATTTTTTATTAATACCATACTCAAATAAGAAATTCTTGGTCGTGATGTACTTGAAAAAGTATTTTGATTTTTTTTTTTTTTTTTTGTTAGTATGTAAAAAAAGTAATTTAAATGTTTTCTCTAATTCTGTAAAGTTCTTGGCAGTGATTTAAAAAGCATTTACAGAAATATGTCCTGTACATAAGGGACATAAATTTCATCAGTTCAGAATGTACCCATTACAGTAGACAGAAATTCTGGTTAAGATAAAACTCATGGAATGCAGGAATATCTAGACTTTGGAAACTTTTTGCAGGTTATGAAATAATGTGATGCATTCCAACAATGCGTCCTTAAGAACTATTCTTACAACTCGAAGTGAGAACATATTACTACTCATAATCAAATGACAGTTAATTCCATCATGGGCATGACAAGATATTTCTCTTATTTCACTCTTTGATTTGGTTTGTTTTTAGCCCAAGTATCTGAAGTCTGTAGATTGTCTACTTATTTCTTTGAAGAGAATTGGAAAAATTTTGTGTTGGAAGTATCTGAGAAACAGGGAGTTATAATGAGGTTTTTTTGCTCATATAATATTCTTGCTCATATAATATAAGCATAATATTTATGAGTACAAAGACCAATACTTTAGTTTGTGTCCACAGCTGAGTGTAAGAAATTGCATTTTCATAAGAGCCAAGAGAATTATTTAAACAAATTTCACCAAAATTCTTTTGAATATTTTAGCTAGAAATGTATGCTATTATGAATATAATCAATGCTACTGTAATTTTTATGGCACTAATCCAAAGTTATTAGGAAAGCCCAGTGGCATAACAGAAATCAGGCAAGGATTGAGTTTGATAGAAATTTATTCAGATGGTATTGGCATGGCCAGCAATATGTATTAAGTATCTCAAACACAGAATGCAAGCAAGCACATCAGATGTTTTATAATTATTGTGGTGTGATGGTCTTATTAAATTAAAGTACAACTCCTTCTTATTTCTTTAAAACTTCTGTTTTCTTTTGACTCTCTAAGGCCATTCCATCCATTCAAATAGAAACTAGTCCATACTTAAAATGAATCATTACATGAACATTTAAGCAATATAAACTGCTAGAAGAGCAAGATTTAGTTAATACAAGTGCGATAATTTTGATTGAGAGTCATATGAGAAGCATTCAGTTGCAGTTATGAACAATTTATGAACAAATGCGTTTCTCCAAATATCACAGAGGCTGCGTCATGTTTATTCTAGATCTGCTGTGTCAGGAGGACAGGAGGACAACAGGCCTGTGACAGAAGCATCCTCCACAAAAAAACAAACTAACAAAAAACAACCAATAATTTTGTTTATCCCTACAAATCAGTTCTCAACAATTACATGGAAAGATGTTAGAATTGACATACCCAACTCCGGGGACTGAATACCTAGTCATTTGAATTTACTATACATACACAACTCTATAATAAATATCCATAATCTATGGATAATTCTATATTCAGTTACTACAAATTTGACACAACACATTCATTTTCATGGAATCCAACTGTTACTGGAATACAGGGTTGATCAATGCATGCATTGTACTGCAATTTTTAGCAGTACACAACAGTTGTGGACAAGGAGTCTAATATGCATTTGCAACATCAGCTTTTTTCCTCATGTAAATACGAACTACCTATGTAAAGAGAAGATATATAACACCTGTCCTTTTTGATATCCCTGGTAGGCCTCAGTTAAGATCATCTTAATTAACCTTTGCCAAAAAACAATTTCCTTCCTTTTACTTCTTTACATTGGAGTGAGGTCTTTGTAACAAGCTATTTTACACTGCTGAAGCAAAATAAGAAACTGGCATAGGTTATTAATAAATGATGATTAATTTCTGAAACAAATAAAGGTAAGAATCTCTTAAGCCCTCCTGAACAAACCTCTGCTTTTATTACTGACTCACATGGTCTCCAGATATTATTTCAATTGCCATTTTCTTCTTCAGACACATCTGTTTCCTTAAAACTACCACCGGAGGATCAGTAACAGACTTCTCACACTGCTTATTCTCATCTGTTCGTTTATGTCAACAGTACTTCCTGTGAAAACATGGTGCCAGGAGAATTAGTTGGCAAAGCCCTTTAAAAAGAAAAAATCCCCAAGCTAAGGGCTGTTTCTCTTATAGGAGAACTACAATTTTTTATTGTTTATTTTTTTTTCCTCTTTCTTCTTTCAGGGCTTTTTTTTTTATCTTCTCCTACTCTATCTTTTCCTTTTTTCTTCCACCTGTTTTCTGGTATTCAAATATGTGTCTGTATTAATAAAAATGTTTAATAAAAAAATCAAAGAACTCAGAAATTCATAAAGATAGATACAAGGTAATGCTGACTGGAATATCCCAATAGACATCTTTTCCACATTAGGATCTCCAGGAACCTTGGTCTAAAGTGAAATCCAGAATCTGTCTGTTTCCACAAATGTCTGTTGTCAGCAAATGAGTCAGCAGTAGCACTCCATTTACCTAGAGAAAAGTAAAATACCTGGCCATATATCCTCCATCCTTTTTTCAGGTTTTTTTTT
>NW_024962264.1:35025750-35107203 GCF_019238085.1 Lagopus leucura | reverse complement strand
TTTTTTTTTTTTTTTTTTTTTTTTTTTTTTTTTTTTTTTTTTTTTTTGTGAGCACTCCTAGAGTGAAGAGATAGTGAATATCTTATCTCCAAGAGACAAAAAGAAATAATAATATTATTAAAAAAACAGAAGAAAAGGTCATTCCAACTGTCTCAAGAAGCTGAGCTAGTAAAAAGAAAAAAAGAAGAAAATACAGCTGCAAAAGAATAATTACCGGTATTGTGTAGCTGAAACAGGGAAATAGAAGAATAATTACACCTGACTAGTAGAATGCATGAACCATGGTCTTTCAGTGTATCTTGAGATTATGATGACAACTCAAATCGATCTGATTTTGTGCGCAACATTTTTAGTTCTCTAAATTTTTAGGGAGCTAAAATATGTCTTGCTATTAGCTTTCCCACTTGTAAAGAGAACACAGCATATTTAGTGAATTAAGAAAGATACGATTTTCCCTTTATATTATCTAAAACCAACACTGTTGTATAGTTCAACAGGTATAGAGGTATAGTTATATATAGTGTATGGTACTTATATTACACAATATATACTTTATAGTATATTTTCATTTTATATACTGTATATATAAATGATTTGCGTATACAAAAATACACACACTATATAATACATATTATATATTATATACTATGTAATCTAGATAGTATATATGAAAGAAATTGTAAGCATTTAGTAGAACTAAACAAAATCAAAATAAAAAGAAAGTTCTTGCTACCATTCTATTTGCAGCTAAAAATTTTTAGTCTTGCGATTACTTCATAAGTAACGAATAATCTGTCAACTTCCAGCCTTCCTTTGACTATCACAGACATGATTGGAATTCTGATCTGTTGTCTGATTTCATCTACACATTTTGAAAGTCAGTATGAAACAATTAACATGGCAGCTGTTGTATTATATTTGTGCAGTTGCATCCTCCAGTGCTCTGTTTTCTATAAGCAGCTGATGCTGTCTTCTAAATGAACCATTCAAAGAAAAAAATACATAAAAATAAAGCACCTTCTTAGATGTGCTTCTTGTTTTTTATGATTTCAAAGGCAGTCATCATGAATCATTTAATATCTTTTTCCCTTTAAAACCTAAAATTACTAGATAAATTAGATTACATTTTTTGGCATCTGAAACATCCAAAAAGATATGTAGTAAGAAAAAGAATATTTGAAACTTCTTTCAATTAACGACATTGTGAATTATACATAGTTTGCTAGTAAATCATTTCTGACAAACTGCCAGCAGTTCCAGTCTCAGCCATGATCTTGTAGTGAAGAAAGAGGTAAAGGGAAAACTACACAGACATTAAAGAGGAGTACAAAGTAGAAATGTTTATATTATGAAAGACTGAAATTGCTTTAGGTAATCCACAGTAATTTCAGGGAATAGAAAAGCAGTTAGAAGTGCATCAGAGAGTTGTATGTATTTGAAAAGAACTGAACTAAACTTGAATCTGAGATTGAAGCTGTGTCTATATGTTTTAGTCTCTGCTCAAACAAGCAGAAGAATTTCTATTTGATAGAAGTATTTTTTTCCCTACACTTACCCAGAACCTTAAATCCATTCTTTATTCCCATTTCAAATAAGGTAGAGGTATTCCAGAACTCCAGAACAGTCAGAACTTCAGAACTTCAGAACAGAACAGTTTAAAAAAAAAAAAAAAAAAAAAAAAAAAAGCATTGGTTTTTGCTCATTTATTTGTCAGTTATTCACAAAATTTAACTGTCATGTATTGCTTAATGAAAAAAGGGTTTCCGTAGGTAAATCAATGAAAGTTACTTCTCTCACATGTGCTGTTTGTTTCTCTGCCTTTTCTGTCATCTCCAAATCAAGATGCATGTGAGCATGCTCATACGTATCACAGTGCTCTCTTGGAAACTATTTGAAAGAAATTAACAAACTTTAAGGAGACTTAGAGATTAGGGATTAGTGAAAAGATAACCCCAAATTCCGATGTCTCACTTTTAATGGGGAAAAAAATAAAAAAAAGACTTAGAAAAAAAAAATGTTTGGAATACTTGAAGCATGATAGATCTCTGAATCTGTTTAATTTTGATCCTAATGATAGTTATTCTCAAAAAAAAAAAAAAAAAAAAAAAAAAAAAAAACCAACTTAGGTAAAAGAATCACAGGGCATAATCATTTGCCAAATCTAGATGTTTATTACGTCATTTGGCCAATTTCTTGAATTTGAAATGTACATTGTACTTAATTATGAGAAGCAAAACTTGACAAACATTAGTCTTGTGAGTCTGAGGCCCAGAAGTGGTGTCAGGTCCTTTACTTAATTATGAAAGCTGAAAAGCAGTTTAAAAACAAAATTATAAAGAGAGCTAAGAGATATAAAGTCTGGCAAAGCAGAAAGACAGCTGAATTTTTACATTGTCCTTAAGTACTTCATAAATCTGCTGCGAACTGAAATTAAGGATAAAATTTCAAGTGAGTGAATGAATACAGATAAGAAAAATGATGAAGTTGATAGCCCATAGGAAAAATGAGACGGTGCTGTTGTTTTGGTGTAGATTCCATTTTGCCAGGTTAAATTTTATGAAAACCTTTCAAGATTGCAGTGAAACATTTAATATAAGAAAATTTCTGAATGCTATCAAAGAACAATTTATAGTACCCTAAAGAACAAAGTCATTATCTCAAAATTTACAGTGATGGAAATATTTCCAAGCTTTATGTTGTCACTTTTCATCAGTGTTTTTTTTCCATTCTAACTCATCGTTCATTTTCAGTCTGGCATTAAAATTTTTATTAAATGAAAGCTATGTGGCTGTGTAATGAGAATGTGTCTAATAGAAATGCTTTCAATTACCTTTTTAAACTGCAAAATATCAAATTACTGCTGTGCAAAGATACTCCATTGAAAACTCTAAGATTAGGGGAGAGGTTATTATGTTTCCTTACTACATGACTTTGTAATGTAATAGCATAGTGTCACTTCACACATGATTCATTGGTAGTGTTACAGTGAACTAAACTAATTTTTCATTTCCAGAGCTCTGCAGTCAATGAACTTGTTCATACAAAGCAAGACATGATGTAAACATTTATTTCTTTATTTCAATTGCTACTAGAACTTCTAGGCAATTAAATATAATTAAAAATATTTAATCTACTTTTTACTGTCTGTATATTATTTAATTCTCATATTTCCCTCTTTTTTTTTTAATATACCTAAGTGTTGATTTATTTCATTTTCGGTTCTCATTCACTGGCAAACATTGTATTGACAGAGGACTGATTGAGTTGCAAGAATTTAGCTCATTATTTTATAATTCCCACCAGACCTTTTGAAAAAATTGCATTCAAATATAGTTAAGTTCCGTTTGCAAATGATATTTAGATACTCAGAAAACAATAGGGAAAAAATGCTAAACCATTTAATCATTTTTAGAAACAGTAACCTAATCTCTCTTCCTTATTTATGAACTCTCTTCTTAACTGTGGTGATTACAGATTTTTTGAGGAGTACATGTATAGCACAAATCACAGTGACACACATACTGAAGGCTGGGACTACCACTGCCTAGGTTCTTCAATGAAAAACTTCCAGGAAGTTTTTTATTATTACTAAAGTCTACATGCTGTCAAAAGAACATAAAAGTTATTATTTTATTTACTTTTACTTTACTATTTTTATGTAGACTGGTGTGTGAGGGAGTACAGTGAATGTGTCTCAGCCAGTAATATGAAGCTCTGGGGTAGCTATTTTTAGGTCCTAAATTCCTTACTTTTATAGTTCAGTCATGTTTTGGGCACTACAATTTCCCACTGGTACATTCCAAGTTATTTCCTCCCAACAGAATCAAGGTGGAAGTCCTGTCCTTCAACACCATGTGAAGTTACCCAATTAACCCAATTACTGGGTGGATATCAAGTCTTCCAACACTTTGTTTCATGGACATGAATGGAGTCCTGTCAATATTGAAAGGCTTGCATGAACTACTAATTTTAGATGGCCAGTAATTGTTTAGGACCAGCAAGCAAGTGAATTTCATTGACAGTAAAGATGCATTGTGATTATGATTTCAAAATAGAGCACCAAACCAAACTTCAGCCTTACACCTTCTTGCACTGCACCACTCAGTAAAGTGCATTCAACAAAAAAAGATCCAGGAAACTTCATTTTTATGTGAATCCAGACCTCGTGAGGGTGGGCAGATCATTTAAAATGTTCTGTACTTTTAGTCTAGGTTTATAGTTACCATGTACTATGATACACTTTCAACAGATACTTAGCAGCAGAGCCCAACTACTTAAGTATCCCACAGATAGAGGGAATTTCACCTTTCAAGTATTAGCTTGATATAATTTTCAAAAGCATATTTTACTTTTTACGCTGTTTTTTGTGGTAGCACAGAACACTATATTCCTGCTGACATATGGAGTAGATTGTTTAACAGAATTAAATTAACTTTTAAGGTTAAATCTTTTTCTTTTACAGCTAGCATATTCTTTTAATTTTGAATTTAAAGGGGTATTGAAAGAAATGATTTTTGAATGTTTTTTGTTGCTTGGTCAGGGAGCAAAGCAGAAAGTCTGTTACTTCTTATGGAATGTAAAATATTTTGAACAAATATTTTTCTGAGTTCCTAATTATTTCCCTATTCTTTTTAAATTATTATAGAAACACTTTGTTCTTGTCCAGAGGAGGGCCACAAAGATGATCAGAGGGCTGTGGCACCTCCCCTACAGGGAAAGGCTGTAAGAGCTGGGGAAAAGAAGGCTCCAAAAACACCTTGTAGTGGCTTCCAGTTCCTGAATGGAGTCTACAGGAAAGCTGGGGAAGGACTTCTTGTAAGGGCAGGTCTCAATAGGGTGAGGGGCAATGGTTTTAAACTGGAAGAGAGTAGATTTAGATTAGTTATTAGAAATAAATTCTTTACTTCGAGGGTGGTGAGACACTGGAACAGGTTGCCCAGTGAGGTTGTGGATGCTTCCTCTCAGGAAGCATTGAAGGCCAGGCTGGATGGTGCTTTGAGCAACCTGGTCAAGAGGAAGGTGTCCCTGCCTATAGCAGGGTGGTTGGAACTAGATGATCTTAAAGGACCCTTCCAACCCAAATCATTCTATGATTCTATGACAACTTGCCTTCCTTGCCTTGAAGCCTTCTCTATCTTAGAAGATTGCAAAACACTTTCTGGATTTAAGCCTCTCATCTAGAAT
Organism: Lagopus leucura; assembly: GCF_019238085.1. NCBI lineage: Eukaryota > Metazoa > Chordata > Aves > Galliformes > Phasianidae > Lagopus > Lagopus leucura. Next base: position 35,102,019 of record NW_024962264.1, on the reverse strand, counting down.
GCTTAAGCACCTACAAAGTAATTCAATCACACAGCACTTTCCAGCCTGGAATTCTGACTATGTAATCAGTCTTTCTAATTGAAATCTTCATGGTATTCTGTAAACAACAGATAAGTAATATAATCCCTAGCATTAAGAAAATGACGTACTGCAGTATTATATTTGCAAGAACATGTATTTTTTTTTTTAATAGGCTGCTTTTTCATACATTTTTATACATTCACATCTATTATAGACCTCCTAAGACTAGTACATACGGTTATAAATGATCCTGTGCACTAGGAACAGTATGAATTTCTTCCAGGCTGTGTAGGGCAAAGAAGTAAGGTAGCAGAGATTTTTATTGCTGAACTGCAAGCATGCCTTAAAAATAATGTTGCTATAGTATTTACCAAAGACTAAATTAACAGTCTTTATCAATTAAATCTTATCAATTTAATGATTCGCTCAGTAATTGTCAAATGTGCAGGAGCTAGAAAGAAGGAAAGAGAAAGATTTGAATTTTACCTATGTAATTGCAAACTTTGGAAGAAATGGATAATCTTATAATTCTGTATATGGATATTTGAAGGGAAGGGGTCCAAAGAAGACAGAGGCAAACCCTCTTCAGTTGTGCCCCTTGCCAGGAAAAGAGGCAATGGACAAAAACCAGCACACTCAAGATTCTCTCTAAAAAACAGAAATTGCTTCTGGTCTGTGTGAGTACTAGAGCACTGACATGGGCTACTCAAAGAGGCTGTGGGATCTCTTCCTTGGAGATCTTCATGGGCCTGGGTATGCTGCTCTTGGTAACCCTGCTGTAGAAGGGAGTTGGAGAAGATGACATCTGGAGTATAATCTGTCATCCTACTGCACATGAGACACTATCCTATAGTTGAAATTTTTCTGGGATAGTAGAACAAGGCACGTACAATATAGCTTGTGCCTGACAGAGCAAAGAACAGATTGCATCATGTTAGCATTACCCTTCTGATTTACATCCATGTCAACATTATAAGCAACCTGGCTTTGAATTGTTCTGAAAGCAGAAGGATTTTATTCCTTTATTTTTCACCTGTAATATCCTGTTAAACTGAATGTAGAAACCATTTTCTCCATGAAATACATATTATCATATTTATATGCTTGTCATCAGAAAACAAACAAAGAAAAACGCTGAAAAACACTTATTCTGTTGAAAACAAATTGAAAAACTGAAAATACATATGGCAAATACTTAGTAATTATTTTCTAATAGAGGACAAAAGAGCACCGCAGGAAGGAGTGGAAGGCCTAACATAAGGAGAAGTGATAAGGAAGACACTCACATACACAAAAATCTTTTTTAAATGGAGAAGCAGTGTGAATTTTCCCATTTGCTGTAGAATTTATTTTTCATCAAACTTGTCACCACTTATGGGGTTGCATATTTACTACCCTTTAGAACCCTCTGGAATTCTATGTCTAGTATAGCTTTTCAAATTAGGAAACTGAAGAGAATTCCTTTGAGAACAAATATTGTTATTTATATGAATTCAGACTTAGGATGTATTGATATATAAGAGAAAATAAATTGAGAGTTTGCAACACAGGAAATGTTATAGACTTAGATGGACAACAGTTTTACTCCATATAAAAAGTTCTATATGCTTTAAATGTGTGTTTGCCAGTAATCAAAATAGAAATGCTGCAATAACCCACTGGAATGAGATTTTAAATCAAAAAATAATAGAAATTTTGTTAGCTAGTATGCCAAAGCAGTAAGGAAGTCATACCTTTGCAAAGATACTCAGAATTATACATACAAACCAAGTAAAAATGTGCATGATTGCTCTGACCTTCAATTCATTACTCTAGTAATTACCTTCAGATTTCTCAATGCAAAATAATAATGCTTTAATTATATTTATGCAAAAATGCACCCAAAATTTGTGTAAACACTCTTGAATAAGTTAGAAATACAGTAAAAAGCTGATTTCTTATGAAAAACACTGACAAAATGTTGTATTTTTCAGAGTTATTCAGATGTAATGCCATGCACCTACCCTAAGTTTGAAATGATACTTCGTTGTAATTTTTTATATATGGTTTGTCTGACCACTACATGTAGGAGAGAATAGAAACCTTGTAATATGGCATTTCCCTTGCAAAAAAAAAAAAAAAAATCATATTTTTCGTAACTTGGCATTTGTTATTTGATAGAAGCTATCATTCAGTTCAATGAGAGAAACAATCCTTAAGACCCCTGTGTCTGTACTTAAGAGCTGTGTGTGTGTATGTGTGTGCAGGCACCTCATGGATCAAGACTAGAATTTCTGAAGGACTGTATGTAGGTTTTGTGAAGCTTTTTCTTAAGTGACCCCGAGTTTGAAATCTCAACACTGTCCCATCCTGTTATGATGCATGTTGCATACTGAAGCAATTCTAACAAGTGAGTGAGTACACAGCAGCATTAGGATAGGACATCACTGTAATCTCACTGTTTACTACCAGTGAACTCCACAGCATATGAGAAGATGAATGTATAATACAAAATTTCAGACATAATATATTTCATTTTATAATGGTGTCCCAGAATAGCTTTCAGCTCGCCTTGTCTCTGGAGTTCTGGAGGCTAATAGTACTCCTGCTGCTTCTAAAGCACAAATTTAAGCACTGCTACTATAATTGGAACAAATGCAGCAACTCTTACTAGTAGTACTGCTAGGACAAGGTAACTGTTATATAGTTTACTGGGTAAGCTTTGAGTTACTAAGTAACATTTCATAGTTTAATTGCTGAATTTCTGTTCTGTATTTATAATAGCGTTTATACAACTTAATAGTGCAATGCAGGCATTTGGGTCAACTGTGCAGCTAAATCCAAGTACACCTGTTTTTTCAAGGCTGACAGTTCCTGTTCAAGCTCGTAACATAAAAATGTAAAAATAGCCTATTTATAATCGACTACTGAGAATCCTGGTTTTTATCATTCTTCTGCTGTGATCTGATTATGGCAGAATATAAATTAAACCTATTTATTTGACTTTAAAACACTCTCACTTTTTGATGAGGCACTATGAGGTCTGCAGGCCCAGGCAGTAACTGAAGTTGTGCCTGCATTTTCTCAGCTGCATACCACTGAATGTGTAGTCTCTGATTGTCTAGAAATAGCCTTTCCTTAATTCAGTGAGATTTGGGCGTAGTCTAGGATGACTGAATGTCAAATGGATGCCAAAGGCTGCTGGAAATCCCCTACATGTGCTGATGCTTTGTGGGAAGGTACATGCTGCCCAGCTGGGAAAGCCTGGTGAGGAGACACTTGTCATCAGTTTCCTGGCTCCTTACATCATTTCCTGGCTCCTTGGCTGGAAGCCGTCCAGCTGGATTTTCAGAGGACTGGAATGAAATATGCCCAAAATCACAGAAAGGTTTTGTTTCTGAGGAAAGTGAGTCACTGAAGAAATAATGCACACCACAAGGGGTACAAGGACAGAGGTCATCTGACAGCCAAGACATGCACTGAGGCAAGATGCTTGCAATTTGCCAGCTTTGTTTGGCATCTGAGTTCCAACTGTCTTTGTGTTACCAGTTGAAAGCCAGTTTTCATAGTAAATCTTCTCAAACACATGACACTGAATGGTTATGGCTAGTCTAATAATTAAAATACTGTACTAAACATATATGGTGATTTGCATTGTTTTTTGGACTTAATAGTTTCCTTTCTGATATTAGTGCTCACTTTCAGTAGCCATTGTCTTTGCCTTTCAGTGTGGAGTCTCTGTTTTCTTCAGTAAATGTCCAGTAGGTCTTTTGAGACAAGATTACAGTCACACATTCTGAACACAGATGTGCATGGTGTCACTTTGTAGTAGAGCTGGCATCTTCTGGAACACCAAATAGTACTTTTCTTTGGTGTCATCCAAGTCTCTATTTCTGTAAATCCTCCTTGACTCTAACATTCACTTCTACTCAGTGCTAGTAATCCTGTTTTCGGTTTTCAGTTAAATAGAATGTCAGTAGCTGTCAACCCATGCTTCACCAGTGCCATCTCATAATTTTCCGTGCTAAATACAGTTTGGTGATTCATTACACTGCCATTTTGCAGGCAATTTATTGTTTTGACACCATATTCTACCAGCCTATAGGGAAAGAGAAACAGATCTCATGTCTAAATCCAAATTTCACAGCAAACACAGCCTCTTAAACAGCGGCCAGCAGATTGGCATTACTAATGTCTGATATGTCTACTGATAACAGATGTAATGCACATGATTATCTATTTCACTGTATTTTCTTTTTCTAAGGCAAAGGAATTGGAGTAAGAGTTAAAGCACATATGTATACATTCCTCTTATCTGTGTAAGGCATTTGGCCTTGTTATATTAGCAGTCTGACTTGTCTTTATGAATTTGGCCTTCATTTTTGGCAAATGCAGTAAGCCTTGATATCTCCCTCTGTATTCTTGGCCACCTGACCTCTCAGTATAAATTATCTTCAGCCCTCCTCTTCAGTTTTTTCACCTCTCAGATTCCTTTTTCTTACCATTATAATGTTTTCAACCATATAGAAATCACTGTCCTTCAAGAAGAATCCCTACTTCCCTCTGGAGGATGTAACTTCATATGGATTGATTGCAGAAAATTGCTCTTCTAGCCTCACTGTGCTAATAATCCATATTACTTTCTGCAGGATACGATCCTGGAAGTACAGCTCGAGCAGCCATTGCCCATCTTTCTGATAAGACCAGATAAAAATTTTAAAGTAGACTGATTTTCTCACTCTGAACTTGCCCTCGCATAGCACTGCCAAATGCCTGTGTGAAGTCTGTGTGAAATCCTTAAATCTCTTCCAGGTTTCTATTCATTTTGCAAATCATGATTGCAATTGGAAAACAAACAAAAAAAAGATGATAGAAACTATAAAAGCCACTTTCCCTTTTGAGGTGGTGTTTGCCAGGCACCATTTGGCAATGACAGCAGGTGGAACTCTTGGAAGGAAAGACGTTAGACTTTGTACAGTGAGCCAAGTCATGATCCTCAGTTTAGGTGCATTAAAAGTCATTTGTTATAATAGTCATGATACTAATGCCAGTGGTCTCTACTTTTGATCATACTATTGTGACAGAAGTGTGCTGATTTCTTCCTGGAAGGCAACTAAGAGTATTTTAAATCTGACCAAGCGGGATTCCAATTTTTCAGCTTTTTGGAATTAGCATCACATCTTCAAAGGATATATTTTCTAAAGCTTTGGACAAAAAAAAAAAAAAAAAGGCAAAAATGCTCTAAAAATTTGTCCTTCATAAAGCCTTTACACGCTTATGCAGAGAAGTGGGCATTCTAGCTGTATTCTTAAATCAGCTTATACTTTTATCACCTTTAAAATTACAAGTATAACTACTGTTAAGCTGCTGAAAGATTTTATGTTATTTTATTTTTCTCAGTCCAAAATATGACTAATATAGACAGTAAAATTCTCTGTGGCGATATTCCAAGGCAGGCAGGTTGTGAATTAATCCAACAACATGTAAAAGAGACTTTGAGTGTAGCCTGAAGTTTCAATGAAGCATTATTTTAATGATGGAAAAGTATTTGTTTTGTCTTAGCTATTTCTCTTTTGATTATATTTGTAAATATGCTGCATCTGTGTTTGTATGCACAGCTTTGCATTTGCTTACATGTCTGTAGCAATTCTCCTGTTGCAGGACAATGCAAAAGTTTTCTTCTACTTTTTGGCTTTGTGGAATTTGTATATAAGCAGTAATTGACAGGTAAAGTCAGTGGATATGTTTATAACTAACACAAAGAAAATGACAATGGAATAAAGCTCCTGTTGCAAAGCAGTTAAGTGATTTTACTGAATCATTTTTGAACAGTCACAGTTTCATAATAGAACTTGGCCTAGAAGTCAATGTGACCATACTGGAAGAGCACATCTTTTTTTTCTTCTGAGGGATACTAAAGGAAATGTATAATGGAAAGTGCAGCTTATCTAGTTTCACATTAACCCAGATGCTGCAATGCTCTCTATTGTTTGCAATGTTTGATTTCACTTCCGAAAATCAGCAGTGTCTCCTTTGTGACATGAACCACTGCATATAGTGAAGCTATAACAGATGGTGTTATTACAGGAAAGAATCAGAAACTGTGTATCTTGGGAATCCCCATGTTTTTGTATATTACATATTTCTCTGAAGAGTAGTTAAAATTTTAAAAATAGTACTGAATAATGAGCTATCTATTAAGAGACCTATTTTATCATCATGAAAATCACCAACATCTCAGCATCTTTTTGCTGATGTGCTTTCTTTGTAGTAAATACATCATATAAGAAAGGGATAAGACAGTTTGCTTCAGCTTTGTTGGGAGGTTAAAATCTTTCTTTTCAGAGGTGGAGAAAACTATAGGTACACAATTAAACTTTGGCAGCTAAGCTTTGGACTTGCATTTAGTTCTGAAATCTGCTCTTTTTACTTCAGACTTGAAGAAAAGCTTGTCTGATTTCTTTAACTGGCCTTAATCTGGCCTAGTAGAAGTTCCCACTATCTACATGCTTTGTCTTTCCTTCATCCTATAGGCCAGAATATCTGCAAGGAAGCAGCTTTGTAGGAACAGTTAAACCTACAATTTTAATAATTTAGCATGGGATATGTATTTTTTGTTCTGTTCCCATGATAATAACAGCCTTTATAATTGTGAGATTCTGAAATGAATTAAAAGACTATGTAATCCTTCAAATGCAAATTCAGGTTTGCTCAACAGTGATAAAAGTACATCTAGTACAGAAATATTTTATAACCTCATTTTAACAAGTATGTAAGTATTTCTTCATGGGAGTATGTAAGAGGAAAGTCAGGGTTTCAGAGTAAAATTTCTAGCATTCCGTATTTTTATTCAAATGTCAATTCAGTGGCAGTGTTCATATGAATAAGAATTTGACCTTAATTAATAGTTGTAAAATTAAGCTTAACTGTTTTCTTTTTGTGCTTTCTGATAACTGATATTTTATCTTTAACAACAACATTGCCTTCCAAAAAAAAAAAGTAGTTGCTACTCAGGACAAATTAAGGCATTGAAAATGGGGGCAGGTTTGTTTAAGAGAATTGAAGTAACTACTACCACAAGACCATCAAAATCAAAAGCAGTTTCTTCCAATAATCAAATCAGAAAAGTGCTAATTTGTACTGCACTGAGATAAATTTCTCACTAGGATGGCATAAGATGAATGCATCTTAAATGAAATGCACAAAGGCCTCCTGGCAAACAACTAAAAGCTAAACTTAAACTTTAGGTCCTCATGCACTTTGAGAAATGAAGTATTCAGAGACACATAAGTACCTGCAGATAAAAATATACCCAATTTGTCATAAAATCATTAATGAATTCCAAACGCCATGTGCTCTGAATGGATAAAGCTGATCTGTCATCTGCATCCATAACATGGATTTGCACTGGCTTTTAGAAATGAGTGGCTCCTAAAATACTGGGGTATGCTTTTTTCTTTTCTCCCTTCAGGTTCTATTTTTTTAGTATCTTTATGTTTGTTGATAGGAAGCAGCAAATACCCAAAGCTGATTAAACACTGAGCATCAGAGTTCTCTTTTCAGGATTTCTTAGCCACATATCAATAATGGAGAAAATAATTTGCACTGATGTGTTAGTCTATGAAACATCAGTTTGTCTCTTTGAATTTTGAAACACAAAGGTAAGATATTAATTCACCTGCTATGTCCTTTCCTCTGAGCTTGTTTAGGTAAATTGGCTTTACATAATGAAATTTTCATTGCTTCTGGAAATAAACAGAATAATGCATTTCAAAAAGCATTTACTACATGAGAATTGCTCCATTTCTAGATACAGATTGTATCTATGAAATAGTATTACTAGCTCAGTAAACATCAGACAAACAGTTATAACCTTTTAAGGGAGTACAACTGAACATCATAAGAAAAAAATAATTCATAATTTTTTTCATTTTGGAGATATCATTACATCCCAGATCACTAATTACTAAGGAAAAAAATTAAGGGAAGGTGATTTGTGTTTTTATTTCATTTTGAAATTCTTACTTTTATACCATATAATTAATATATACATATGTATGTACAGAAAATGTAAGTGGAGTTTACATTTCTGAGTAGTTGTTTGAAGTCAGTGCTAAGTTTCACATACTTATTTATATATGAAAACGTTTGAAACAATATAGCATAGGAAAAAATAGGAAGACACAAGTGTCTTAATAGAATATACCTGCCCAAAAAAACTTTACCATCATCCACGCCTTAAAATCTGATCACTGAGAAAGAGCATCTAGATGATAAGACTAGTCATTGCTCTTTAGATAGAAGAAATTTTATTTCCGCCAAATATCAGATTTCTTTCTTAGGAGTGTATGTGATAGACCCTTCTGGTTAAAACAGGCTAACATCCAGTATGAAGAGTAGAGCTCTCTGAAACATACAACATGATAATCATGTTATATTTTTCTGGTTGTAAAAATACCATGGCCTCTCGTGTAGAGCCAGATTAAGGGATATATTGAGCAACCTGTTTTGTGTGTGCATTGTCTCGCTCCAATTTATAGGAGGGAAAGGAGATTCTTTGATATCTGTATACACGACATGAGATTAAGAAACAACAGTTCAAGTGTTGGTCCGATCAGTTTATTACAAATCTTAATCAGGGAGATGAGGGAGGACGGACACTATTATGAATTAGGGTAATGGGGAAGGGAAGGAGGGCGATAGAGAAGATAGGAAAGAAGAAGCAAGGAGTCTTTATAGGAAGCAAGAGGGAGATAGTCACCACCATGGATCCAACGTGGTTCGTAGTTCAGTCATTGATCTTCAGTAGCTGTGGGTTGTCAAGCATTGTTGTTCTGTTGACAACGACAGTGACCACAGCGATGATGGCCACTTTTCAATGGTAGTACCAATTTATTTGTAAGTCCAAAGTGATCAAGTCAGCTCTCCTTGGAGTGGCAGCTTCTGGCTCTGGGATCTCATCAGAAACTCCTTTGTTCCCATCCTCTGGGCCATGCGAGCAGATAAGAGGGAGCAGGGTGCCCACCTGCATCCTGTTTTTCACAGGACACGACCGTATCATTCCCCAATTTTCCCATACCAAGCTGGAGCTATTTAGTTACAGGACAGATCTTTTGCCAGTAAACACTCCTGAGCACTCTCTTTGGGAGCTCTGGAGGAATGTGCTTTCAAATGTCCACAGAGTGATGTTGATTGTCACACGGTAGCACCCATCACTTGCCTCCTCAATAAATCAGTCTTATCACAAGAAATACCTCAGGAAGCAAGCTTTGAGCCAAAAAAACAAAGGATTCTCACGTGTGTGTGTGTGTATGGCACTGTTGTTATGCCATTGTTCTGGATTCCCAGTAAACAAATGCAGCAGATCTAAGCACTTCAAAACTGAAAAGTATTGGCATTAATGACATTCAGTTCTGAACAAAGTTCTGTTACCCTTCTATATATTCAAAAGAAAAAAAGAATACCCCTACAAACACAAGCCTTCAGCAGGAAGTCTGAATCATTAATGAGAAAAAGAGAGATTCAGTTTCTCTTTAAGTGCAAAATTTAATGAGGACTTAACTGCTGTACATAGGGCTAATGCATGCACACATTTCTATTTATTAGCATGTAGGTCACAGAATTGGTTTTCCCAAGAAAATTGAATTACACTGGATTAGTGAATCTGTTATGCAAAATAGCAATCCTGGATATACTCTTGGCTACAGAAGTAGAGCACAGTTGGCATTATTTCTCAGTCTCTTTTTTAGACTTATTTACTACGCAATAGTTACTATTGGGCAAATTTCAAATGAGAAATCAAACATCAAACTTATAGTAAACACTCAAATGAAACCCTCCAAAACAGACACTTGCTGCAATCCTACTTTGAAAAATCTAAGAGTTGCCCAAATAATTCAGTTGGATTGTTTTAAATTCACTTTACTCTAAAGGCCATTTTCTTAAAGCTAGAAAAACTGAGTTTCTTATATAATCTGTATTCTAATACAAAATATTTTTAAGACACAATGGGTGGGATTCAGATAGACGTTCATAAGTATCTGGCATCATTTGAGGCACCTTATGGTGCGCAAGAGAGCAGCACAGGTCTGGAAGGTTTAACACAAAAAATGTTATGCTGCCTGTTGAGGGAGCAGCCAGAGACTGAATAGGATGCTGCAAGAATAGCAATGGCAATTGAGTTTCCCGTAAAGTGTCACTTGTTACATATTCCTTAGATAAATCTTGTCCATCTTTTCTTTCTTCAGCATATTCAAGTGAAGTTCAGTAGTATTTCAGTGGAAAACTTCCGCAGAATCAAGCAAGGATTCCTACAAGCTAGGAAAAAATACACTGAATTGCACCTGAAAGGCATAAGATGGGAATCTTCATTGGGAAAATATTTTACAGATAGGTTAGAGACAAAAGTTCAGTTTTCTTTTCAGTAGCAGAAGGGCAGATGTAAGAAGATGTAAGAACTATTTCGCTCAAATGATGCTAATCAGGAGCTGCTTTCTTCAGTTAGCACTCTATTTTCCTCCTAAGTATTCACCACTGTTATGATTTAAATACATTAAGCCTAATATCTATAACTTCTATTTTAGAGTCAGACCCATTTCTGTTACTGATTGATAATTTTTTTTTTCTTTTCCTTGTCCAAAAAGATGGAAATAAATTTGGTGCATATTTTCCAGAAAGAATTTTTAATGAATCCAGAAAGAATTTTTAATTGTGATGTTTTATTCATCTTACCTTCTTTACCACACTATGAGTGTGTCTTAGTATCTTCTCTGGATCATCCTTGTTTTCACCTGTATATAGTTTTTATCATTCTTCCTCAGAGCCAGCAAAATCTTATATATTAAGCTAGTAACCTGATGTTCAAATATCCTTTTCTCTTTTGTAAGAGAAATAATTCTCACAGAAAGCTAAGAGTAAGCCAGTTCCCCCTGAGGACACAAGATCTGATAGATTTGAGAGCTGCTCCAAATGTCATAGGCAGATGGTGGTGAAATGGCAGTAGAGGTTGAATCTTCCCACCAATATTTCATAACAGTTTGTTGTCGTGTGTTGTCTCGATGGCAGCAGAGAGGCAGTCTGACAAGCTGGTGTGTGACATGGAAATGCCTATGAAGCAAAGGAGTGTCATTAAATTTCTCTGTGGTTAAACATTGCACCTACTGATATTCACTGATGCTTGCTGAATCTTTATGAAGACCAAGCAGTGGACGTGAGCACAGTAAGGTGGTGTGGGGGGCATTTAAACAGTGGTGACAGCAATATGAAACACAAGCCATGTTCCATATAGCCATGCACAACTGTCACACTACGAAGTGAAAAGCATCTCTATCACCTCATCTGCATGAATTGGCTAATGGTGATGACTGTGTTGAAAAATAGTGTTTTGTAGCTGAGCATTTTCTCTATTAAATAATGTTATCTTGCTTTTTGTATCTGTTGTAAGTTGTTGCTTAAACATGTTAACTGAGCATGCCTTTTTCTGTCTTGGAGATTCATGTTAAGATCAATACTGTGTAAGTGATCAGCTGAAGTTTAACAGTCTAAAAAAAGATGGAAGCTTTCCCATTATGGTTCAAGATGAAGCATCAATTTCCTTCATGCACTAATCATCAACATGTTTCTGTTCCCTTGAGAAATAATCTTTTTTAAAAAACATCAGGAGAGAGGATTGCCTTTGTTATTTTAATCTAGATATTCTCCTTTTGGAAAATAATATCCTATTATGTATAGTGCAAACAGAAATAAGGACAAAAGGTTAAAAAAGCCTCCCTACATTCTATCATATCACAAACTATTTTCCCTGTAATAAACCTTTGCAGGTTGCTTCTGATATTCTTTAACACTTTCTTTTACAGTTGATTCCTCTGACCACTGAAGAGTAGCAATAACGTAACTGAAGCAGCCATTTCTATATGGGGGAATCCTAGGTTAGCCCCATATACTATATATTAATGTGAAATTTTATTTATGTTTTTAAAACATCTTTTTTAATCTTGAGTTAGTAGATTGTCTTTTGGTACTTAATCCATGAACAACTTCTCTTGTTTGTTTTTCATGGAGCCTTTGAAACAATTATATGATCTACAACTCCAAGCAAACAAAAGAAAACTCCAAATATTTCATAATACACCTTCAAAAACAGTCTCTTAATAGCACTGTTAAGTAGATGATGCTGTTTAAACAAAGCAGAGCTTGCGGAATTGTTAGGCAAAGATAAGAGCTAAATCAGAAATTGAGTAATAGACTCTAAAGAGGATTTTTCATTGTCACGAATTGGGAATGGAACAGGATTTCCTACTAGTATCTGATGATGCAAAATGAATTTGTATGTCATGCTGTTAAATTTTGCCTGTTACTGTCAATAGGATTAAGTGAATGTTAAAAGCATGATTTTTTACATCTGGCTTGTAAGACTTTTGTTATTTTTTAAGTAATCCCCACTTTATAAAATGCAGAGGATAAGGTAAAATGGGAATCAATGCAGTTCACAATTTTATACTTGTGAAATAGCATACACTGGACAATGAAATGGAGCAGAAACATCTGTTTTTCTGAGAAAAGAGCAGAGAAGTTTTTTTCTACCTGCATTATGATCAAAAAGTGACAGTGTACCAGAAGCCTATACCTTTATTGCTATGCAAAAGGCACTTTTGATCAAGAATGAGGGACCTGAGGCTGCTGTTGAAACACCACAATTTCTCCTGTTTCTGTTTTAATAATATGCTGAGTAACAGTATGGCCCTCAACTTAGATAGACAAGGTAAAAATAAGTTCCATCAGTAAATAAGAAAATATTTTTGATGATGTCTCAACAGACATTGATTTAAAAACTAAGATGCATAAATATATCAGAAGATGAGGCACTATGAAACTGTAGCCTACATTGCTGAGAGACAGTATGATGGATTGTTCTACACTCTGACAGGTGAATTTTCAAAGGTAGTTGATTTTGTGAGTCGACATAGTAAGAAGGCTTCCCTGTATATTACAGTTTTTGCAAGAAGGTTAATTCTGCTCATGGTTCAAAGATTTTGGACAAATATAACAGCAACTGTAGAAATTAAAAGAAGCAGCTAGTTCTGCAAAGTTAAGCATTTTCCTAATACCTGTGAGAAACCAAACTGGCAACAGATAAACATGCTTTATTATCTTCAGCTAGTGGAAACCTGGGAATTGAAGGGAACACATGCAGAAGAATGTGGCAGTAATATCAGAATCTTTTGTTTCATTTCATTTGTGATTACAGAATAACAATGCTGTATAAAACTAGGTGATGATTACTTTGTAGCTCAGAAGTAGAGACATAATACAGGGAAAGAGTTTGTATCAAACTGATAATAGCAAACAAGAATAGAACAAACAAGTACAACAATCCTTAATTCTGTGTATTAGCAAGAGCTCTTCAGGGTGAATTCACATGATGTAGATTTTAACTGCAATTGTCCTGAATTTGCTTACTTCCTTCAACAATCTCTTGTTTTCTTATTATAAAATGAACAGTTGCCTGGATTTCATCACATTCTTTAAACCAACTGCTAGCTCAGGTAAGTTATTTTTCCAGTGTGATATGTGTGGTTTGTGCCAGCAAAGCATGTGTGATAGCTGTTACAGCGTACATTGCAGATTGAATAGTTGACTAGGATCTCCTTTGCTGGGTTAGAAGTTATTCTTTTATTAAACTTTTGGCACTTGTTCATTTCTCCCATTGTAGATAGAACCTTTTTGAACCCTTTTTCTTCTTCTACTTAAGCGGAGGGGAGCAAGAGAGAAAGATGGGATCAATGAAATAGTAATACATCACACTCATACTTTGCTGAGAAGTGGTTAGAATGCAATAATAAAAAATTAAGATTTATGTTATAAAAACATTATATGAGTATATCATCATGGGCTGATATTCTGTAAAGGTCTTGTCTAAAATTCTTACTCTTTCTTAAAAAAACTTAGGCTGGCAGACCAAAAACATCACTATAGCAAAATTAATTTAAATGTGAATAATTATTAATCATCTATTGACACTAATTGAAGGGGATTACTTGGTCTAGGTGCTCTCACTGACTAAAGACAAGGATATTAATTCTTCATTCCAATGTTACCATGTGAAAGGCTGTCCTGACCCTCGTATCACATGCTTACCTACCAGCTATGACAAGTCTATGGTATATATTCCTAAATACTAGAGCAAAATTAGCATTTGGCCTTTAGAAACTTAGCTTAAAATTCATGTCCATATCCTAAAATTTGTGTAATTCCTCCTTTCTTGACTGAAAATAGCAAGAAACTATACATCAAGGCACTGCAGGTAATAAAAGCAGAGGTATCACTTTAAAAATAGCAATTTACAATAAGAGTATGAACACTATTGCATGCACAACACATTGCTTCAAGAATAAAATGTGTTTAATAACATCAGAATGTTATTTGAAATAATCTTCCTTTTTTCATAACTCAGAGAATGGAACTGAAAGGAAAAATTATCCTAATTTTTAGAAAAATTAAATAGCCTGTTTCATCTCAGTTCTGCTGAAGCAGTGCTTTCATCTTTTATGCCGTTTTTTTATTTTTGCAGTTTACAGAATCATAGCATCACAAAGGTTGGAAAAGACCTAAAAGATCATCCAGTCCAACTGTCCACCTATTGCCAATAGTTCTCTCTAAACCATCTTCCTCAGCACAGTGTCTAAATGTTCCTTGAACATCTCCAGGGTTGGTGACTCCACCACCTCCCTGGGCAGTCCATTCCAGTGCCTGACCACTCTTTTGGAAAAGTAGTATTTCCTAACATCCAGTCTGAATCTCCCTCTACTGTCTCAACTTGAGGCCATTCCCTCTAGTCCTATCACCAGTTACACGAGAGAAGAGGCTGATCCCCAGCTCACTATAACCTCCTTTTATGTAGTTATAGAGAGCAGTAAGGTCTTTCCTGAGCCTTCTCTTCTTCAGACTGAACAATCCCAGCACCTTCAGCCACTCCTTATAAGGCCTGTGCTCCAGACCCTTCACCAGCTTAGATGCCTTTTTCTGGACATGTTCCAGAACTTCAATGTCATTCTTGCAGTGAGGGGCCCAAACTGAGCACAGTACTTGTGATATGGCCTCACCAGAGCTGAGTATAGAGGGACAATTACTTCCGAGCTCCTGCTGGCAACACCATTTCTGATGCAAGCCAGGATGCCATTGGCCTTCTTGGCCACCTGGGCACACCACTGATTCATGTTCAGCAAAGCATCAACCAATACCCCTAGGCCCATTTCCTCCATGCAGTCTTCCAGCCACTCTACTCCAAGCCTGTAGCATTGCCTGGGGTTGTTCTGGCCAAATTGCAGGACCTGGCATTTGGTCTTGTGGTTCTTCATCCCGTTGGCCTCAGTCCAGATATCCAGCCTGTTCAGATTGATCTGTAGGGCTTTCCTAGCTCCGGGCACATTGACACTTCCTGCCAACTTGGTGTCATCTTCAGACTTACTGAAGGTGCACTCAATGCTCTCATCCATAAATGGCTCATCAGTTTAGATAATTAACATGTCAGGCCCAAGTACCAACGCCTAGGGAACACACTCATAGCTGGTCACCAGATGGCTCCATCTCCATTTACTACCATTCTCTGAGCCTGACCCTCCAGCCAGGTCTTTACCCAGCAAAGAGTATACCTGTCCACGCCAAGGGCTGCAGAAGAATACCGTATGAAACAGTGTTGAAGGCTTTGGTGAAGTCTGCATAGACCACATCAACAGCCTTTCCCTCATCCACCAGGTGCGTCTGCTCCAAAACCTTCCCAGGCACCCAGGTAAGGCCTGTAGTTCCTCAGATCCTCTTTACAACCTTTCTTGTAGACAGGAGTTGTTGGCAAGTCTCCAGTCCACTGGGACCTTTCCAATTGATCAAGAATGCTAATAGATGATGGAAAATGGCTTTGCCAAATCACCTCCACCAGATCCATCAGCTCTCTCAAGTGAATCCTTTCCAACCCTAAGGAATTCTGACAGTCCAGGTAGAGTAGTAAGTCTCTAAAATATTCAAGTTTCCTCTTTTGGAATCGATTTTTATGAGCATTGGAATTTAAAAAAAAAAAAAAAAAGTTTATTGAATACAGAACATGTAAAAATGACTTCAGCAATCCAATTGTAAGAAATAAAATTTTAGTTTTTATGTTTTGTGTCAATATTTTGGCAAGAAGCTGTGCTCTAGAAAGTTCTGTTTTGTTTTGTTTGTTGCTGCTTTTTGATGACAGCTATTGATATGATGCACAAGTTATTATAATAGTGTCCTGGTTTTATATTTATTTATTTTTAAACTAAAAGTACCTCCAAGGTGTTTTAGAGTCTTTGGGAAAGTCAAGACCTAAAATGTATACTCATATATGTTCTTTCTTTTAGAAGCAAGGAAGGTTTCCTTATTGTAGAGTGATTACAGTAGAATGAATCATTACTTTGCCTTGCTTGCTTGTGCATATTTACTTTTCAAACAATTAGTTTTCTATCATTTTGAATCTACTTAGGGTTTTTTTCTCCAGGAATTTGATTCCTTTTACTTTCAGTGCAAAAGCATAGGACCTAAAACCTTGTTATTTCTTATTGACATTTATCCTCAACGTATCCTGGGTGCTTAATCAAAGTTATCCATAGATACTACTTCTGTTTCATTTTGAAAAGAAACATCCATCTTATAAATATAACATTTTTTACTTTGTGTTACAACATTCAGCAGCAAGGAAAATGAGATACAACAGAAGCAAAGTTAACTATTAAATGACAAAATATTTTCCATGTTCTTGTACTCTGAAATTATTTTCAAAGACAGAATTGTTTTGGGATTTTGTCTCCATAATACAGGTCTTTATATTGCAGCTGTCTAGATAACAAACGTACATTCTGCGAAAGAGAAAAATCATTCTGTACACGGTATTTTTTTTGCTGAATAACCAGGAGTCAAATGTTATGGTAGGAAGCATTTAGAAAAGCAGTGAAATAGTAAAAATTATGTTTCCTAGTGTAGTGGGGTAGTGAAAAGATAAGTATTTTCCTTTTTTTAAAATTATTTTTATTATTAACAGAACTTCAACAGTATCCAAACACAGTCAGATTGGTTTACTATTTTATGCAACAAGCTGTGTTTTAGGAATTGTGGTTTTATTTTGATAGATGCTTTTTTAAGAAGAAATTGTGATGGCTAGCTAATCGACATAACACCTACATTTTACTAATTTTATTAAAAGTTTATTAAGAATAGGAGAGTTCAAAGTACATAATTCAAATTAAGTCATTTTCCAGTGCATCACCATCCTTATTATAAAAAGGTTCTTCCTTATGTCTTGTCTGAAATCTGCCCTCTTTTAGTTTGAAATTGTTTCCCCTTGTCCTATCATAACAGACCCTGCTAAGGAGTCTTACAGCACTCCTTTAGATACTGAAATGCCACTCTCAGATCTCTCTGGAGCCTTTTCTTTCCCATGCTGAACAGCCCCAGATCTTTCAGCCTGTCTTCGTTGGTGTTCCATTCCTTGGGTCATTTCTGTGGCCCTCCTCTGGGTGCTTTCTAAAAGGTCCACATCTCTCCTGCATTATGATCTCTACATCTGGACACATTACTCCAGGTGATGTCTCACAGAGCAGAGGCACAGCATCACCCCCCTCACTCTATGCGTCTGTCATAATTCTACCTGCTATATATCTTACCTGTTTACATCACAAGGGTAATTTAATTTACATTCTTTGTCATGTGAAACTTGAAAGAATCTTGCAGGGATTTAACTGAAGATAACCGTCCAAATTCATTCCTGAAAAAAGTGATATTTGTTCCAGTGAAGATGCTTATTCATGGAAGGAACTACAAGAGGATGAAGTGTGTACATATATAATGTATACATATTTTGAAAAAAAAATTGCAGTGTGTTTACATTTTTTATATTTTCTTTTTCCTTAAATTCCACTCATCACTGACATCTCAGCCAAAATAACATTCATCAGGGATGTTACAGTGGAGATATCTGCATCAACTCTGGAATACTGATTTATTGATTGTATAGGAACTTTTTTTCTGGCTTTTGTTTGTTTCTTTTACAATTATGCCTATTTTAAGTATTAAAAGAAAGTAAATGGACACAACTATATAGTACTTCGTTACAAAATGAGTGAAATCTCATCACTTTTTTTTTTTTTTTTTTTTTTTAAACCAAGCCAGTAACTCAATTGATATTAACTGGGGAGATACAATGATTTGTACAGTCTACTGCCACATATACATATGATATGAATTTGCCTCAGTTTCTGTTAGCAAGACCAGAGTTAATCTTAAGACTAAAAAGTTTTTTTTAAAACCGTTTTGACACTTACTGACAGCCTTCATTATTAGTTGCTCTCTTGTTTGGAGTTTGTTATCTGTGAGTCCTATTTAAATAAGTTCATTATTATAGTGCCAGGAGAAACAAAATTAAGCTTCATTAGAGGTTGCATCGCCTCCAACTCAAGTCAATTAAAAGCCTATTCAAACCTTTTGGGAAACTGTAACCCATCAGTGAAAAAATTAGGAAGAACAGAGCTCATTGTACCACACTAAGGACAGTAATCTGTCTGGTTGCCTTTTACTGCACCTCATTTTACAGAAAAATAAATATAGAACAACATATATACTGTTATATAATGCTCATACCAAATAGACCATTTTGTCAGTTTTCTTTCAGTCTAGTAAAGAGTGAATATTGCAGAAAGGCACAGTTCACAACATGCATCTTTATGCTTCTCAGCGCATAGGTGCAAACTGAAAATAATTAGCTATTACAAGGTCAGCCTTCCAAACTGACTGCAGCTGGGAGAAGTATGAAAAACAGCTGGAGGTCTACCATAACTACATCCCAGTTTAATAAGAATAAGCTGGGTAAAGCTAGTGGCAGAGCACATAACATGGCTAAGTCAGTCTTGGGACTTGTGTTCTCACATTGCTCTGACCGGCTGAGTGACCCAGAAAAACCTCTGCCTCACTGGGTGTTAGACTTGTCTGTTTAAATTGTCCATTCTCTCACACGTGGCATCTCTTCCCTGTCATCCATAGGTATTAGACAGATTTGTGGAACTGAATGACCATTCCTGTAATTATAAAATATTCATATTCAATAATACTTACATTGTAGGCAAAACATAGTTACTTTCTAGTCATAAAATGTGTTCTTAGAGGCAACCTTTAGTTCTTAATAAGATATTCTCCTCAATTAATGGCATTTCATTAATTGATTGCTACTCAAGTTGCTTCTGGACAAGTTTTACTATTTTATTCACAGTAAGCAATACTTAGTTACTCTGTTATACTGTCTCTTTTGAAAGGGTGGCAACCCGTGATAATTTAGAGCAGCTTGTTTTCAATTTTACTGTTAAGAATGTTATGAAACAAGGGAATTTCTTTTGTTATCTTACAGACATCATCTCAGTAAAACCCTATTCTTAAAAGGTGAAAATTTTGTGGTCACCGTGAAGCCCCACTGATTTAATGTACCTTCTACTGAGAGTCAGATCACCATCCCAGTCACATTTAAGAGGAATGTTCATGTTTGTGTATCTTCAAAGGGATGCACTGTTAATTTTAAGTTAGTCAAGTATGATTTTTCCAAAAACAATTTTTAGAAATAGTTACTGTAAATATACAGAACAAATAGTGTGTTGGGCCTGTGTCAGATCTGCTCTGTAAAAGTAGCCAAATATACCTTTTTGTGATGTTAGAGTCTATCTCCTTTGGCCTTAATGAGACTTCTTATTTCATATTTTATGCGCAAGATTATTTAATCAACATTTAAAATGAAAATATTTCAAGTTGTATGAATTCTTTAAAATAAAGGCAATTGTTCCCTTGCAGCACTAATAAGATACAGAGTCCTTACAGAATTCTTATTAAAGAATTAGATGAAGCACATGTAAATTGCACTGAGATAGAAACACAGAGAGAGAGAGCAAACTCATAGTTACTAAATAAAGATTCTTTCTCCAGGTGGGAGATTTCTAATGACAACCCAGGAGAATACAGACTCAGTTAATTCGAGTAAGAACTTAATTACAAGTCAGAGTTTTGGCCAATATTTTTGTCTGTTCTCATTCCCTACTAATGTGTTTATTTTTCAGTAGTTGTATCATCAACATTTTCATTACAGCTTATGGTTAATCACTGGAATAACAAAGCAGAATACATAGCCTTAAATAAATGGTGGGATTATTCTGCTGACCACTCAAAAACCATCCAATAAAAGTGCAATGGATTTATATTTATGATGACTCTGAACCTATATTCTAGCTCTCACTCTGTATCCAAATAAAAGAGTGCTTTACTGAATGTATCTTACAGAATTGAATACACTTCCATTCAACTTGAGTATTCCCTCACCAAGTTCTTGAGCTCAGCAGGCTTCATTTCTCTTTCTTCATCAGCAGTGGAGAGAACAAAATGCATATTTTTCTTAGCTCAAGCTGTCTGTCAAAGGTTTGATAGTGTGGGAAAAGTTAAGGAACAGAGAGGAACATGCTGACATTGAATAATAATAGCTAGCCTTTACTGTGAAGTAGACCAAATGTCAGAAGAACTTAGAACAAACCATCACTGCTGTAAGGAATCTGTAAAGAAAGATACTTCTCACATGGAAGAAAGCATAAAATTCTACCAACAAAACTTTTAAAGAAAACTTTTATGGATGGTTTCAAATCACTTTTTCAGATAACAGTTTCTTCTGTCAGGAGCCCAAACAAGAAGATTATTTGTTTGTTTGTTCAATAATAAAAATAGCTAATTTGATGTGAAAAAAAAATCAAGAGCTAGAAGCACCCAATGGGAAACTCAGGATTTTCAATGTAAGTTAGTCTTCTGTATTTTTTTAATACAAGTTTTCTGTTGCAACATTAAGAGCCTTCATTCTAAGTCCATAAGTTTCTTCAGACGCTATAAGTAAGATGCAGTGCTAAAGACTAAAAACTTAAGTTGTATTAAACAGTTTAGTATCATCCTTCTTCTGTACTAGATGAGCTACAACTCATGAAATAATACCCAGGCCAGTTCTTGACATTTTAGGAGATTGCCTTTATCTATAATTCTTCCTTTTAGAGGAAGGAAAATCATTTATGTTGTTACTCTCGCAGTTTGAGCTGCAACAGTTTTTACTCCCTTCATAGCATCTACTACAATATTATGTTTTGGGAGAAAAACAACGTTGATAACAAGTGTTGATATTTTAGCTGTTATTAAGCTATGGCTGCACAAACCCAAGGGTATTTCAGTGCCTTGTATGTCTTGCCCATGGGGGAGATGAAGAAGTCACATTATGCATAAGGTTTATTTTTGTGTTGGGCTTTTTTTTCATTTTATTTATTTTCTGTTTACAAATCCTACAAACATACTTGCCTTACAGAAGGTGATGAGCACGTCATGTCCTCAGGAGCTAGGTTCCTGTACAAGTTGTCTTTATTTCTAATCCTGTATAAGGCACACACATGGCAACCTCCTCACCTTTGACCTGCCTTTTCGTACTGCCTCTGATCATATCTTGCCCATTTAGGCATCAGCCTTATCCAATAAGAAGTGGAAGAGATTCCACCAGCTCACTCTCCTTTGCCTCAAAAGGTGACAATGATTGCACTGTTGCTGCTAGTACAGGAGGTTTTCTCAGTGCCACATACAAATAAGGAGAGTAAGAAGCAGTGCATCTTTTTCCAGCCGAGTGCCAGCATCGCTCAGGCTGAAGCAAAACCACGCGTGTTCTTGACACCCTGCACTTTCAGATCAGAGAGCACCTGTTTTTTTTTTTTGTTTTGTTTTTTGTTTTTTGTTTTTTTTTTAATGCAATCTATTATCAGCTTGAAAAAAGCTACAGAGGGCAGATATACTGAATTTTGTCTTAGATTTCTTATTGCAGCTACTAGAATAAATCTGCTTAATACCTGTGGGAATCCTTATGTTGGTTTGTCTGGATCATGAGAAACTGGGAGATTAAAATATTGCTTTAATTATAATCTCTTTTTAATTCTTATACTCTTAAAATGAAAATGATAATGCTGTTTTACATTATGGTATAAAGCATAATCTTTTTCAACAATAGCAACTACTAAATGCCTTAATATTTTCCTAGTAAGTATAGGATTTCATTCTCTCTTCCACGTCTGTATACACACATTCTCCATGGTTATATACTACAAAGTGTTAATGATGCTTTTTAAGAATGCTAAATGTGGATTAAGATAAAAAAGGATATTAATGAAATGCAATTTAATTTTGCATTGCATCCATAATCTGTCTATGCAACCTCCTAAGGCCTTGCATCTCTTCTATGGGAGATCTTCTTTAGAAAAATTAGAAGCAGATTGTGGTCTTATGTCCCCTGGTTGTGTGCAATGGTGAACATGCACCGCTGAGGAAGTTTGAACTTCTACTATTGAAAAAATACTCTGAGTTGGAAGTAAGTTCATTTTGCTCAGTGAAGTTTGCTAGGCAACATATCTCCAGGTAAGCACTACTTGGAATTTTGTTTATAAATCATGAAAGTCAGTAATCTGTAAAATTTCCATGTTTGATGTTTTTAAATATCAACGTTATCACTGCCAGTAATTTGCTTCCATCTATAGGTGTAAAGCTTTTTTGTAGTGTATGATGTTTTGAGTATTGTTCCATATACACTTCAGCTTGCAAATGGGATTTACAGTTTTCATGCTTTTCACATGAAGGATATTTCTGGGCTTCACAAGTCTGAAGTCTTGTGGAAATTTCTTCTAAGTATGGTATTTTAAACGCAGATAACACCAGGTCTCATATTATCATAAATACAAACAAGCTTAATCTACAGGAATGCATTTGGCATACAAAGAAAATTCATAGCATCTTGCAGCGTCTGACAGACTCAGATGTGAATGATCCAAATCATTTATTACAAGTTCTCACATCACTTACATACCTTCACAAGTTTTCTTTTTCTGTCTTTCCCATCCAACCCTACAACTTTCCCATCCACCTTTACATGTCAACAGAGCATTCTACAAAACACTCTTCAACTGTTTATGCAGGCGCTTATCCAATCAGAGCTGTGAGACGTTCTTTCTTCTTCTAGAGGTGTCCTTAGTTCTCATGCTGTTTATCTTGCTCCACAGCTTCTGCTCTGAATAGTTTTTCTTGTATTTCCACAGCATCTGACAATGTCATTATCACATCAGTAGCATCAGTACAAAGTGCTTCAGCCTAAACACAAAATTATGTGCTTCAGAAATATCAACTATCTAGAGATATCATTAGTAATATTGAAATATTATTAATAGTAATAAATTAGAAGAAATAAAAACATGGTAAACCATGACATAGATGTAAATCTGTTCAATGCAGTGTTTGTGGAAAAAGGTTGAAAAAGTTGATGCAGCTTGTTGGAATGGAGTGGAATCAAGAAGACAACCTTCTGCAATCTCTTTGAAAAAAAATCTAAAAATACTAAAAAAGCCACCAACAAAAACAAAGCCAGTAGGTGAAAGTACTGCAGGTTGCATTATATATTTGTCTGTATCTGCAATTCTAATAAATTAGTAAAGAGAGACTTCCAATAATCTCAACATTTTCATGTTAAAAACGGCTTTTATAGATTGAGATTATGGCCATATCATCACAAGACAACATACTGGCATGTAGAGATTGGATTTGGATCTTCAAAGACACTTCATTAGCATGCTCTGGCTCTTAGGAGAGTATTAGATTTTGAATACAACTCCATTGGGAAGTCTGAAGCTAATACAACACGTGTTGTGATCTAATGAACAGTTATGATCAGCAACTTCAAGACAGTGTAAATCTGCTATCTTGATTTTAGTTTGAACTGGAACATGATAAACCCTACTCTCATCTGTGCAGGCAAAAAAAAAAAAAAAAAAAGAAAAAGTTGCATATTCTACACACCGAGTGTGGTCTAATGCTGAGGGTTAGTCCGTTTTCACAAACTATTTGTTGTTATTTTTTAATGTTACAATTTGACATTAAGATAATATAAACGTTTGTTCAAAAGCTACTGGGAAAAATGAGTTGTCAGTTATGATATATTTTACTAAGCTTTCCTAACTTTAATTTTAAAACAATTATAGCTATGCATGTTATTGTACAAACGCGAAATGTATGCACACCAGATGGCAATTTGGAAATATATGCATGAGTTGAAGATATGTAACATTTTGGTCACAGCACACCTTTAATTTTTTTTTCTTTTCTTATAATGGAACACATTTTTTCTTGAAAGGGCTTTTCAGTTAACATGTTTAAAGTAGGACTGGAGCAACACATCTTGAATAATACGATGACCTGATTTGTTCACTTTCTATTACTCTATTAAAAAATCAATGTTAAACGCTAAATGCCTTGTGTTTTAAAGTGGTTGTGGAAAAAGAATCAAAAGATAAAATGTTTAAAATAACTGTAAGAACATAAATATTTTATATTTTTAATCACTTATAATATTCTTCCATTATAAGATTACCAAATGATCCTTCCTTTGTATTTTAAATTTACAGTACTCTCTGAAAAATAAATCTAAAAAGTAACATTTTTAGATGATGGATGCCGTATTTATAAAGCAACACTTGCTTTTCTTTTATAGTCCTTTTCTCTTGGTCATTTGCCTGGAAAAACCTTTGTGCACACCTTGCCAGGTAGTTCCTGAGAGTAAGAGTCACATACCTGCTTATTAAAGTACTGCTCATCTCAATCCTGTAATCAGCTAATAGTAAAACTCTTCATCTGTAACTAAATCACATATGCACTTTGTTATCAAAAGTAGTAGTTGTCCCAATTAAAGGAAGTAATTAAGATTTATTGTTGTTTATGGATGCCAAAGTTCTCTAGAGAGTAATTAAGACCTAAATCATCGGAATTATTTGGAGTCTATATGCCAAAATTACTAGTAAAGTAACCGTAACCTCCTCTGCAGTTGCAACACAGTTATATGCAAGCTGTATCGGCTAAAATCCTTTCCCAAATAATAAGATTTTTTTTTTACTGCATATATTATGAAGTGAATTTTTGCAACTGTCTGTATCAGTTGGATTACCATGTACATATGACTTGCTTGAAAAACATTTGTAGATAATTGAAAGCACTTTGATGAAAAAAGCAAAATCACATGCTATCAGACTTTTTCTACTGGTGGAATTCTTTCATTGCATTTCAGCCCCTACTTTTGAGCCCTACTTCAGTAAAGGGCAAGGCAACCTTGCAAAAGGAGTTAAATGACTGCAAATTACTGATATTTTTTTTTTCTCTGAAGTATATCTGCTGCCATCTGTTGACTTCTAAAGCACCTTCTATTCTTAAATAAAATACAATCAGATTATCAGATGTACATTCAATCGTACCCCTTAACAGCACTTGAATATATTGTCGATTAACCATTTGTAACTCAGACATATTTTTCTATTTTGCAATAAAAGAACATACGGAAAGGGTTAGAATATGTGAAAATACACAACAAATTAGAATAACATTATACAAAATAATTTGTGCAGCTCCTGGAGAAAATAGTAGTAAAATCAGTCTGAAAAGATAACGTCTACAGAATACTGTTCTCAGAAAAGTATTGAGTACTTAGATGCAGGAATGATGGAATAATAGTGGATGGCAATGTAGGGTGAAAACTTGCAGCTGAGTTTAGTTTGATTTTTGGGAAGAGCGGTGGGTTTGAGCTTCCTTTTTCGAACAAAGTCTGATGAGAATAATCTGCTTTGTGAAAATGTAGAATGGATGTTCTGCATTAATTTTATTTGCTACGTCGCATGCAGAATTTACTTTTATCATGGACTCCTTCCAGTTCTTCTACTTCTGTAACCTATTTAGAAATCTGAGAGTCTTCTTATGGGAAAGAGGTGAATTATTTTCTCTCATGTTTGCATAAGCCTTCAGAAGTGGAAGCTATTGATATGTATACAGAATTTTTAAGATACCCTGTCTTTTGTCAAGAATTTGAAATTTATTATTCATTTCAGTCTAAAATTGAGTTTTTAAATAATGTGTTGCAGCTCCAGACGTACTTTAACAGTCCTGTTGCTATATAAGTTAAATTGTAGTTGTGTAAGTAGCATCAGTCTCTTGCACCTATTTTCTACCTTCTGAAGAGTAGTGAAAATGCTCAGTTCTCTGAAGATTAAGAAAAGCTTGTTACAACCCAACACAATCAATATCTTCATATGAGACTAGTATGGACCCTAATAAAATGAATGTACTACGCAGCATATGTGGCACTTCCATAGTGTTACCATTTTCTCCTCTGTTCCACAGTACGCTGCGTCACTGCCCAAACCAAGCTTACGAATGTCTAGAGTGAGAATGTCCTGAAATAGCATTCTAAAAGAGATCATATCTTATGTTCTATTGTATTCACTTCTCTCTGTGGTTTATAGAGTTTTACAGTTTTTATGTCTGTGCCCAAACTCACTCTCTCTTGTGACTTGGAGCAATCTTCAAATGGTATGCTATCTGTTTTTTTGCAATGCCAAAAGGAGAAGGCTCTTCTATAGCTTCACATCTCTGCTCACACAGCAGAATGTATTTTCTGTGTCAGCCTGTTCAGCTGGAGTTATTCTGATCCAACATTTATTTGTTGTCATGTTTTATGGAAAAGTAAATAACATGTTTAAAGCAATCGCACATTTGTTTATCTATCTGTTTCTTTGGCTCAGATTAATTCTGGTTTGTTTCCTGACTTGTTACAAATCACAAGCAAAATCACAAATATCACATGCAGTCTTCATGCATAGTGTCTCCTAAGAAGTATGCCTGCTTCTCCCAGGAGGAACCAATTCCTGTTGGCCTTACAATTTCTGCCTGGAAATGACAGTTGTGAACCTTCTATCAAGGGCTCTAGACATAACCTACCAGTGCAGAAATTTTTAATCACTGTTTCCTTATATCTTTGACAACCTCCCCCACTCCCTTCCCACCCCCTCCCCCCCCCAAAAAAAAGAAAAAAAAAAAGAAAAAAAGGCTTCATACTCTTTCAAGGATATTCTGATTAACTGTATGTGCTATATGTGCTATTAAGTCGAATTTTTTTCAAAAATGTTTTCTCTTTTGGGCTCCCTGGTTGCACGTTCTTTATGAAGTAGCTGTACAATATAAACTGGAGACTTGCTAATAAGTACTATCAATAAAATTGAGCTAATTAAGTTTCAGACAATTCTGTATTGCTATAGGAGAGCTCAGTGAGATATAAGATAGAGTAATAAAGCTCTGAAAATTGGAACTTAAAAAGGAAATGCCAACAGAGATCAGAATGTAGTATTGTGATCTCAGTGATGTGATAATGTTTAATCAGCTGCTATTGATAAATTTCAAGCAGTACAAAGACCTGAATAAAGCAGCAGTAAAGTTTAGACATAGATTAGTTACAACTTTGCATGTCCAACATTTTTAATAAAACATAAAATCTGATTTAATGATCTTCAAAGAATTTGAAGTGCTAATTGATAATAAAATTTGTGCAAGCTTAGCCTGACCACTCTATGCCTAAAGAAATACATAGAACTCCGATGATCCTTTTTATGTCCCAAGAGTTATCGTTTGAAGGAGTTCCAAGCTATTAAATGGAGAATGCTAAAATTTCAGATTATGCACTATTGTCACATCAAAGAATACTGGTGCAAAATGTTCTGAAATTTTCTGAAATGTTTAAAAACTCATTTAACACCTGAATAATTACTAAAAAGAATACAATGTTAGATTTTTCTCCCCAAAGTCTGGGTAACATAATATATGAATGGCAGAGAGAGGCCGGTGAAGGGCTACGAAGATGAGGAGCTTGGAGCTTCTCCATCACAAGTAATGGCTGAAACAATTGGGGTTGTTCAGACTTTGGGGAGAGGATTTTATCGATGCTTTATAAATATCTACAGGGCGGGATTCAAGTGGATGGGGCTAGGCTCTTTTCAGCAGTGACCATCAACAGGACAGGAGGTAACAAACACAAACTGAAACACAGAAAGCTCCATGAGAACTTGTGGAAAACTCATGTACTTAGAGGTTGACAGAGCACTGGAACAAGTAGTCCAGATAGAATGTGGAGTCTTCTTCTCTGGAGTTATTCAAAACCCACTTGGACCCTTTCCTTTATACTCCCTATAGGGAACCTACTCTAGCAGGGAATTGGAATTGATCTCCAGAAGCCCATTCCAGCCTCTCTGATTTTGTGATTGTGATTGTTTTTTTTTTATTTTTCTGATTGCTGATTATAGAGAAATCAATTTGTTAGATCATCAGCCAAGAGCAAATCTGTAGCAGTGAGTTCCAGAAAGTTATTGTGTACAAATGAGTTATTACCAGCTTAACCTGCTCAACCAAGATAGCAACTGAAATGAAGGCTGATAATTATGTTTACAAAATAGCACATAATGATTTAAAATAATTTTAGGGTTTTTCACAAGCTTTAAAATATGTTTAAGTGGAATTATACTACTGTGCTTTATTAAATTTTGATCAGTACATTTCAGAGAAATTATTATTCCTGAATTCTATGTTGTATAGGTATTTACAAACATGATTTGACATAGCTCTAAAGTTTGTAGGTAGGGAAGTTATAAAAGGAGACATTCATCTAGAATCTAGAGACCTAGCATATGTATACAGAAAGGTAGCCCCTCTGTCATCCCTCTTTCTCTTTTCCCCCTTTGCTCTCTTTTTTTTTTTCTTTAGCAGAGTGATAAAGCACTCCAGTAGAAGAGCTAGAATATCTCTCTCCTGTACAGCTTAGGTTTCACCTTGAAAGAAGTTAAGAAGTACACAAGCAAGTGATTTCTGTTTGGCACAAGTGTGAAATTGTTCTAATATAAAGCAGCAGAAAGTTAATGGGTGGAACAGCATATGAATCCCTGTGGTCAAAGACAGATGCAAGTGGAATGTATGTTATTAATGCCATCTTCTGGGTGAGAAGAACAAATAGCTAACTGATGCAAAGATGTTTTTTTATTATTTTTTTGAGAAGCGTTTTTCTTATCCTCAGTTTTTAAAATGAAACCCTGCTGTGTCTCATTTGACTTGATATTTTTAAACCATACAGAATTAGAGCCAACTGTGGTATGACCAGCATGTATTGTTTCTCATCATACATCTTCAGAAAGTACTGTGGCACAGGTTGGCTTTACTTCTGTTTTTAAGCAGGATCAGAGAAGAAAATTTCAATTTTGATGTATTAAATAACATAGATGTGTATTCCTATTATTTCAGACAATTTCCAGAGGAAAATGATACATCTAGAGCCAGAATAGGTTGAGTTTTTGGTTGTTGTTTTGTGCGTGTATGTGTGTGTGGTCAAGTTTCACTTCTACTGCTCAGCTGTAAAGCAGAAGTAATATAACTCTATAACCCTATCTAGGTTTCTGCATGAACTTGTATTGTTTAATGTAAAACCACCAGTTCAAACCTGAAGAATTATGATTTCTTTTCGGATGCTGTTGAATTAAGACAGTGTGTAATGGGTAGTACATAACCCCCACAGAATTTTTGCCATCTTTCACAATCCAGTTAAAAAAAAAAAAAGACTTGAGTTCACTCTGACTATTATACTACTTTCTACCCACAATAAATAATTTAAAAAAAAAAAAAAAGGTTTGGATAATCATTATGCCACTCAGATTTGTCTTTTCTGCCCTCTCACTAAAAAAAAAAAAACAGCTGGGGATTCTGACAAGCATGTAGTTTGTTTCTTTGAGTTCTCTAAGGTTTACCACTGTCAATGGCTATTAATTTACCAACCACAGATGTATGCATGAATATACAATTTTTGAGGTTTAAGGAATTTAAATATGCATACATGTACCTCATGGTTTCTTGTGCAGAGTGCACTATTGATCTTGTTATGTTTCACTTTTGTAAGTAACTTTATCAACAAAGTATTGCTTTCTCTTACTAAACAAGAACCAATATATGTCAATTAATTAATTAAAAATTAATACTGCTTGATTCCACACAAAAAGCTGCAATTTGGCTTTTAGTGACTGTGTAAAATGGTAAAATAGAAGAGGAAGTGAGATCTGTTTTCTAATAATGTTGAAGATCCTCAAAATTAGGAGGTTTTGCTCAATTATTTGCAGCTTTTTGTCAGGAAATGAATTCCTTTAGTTTGATTTTCTAAAAGGTTTTTTACTCGTCAGCTGGTTCTCCATAAAATTCACTGAAGAAACACAAAGGAGGAGGAACAAAACATAGATGAAAGTTGATCATATTGTCAAACCATGATACTTTGAGTCAAGAGGTCTGAGCTGTTTACATAGCTCTGTCATGTAGTATTTATAACCTCCAAGAAATATACAGAGAGTAGTATCGTAAGAAATATTTCATAGATGTTTGTCCATTTGACAAAATTCTGTTGAAATACAAAGATGAATCCATAAAGAGAGAGAAGAGGGAAACAGCTTAGTATTCTGCAGCATGCTGACAGGTTGCTAGAGACCTTGATGTTCCCTCAGTGCTCTGACTCCACTGTGGGTACACTGCAATGACAAACTTCAATCTGCCATTTTCACAAGATAGATGACTACAGTTAGCTGATTATTTTACCATTAAAAGTAAAGCTCCTAGAATTTAAAAAAAAAAAATCCCCCCGTTGTTTGGGAAAATCATTAAGACCTTCAAAGTTTCAAAACGTAAACCAGTGAGCTTGACACCATCATTGGTGTATATTAGAATATATTAAACTGACAACATAATTGGTATCATCAAATATAATACGCAGTAATTTCATTAGTATTCACATGGGTAAATTTGTGTGAGGAAGGGTTCTTAAAGTGGTTTATAGAGAGAAATTATGCTTCAGAAACATTACAGAGTTCTTTCAGGCAGCTTCCAACTTATGTCAGTGAATACAGTCTTGTTGAATAACCAGAAAGTACACAAATAACTTCTCACCAGCGTGCCATTAGGAATTTAGACAGCAAAGGAATAAGAATTCCTTCTGTAAAAGAGCACATCTTAGCTTGTCTCAGCTGCTAAAATATCTGGTCTCACTGATCAGCTACTTGACTCCTATCCATACATCCTCTACACAGCAGGAATTGGGCATCCAGAACTATAACCCCCCGCTCCCCCCTTGCTCAGCCCTGACTTAATATTGTAGGTTCCTTTTCCTCCAGCCTAGTATCCGGTTTCTCACAACTGGACTGCCAGGGGAGATCCAGAACATATCCCACTGTCTTGCTATTCTTTAGTAAAGTCTTGCCAACTTTAGTAATCCACTGAGTTCTATAGGAAATTGGTAATTAAATACAGTTGCATTTAGAAGTCATGCAATAATTTCAGATCTTTACTGAGAAACAAACAGGAATGGCTGATGAAAATGGCAAGAAATGCAGTTAACAGACAGTAAGCATGTGTTAAAGACTGTCTCCCTGTCCATATCTTTCATCACCCAGCTCTAATGATCAGCCATAATTATACTAATTTAGAGTTTTTCTTATAGCTATTGCTTATGGATACTGGTTATTATTTAAAAGCAGAAGGGAAAAAATCCATGGACAAAATTTGGTGAATACAATTTAACTAGAGATATGTTCTGCATTAAATTGGATTAAGGTAATCTCCTTTATTTTTAAACAAAGTTTAGAAAAAAAATCCTATTAAAAAGTATACAAAAAGAAATACAATAAAAAGGACAGAAATCTTAAGTTATTTTTCTTTCCCTCAGACTTAAATTAGGAACACATTAATTGGTGTTTGTCTGCTATTTTTCAAGACTAGAACAGGCAAAATGCAAAAATTCTCAAAGCACTTAACAAGGTAGGTGTGGCATAGCTTTATTTAGCACAGAGATTATCAATAGAGCAGACAGGGCAGGAAATTATTTTAGTAGTTTTTAGATGTGTTTTCATTCTTTAAGTACAGCTCTTCTTTCCTTAAATACCAGGTTATAACCTATCTTAACTGAATTCTTACCGGAAAATAGCATACTGATGAATACTACACTGAGAAGGAACTGTGGGGAAGGGGTAAAAACTGTGCTGCACAATTTGCATGCAGTGAATAGAAGGTAAAATGAGTAACTGAATATGATGACAATTAAAAAAAATGTTGTATGCAGATGCAAACAGAAGTGGGTAAGCGTAGTTGTATGAGCAGTTCACTTATGTGCCACTGTGGTGGTAAATATGCAGGATTCTAAATCTTTGCTTGCAGTCTGAAATAGGTGAGCCGCTTGGGATGTGCTGACCACAGCTGTGGTTTCTTTCTAAAAGCAGAGTGGAAGGCATCAAGTTACTGAAGCTGCCAAAATAAGACCATAATAGTACCATACCACGCTCAATTTCTGTATTATAGAACCCAGACAATGAATAAACTCCAAAATATTTAATTAAAAGGCCTAATCTTCCAGTTATATATCAGTATTGTTCTTCACTAGTACATGTAAACTAATGTAGATTGGACTACTTCGCCCTCAGGTCTGTGTTTACATTACCAGGTGTTTTGAAGGAAAAAAGCATGGTAATATATTATAAAGCTCATTACTACAAGATGGGGATCAGGAGTACAATGGTAAAGGTGAATTTTTATGCTCTTTGGTTTCTATTGGGCTTCCTGAACATTTAGCATTTCTGAATGTGGGGAAGGGAATTTACCTCCAAATTATTTTTAAAGTTGTGTACATTTTTAAGTGGTGCCAGATTTGGGACATGGCTTTGACTGTTTCAGTAATAATTCACAGTAATCCTTATTCAAAACAACTAATAGCATTATGGTAAGTGCCTTAATGGCAGGAAATTTACTCTGGTTATCCATTTGCTTTTGGTTCTGAATAATCTCTGGAGATTATCTGGAGATATCACTATGCATTCAGTAGTTTTTGTAAGTGTATTTTAAACCAGCCCCCCAATTCTCCTGGCATAGTGCTAAATAGTTAAGCAATATTACACAGTATCTGCTATGAGTATGCATGAATACAGTGCATACCATTGCTCTGTTAGGAGCACTAGGGTACTTTTACTACCCTTGAACAACATGCAGTACATTCAGCATCAATTTTATTCCCCTTTTAATTTAGAAAGGAAAACTTATGTTCCCCAAGGTATGGCTCACTTTTCATATGAAGTATTGTATTTCTCTGATTTATTGAGATATTAACATGGAAATGGTGATGTTAAACAATACTTGGAATAGCTCTAAAAGTGTAGTGGGAATCATGATTTCATAAGAAGAAAATTAGTTATGTAGGTAACATTATACAATAATTTCCCATAGGATCTCTACATCAGGCAAGATTTTATTATATTCTAAAACAAAGTTGCTTGCACTCACTTTAAATATAAAGTACTGCTGAATAGGGCAATATCATAAGGCAGCTCAGAGTACAAGCAAAGACATCTGTTAATGGTACCATGAATAGTTATGAACTGTGGTACACAAACAGCTTTGCCAGCAATGCATTGCCTCCTAATTTATTTTTATAGCAAATGGTTGCCTCATTTTTCATGGTTTGGTAGTTTGCATTCAAATGTACCAATAAGTTCCAAGGCAATAGCTTCTGCGCGGCGTGCTTTATTTGAGAACATAAGAGGAAATAGCTAATGGCATGTTGGTGGGTAGTCCTCTTCTTTATCAGCAGTTTTGTATGAATCCTTACGTTCTTTTTTTTTTTTTAATTAGTTCATGAAAGGGAATGTGTTACATTAAAGTCTGCTTATTATACAGAAGACTTAAATTAATTTCTTATCATACAAATGAAGAGTATTAAGTCTGTATTATCACGCTGGTTTTGTCATTCAGCATGCAGCAGCTGAACCAGACATTTTCTGTCATTCCTGGAGGCAACACCAAAAAGGAAACAAATGGTTTCAGCTGTCACAGAGCAGAGTTCAAATGCCTTTAAAGGCTTCCATAGAAATCCGCTGGGGAGAAGAGGGAGGCAGCAAAAATTTAAGCTCTAAACTACTTTTTCCTTATTTGTGACAGTTAATAAGTACTACAAATTAGAATAACTGACTCTAGGAACAGTTTGTAATGATAACATGGTAGTCAGTAGCTTCTTTCAATTGCTTGATAGCTACTTCATAGCTTATTGTCATATAATCATTGAGGATAGGGTCTTTGTCTATAGAGTGCCCCTTTTCAGGAACCAGCTTTCATCCAAGAGATCTTCTCCCTTTGAAGGCTAGCCCTTAAATGAGCCCAGGAAGGGATGCACACAGGGTCCAGTCACATGGGAAGCACAGGTGAATTGCTTGCACTTGTTCTTCCTGGGCCAGCCACCCCCTCCACCAAGTGCTTAGTCACCAGTTCAGGCTGTGACACTCCTGCACTC
Source organism: Lagopus leucura (assembly GCF_019238085.1). Taxonomy (NCBI): domain Eukaryota; kingdom Metazoa; phylum Chordata; class Aves; order Galliformes; family Phasianidae; genus Lagopus; species Lagopus leucura. Next base: position 35,067,755 of record NW_024962264.1, on the reverse strand, counting down.
CTGTTCTTGGTGAATAAAGTAGATAAATAAATAAAAACATTCCTGACACATTTTTTCTCAGGCCAGTTGTGTCACTGTGAAACACTCAGCTTTGAATTGCATTTAATTAGAAATGTTTCAGTTAAATCACTAAATAGTTTTACAAACAAAACCACTTTAGCTGGAGCAGTATCTCCACTATGATTTGAAGTAGCCTCAGGAAAGCTGCTACCTCCTCTGTCATTTTGTACATCAAGCCTCTGACTAGCATAGGCAAAGAAAAGTTTATTTCAAGATGCTGTTGCTATATGAGTTGAATTCTTATTGCACATCTATCTTGAAATGCCTCAGCTGAATGTTAAGAATTTTGGCAGTTAAATAACTGTTTACTGTCCTGGTCCAATTTTGGTACTACTTTCCCATTTCATTAGCATCGCCAATTCACACCTGTCTTAAAATGCAGCCAAATAGGTAGCATTTATATCCTTGTTGTCAATAAATACTGTTCTGAAATACATGTTGGTGATGAATTCTGGAATTTTTTACATCCTGCCAGTCCTGCCAGTGATCCTGACTGTAACTTTATCATACGTTGTAATTAACTGGGCTTATAATGACAATTATTTTAAAGTACTAAGAGTATCAGAAAGATAGGCCTGCAAAACTTTAGTACTAAATAACATCCTCTTTGCATGCCTCTGCTGACAAAGACCTTTCTTTGTACTAGAGTGAAGCTGGTACAGGTGTTCTTTAATAGTATGTCAGTGATGGTGCTTCATTTGAGCTCCTCTTACTAGTCTTGCTTTGCATGGTGCACTGCTCCAGCCAGCACTGCTAAACTGTGCTGACACTGATTTGTCACTTCTGAAGCATGCTAAGAGCAGAAGCTGTTGCACTGTAGGGGATATTGATCAGGTCTGGTTAGTGTTTTGTGAGTGCATGCTACTGAAACCAATTGGACAGATTACTTTGTGCTCACTGGCAAGTAAAACTCGACTGAACATGTGATCAATCCACAAATCTACTGTGACAGAATAATACATTAAAACAGATTGATCCTTGAGGTCCACTAAATCAGGTTAATTCCTTGTCTTTGGGTAAGTTTGATTTACAGAAACAAAATTTACGTATAACCTTTCAGGTTTCTGTAATATTCTTTAAACGCTACATTTTTCATTAACATCTTCCTTGCCAGAAATGGCTTTATGTATTCAATCCTGTACTATTGTTGAATGTTTCCTATGAAAAATATATAAAATAGTAACTTTGCGGGTAGAAAGTTGCCTGTTAATTGTAACTGTTTATGAACTCTTCCTAGAGTATCAACCTGAAAGCCAGATGCAAAACTGTGCTTTATTCCCTGGTGGTGCTGGAGCTGGAAGGGTTACATCAGTTCAGAAGAAATTGTCTTATCCAGCTGTATATCTATCACAAATTTATTGTTTGCGTAGGACATGCAGCCTAAGAGTGACACATTTCATGTTCTTTTTTCAACATTCTGCACTGTGGAAATACCACTATCTTCAATGACTGTGTTAAGCAAAGTAGAAAACTGCATTGCAGATGAGTAAAGGCTAACTTTTTTAAATGGCAAAAAGTGGCATAATCTCTTGTATACACTGGGATAGTAAATGTAATCAGACAATGGTTAATATTGCTTTTTTGTGACTTCCAAGTATTACTCTGTGTAACCCTCCAAGGTCTTAAACAGTAGTTTGGTTTTATCTCAGCAACCTTCTTGCTAAAGAGAGCTGCGTAGCAGTAGGAATATTAATAAATCTTACTGTATGAAACACCAGAAAAACCTGATACCAAATTTCTTCACATTTAACCATCAGAAATGGCATCTGCTGGACAGGAAAATTTACTTGAAGCTGAAATGCTTCCATGTGTCAGAGACCAAGCTGCTGCCCCTTAGCTGTTTTACTTTGGAATACATTTGAAAAATATGTCTGGACTGTTTTCTTATTGACCTAACAGGAAAAGGACTGGAATATATGGCATGCTACAGCCTGGCTGTTCTTGCCAGACTGGTACATAGCACTGGGAACAGTGTCCTGGGCATAGTGGTCTGGGACTTGGGATCTTCCTTCCTAATACAGGACATTCTTTTTAGAATTTTGTCCTGGTGCTTTTCCACACAGGCAATTCTATTCCATGTTCCATACGGTTTAAATATTTCTATTACAAAACTCTTCAAGCAGAATCTGAAGATGACAATTCTAGGGAGGATTTTTGGAGTATCTATTTTAAATAGACAAAAATTAGCCTAAGGATGTCTCCATGAAAGTGAATTATGCTCCTTGACATGTATGAAATTTAATAACGCTATTTTACTATTCTCACATGCCCAGATGTTACATTCCCATTTTTACCTCCTACAAGACATGGAACTGTTCCTATTACTGCATATTCAAGTCTATTTACTGTAGTGTTTGCCTGCCATAAGATAGAGACCCACTAGAGTAACATTAGTGGACTGGGCTGTAGATGAGACAATAACGGGATTGTGTGCCCTGCTATGCAGCTTCTTCCTCTGCATCCTATTGGGCTACCTCCCTGCTAAATATATATTTAGGATATAACAGGCTTCTGATCAGAGGCTTGGTTTGTAAAAGAAAAAAAAAAAAAAAAAAAAAAGGAAAAAAAAAAAAAACAACAAGAAAATGGAAAACATATCAATATTTAAAAAGTAGAAATCAATCCATGTTAAATACTGTTAACCCCGAAGATGATTTTGTCAGGGCATCTCAAAGGCATGCAGATTTCTGGGGGTTCTCGTGGGTCTGTCAGGACAAGGCAGATCCTGACCACAAGAATCCATACAACCACAACTGCTGGGATGTCAGCCTGTGAGTGGGGACAGGATTGGTCCCTGGGAGGGAAGATGGGCTTAATAAAAGCCCTGAATTGGACAAGTGACACAAGTCTTTGACCAAGCTATTCTGTCATGTCAGTCCAAATACTCCCTCTTCTTTCTCATGTATGTCCTTCCGCACCAAACTTCTACCTAGTAACAATATTTCCTTTTTATTTTTCTTCATGGAGACAATAGAAAAGCTTGGTTGATATAATGAGCAATCCTTTGGGTTGGGCCACAATGAAATGCAGGTAAGAATTGTTTTAAGTGATAAAGTATTGTGTGATGTTTTTGTACAGGAAAGGTACACAGTGGGGTTTGCATTTTCTTGTTCTCTTCCTGTGGTTTTATTCTGTTTCTCTTTTTGCTGTATTCTAGACTTGTCTGCCAATATACCCTTGGAAATTTCTGCACAGCTAGAAATTCCCACGTTTTACTAAAGTACTGTTCTAAAATATAACCAAGATTGAACACGAATAACTCTTATATAAACTCTTGCTTCACTGCCAATCATTAATTTATCCAGTGTTTGACGTTCTCTCCTAATTTTATAGAGAAGTACTTTATTTTCAGTGTTTTATTGCATCATGGAAAACCAACAGCTTAATTTGTATGAACACATGTAATCACTTTCCAAGCTCAAGAAGACTAAATGAATTTAAAATGCATATATTGAAATGGATCTCCCTGGGCATTTCAGGCTTCTTGCATAGTGGGTCAAATAAATTTAGGCTGGTGGAAATAAGTTAAGATTCTGAAATTAAAGTGAGCCAGTATTCAAATGTCCGTAGTGCCTGTATGCCACAATTGTAATTAGCAGTTTTGAAAATAAGGTTTTCTTATTTCTTGCTGCTTCTTATGAGAAACAGCACTGATGTACAGTTCTCTTCCGGCTAAATGATGTGCATTCTAAATGCATCAGTTTGTATATACGTATGCATTCCGTGTCCTCACTCAGACTAGTATTGGATTCTTATCACTTTGTCTGGGTTAAGACTTTCCTGCAAACCAAAAGTTTTCTTGATTGCTCCAGCTAATCTGCAGTTCAAAAGTTCACTACAAATTCATCTAACTTGCATGAATCAAGCAGTATATATCCTGATATGTTTGTAAATTAAATTACTGAAGGTGATCCAGCCTAATTACATTCATCTTAACTGATGGGAATTCAGCAAATGTGTTTAATATTCTACAACTTTGAGAACACTCCGTGCAAATTATTTTGGAAACAGTAGTACAGTGGATCTCTAAGCCATCAAAATGAGAGGGAGAGGAGTAGCACATGGATATGCATAGTGCACTGAAACACCAAAATAGAGTCTTTAAAAGCCTGGTTTTGTAGTTCAGGTGCTAGGAAAAAGCAGAGATGAAAAATAAAGATTGTTTATACCAACTGTGATTTTTGGAATTATAGGAGGGCTATTGAAAAAGTAATGCCTCCTGTTCTGTTACGTTGGCCTTTGGCATCAGAGGCGGATGTTGGTGGTATGGCAGTAGATGTTGAACCTTCCCACCGATATTCCATCACATGTTGTTGCTATGCAACTGCTGGCAGCAGAGGATGAGTCTGACAAAATGAAATCTGGCTTGAAAGTGAGTATGAAGGAAAGGTGCATCATTTAATTCCTCACGCGGAAAAATTTGCATCTGTTGATATTTACTGACACTTTCTTAGGGCTTATGGAGACCAAACAGTAGAAGTGAGCACAGCAATGGGGTGGGTGATGTGTTGTGGCAGTGTTGACAGTGATGAGAAAGGCAAGCCATGTTCTGAATGGTCAAGCAGATTTTTACAAATGCGACACACAGACTCTAGTTCATCACAATCACTTATGCTTAACACAGCTAATAGTGGTGATCTATGTTGAAAAGTAGCATTTTGTAGCTGAGAATTTGCTCTATCAAGTAATGCTATTGTGTTCTTTGTATCTGTTGTAATTTCCATGGAAATAAATAGGAAGCACTACTTTTGGAGCAACCCACATGTAAAATAAAACTCCTCTCTCACCTCCAGTCCAAAGATACTTGCTGGCTCTTTCTGAAACAGAGTTAGGGTCTAATTGGTTTGTTTGTGGCCCTGTGTCCACATCTCAGAAGAGCATCAATAACTGAGTTTGCATGAGAACTCTTACGCAGAGCTAAAACAAGCATAGCAATCTCATTAATATTTTTACTGATATAATTTGTTTCTTTCTTAGAATGGAAGCACAATGGGTTTGTATATTCTTCTTGGCTTTTAAACGAGTATCTAGTCTCATGACAAATTATTTCTTTTTTTTCATTCCATGCCTGTACATTATAGTTAGACGCGAACAGGCATTATGGGTACTATTTCCAAATGTCTGTCTTCCAGTACGATGCTTTTCTTAGAGGCAAGGTATGCCATAATAGTTGAAAACACATTTTCCTAACTATATTTTTGAGGGAATTACAGTAGTAAAATTAAGGAGATGGGAGAAGAAAATAGCACATGTAAATTGAAAATAATCACTGTATGCTTTGCATCCTAAATAAAATTTAAATACACGAGGCCAAAAAGCATGCTATTGTCTGTTCTGCTCCTTCTGCTCCTTGATGTTTATCCATAAACATCATGCAGGAAGAACCCGAAAGAATCACCATGTAACATTATATTTTACTATTTCTTCCAAAAGTCAAGAACTAAGAGTCAATTCATTAAATAATGTGTAGAAAATGCCAGCACTTTCTGATTACATGTAAATATAGGTGAGAAAAGGTAATGCGTGGGTAAAAGGATTCCTTTTCTTTCTATTCAGTTTTTAATGATGCTGGCTGATACGCCATACTCAGTCTAATATTTCCTGTCTATGAACTTTTTACCTTTTCCGAATACTGTGTCTTGTGAACACTTATGTTTCATTTTCTTCTATTTGTCTTGTTCATAAAATTGATGCTTTTAAAGTTGATCTTTTTCTTTTTTTCTTTTTTTCTTTTTTAATTTATTGAGTAAATATCAAATATTTGTGTTCTATTTATGTTGGGAGTTACTTCTGAAAGCTTATTTAGCGTATGATATGAATATTTTCTCAGTCAGAATTCATCAGAGAGTTTTTCCTTCCCATCTACAGTGCTTGACTGACTATTTATGAGCCCCATGTTTCTCTCAGTCTACAGCAAAATGAAATTTGGAAGTAAACGCAAGTGTCTCTTTTACTAAGTATGGGATAAATCAAGTTGGAAGGGACCTGGGCAATCTCTGGTTTGGCCTTCTGCTCATAGCAGAGGCTGATGTGAGATCAAACCATTTTGTTCAGGACTTTATCCATTTGGCAGTAGAGAACCCCCATGGGTGATCAGCCTCTTCAATTGCCTACCTTATGGGAAAATATCTTCTCACCTATTTGATGTGACTCTCTTGTGCTTTAGCATGTATCTGTTGCCTCTCATTCTCCCTTTTCTCTCACTCCATCTTGATTTTTTTTGGAGGGCTGGACAAAATTGGACACTGTTCCAGATATTGACTAATGAGTGCCAAGTAGATGGGGCAGTTCACTCCTCTCCCTCTTTCTGCTGAATGTGTCTCTATTAATACAGCCCAGGATGCAGTTGGCTTCTTAGTTTTACAGATAGTCTGTTTATTATTTATTACTGTTTTAAAGACAGTTAGCAAGTCAATAGGATTATTATTTTTTTTTTCTTTTTGCTAAATATAAGCATTTCTGTAATGATGCTTTGTAAATACTGTCACTACATGAAGAACTGGAACTCAGTTATTCACTGACAATCAGTGATGTTCCTGTGGTACACAAAGAAATTGATTGATGTGGACAAGTACAGTACCCAAAATAAAATCATGCTGAATCCTGGTTGAAAGGATATTCAGAATTTGAAAATGCCAAATAGGAGAGAAAGAAAGCACACCTGTATACATAGAGTTAAGAAGTTCTTAACCATTTGTTTTAATTCTTGTAATTGGATCTCAGTATATGCATTTATTTTCCTATTGATATCAAAAGTTAATTTAACGTCACCTTTTCCTGGCCTGTGGTTAGACTGTTCACTAGCTGTACAGGCAAATTAAGGAGGGAGACTGTTTTGTGACCATTGTACCCTCAAATAGCAAGAAGTACCCACAGGAAAGCTCAAAAAGGATCATTTAAATGCTGGTGCTGTCTTCCAGTGGAAATGTTTGAGTTATTATAAACTTCCTATTCAGATGTATTGATCTTATGCAGACTGTATTATATATAATATCATTACGTTCCTACTGGTAATCCTTCACCAGCATCTCTGTCTTAATTTGTGTAGTGGAAATGCTAAGTCACAGCCTGAAGCAGTGATTGAGCACCTGTGGGAAGACAGGGCCAACCCAGAGGAACTCAGGTGCATGCAATGAACTTGAGTGACCAGAAGGGATGGAGCCAGGATCCACCCCTTCACAGACTTCATTTAAGGGTTGGCAGTGGAGGCAAGGGTCTCTTGGAGGTGCCTGTGGTGTTCTGAAGGTAAGCTGATTTCCACCCCCCTTCTTTTGTTTCTGTTCGCAGCTGCTGTGTGTTTGAACAAATCCTATAGCCAGGGATTTTGCTACTCTGCTGTTGGTTCTGCACTTTCCATCATTTAATGTTGGGGTAGTGGCTCTTTTGCTCCTCCTGGCAGTCCTGCTGATTTTAATGTTTTATATATGTATGCATGTGCAGATTAATAAATGTGATATATGTTACATGTTTTTATGTGTTTCAGATATATATTTGTATATTTTAATATACTCACATGTGCATATGTAGTTGATAAATGAATTCTCTTAGAGTAAAAGGTTCTAGCAAGCTGAGTTAATACTTAATTTTTGCTTCCTAATCCCAGATTGCTTTGGTTATCTTCAGTTTTGGGTGTATAGGACATGATTGTAACTTTCTGGGATGTCTATGCAAGTAGCATCTTGGTTCTATGAAGTATAGTGTGGTAGAGGGTATTAAACTCAAGATTTTGAAACAGCTTAAAGTATTTGATGCTGTAGTGATGACAAACTGGAAGTGCTGACTCCGCTAGTTGTGGTAAATATATATGTTAGTAAAACAATGTATTTTTTTAAATTTACGTAATACTACTTTAAACCCAAAGAACACGTTTTATTTGGTTAGTTGGTTGGGTATTTTGTACTTAAAGCTATACACAGCACTGGAAAAGTGATCTTTTTATGGAATGGTTATCTTCTTAATTAGTAAAGCCTCTATAGCATTGAAACATTTAGACATTATATAACATTGAAGCATTTAGAGGAAACTAAATTCATATATTCTGGTTAAATGTTGTAGGCGAGATCATATCAAAAGGCAGCCATAAAGAACTTATGGAATGCGGTACCCTTAGATTAGAATCAAGTCGCAGTAGTTTGTGAAAAGCTTAGGATGAAGTGGAAGTATTTTGGTTCCTAGCTCTTCCAGATGCCTTTGACAAATACTGTCCTAGCATAGTGAAAGACTCTTTCTTTGCTGGAGTTCAGTAAGTAATTGATCACTAGTTTATAATGTAACCCTAAGAGCTGGGAGTGCCTTCCCTACCATGCCATTTACAACAGAGCTGAAGTAGAACACAGGGTGAAGCAGACTGTGCTGGCATTTCCTGGTGTGTGCTGTGGATCTCAATGAGGCTCTATTGACTGCCCATTTGTTTTACTTTCTAACACACTTACTAGCTACCTGTAGCTATATGAGCAACCTAGAAAGTCTGGGTTTTCAGTCCTGGTCTGAATATTTTTTCCATTCAAAACAAGAGCAGCATAGATCTTCCTTTCACTGTTTTAAATTTCTTTCTCCTGTGAATTTCAGTAGTTGACTTGGCTTATGTTGGATAGCAATGGCCTTCTAGTTACTATATTCTCAGATATTTCAAATAAAAATTAATTTTTCTCTCAGGAGTTTTACTTCATTACTCACTATCAGGATGTGAAATAAGCATTTCGTGAATCTTTTTCCTACAACCACTTTTATTTTTTACACAATGAAATATATTGCCAAATAGGAATTGCATGAGATATATCTTATGTTTTGGATAGTTCTTTCAATAACTTGATTTTCTTCTTAAATCCTCAATTGTCAAAGAAGCATAGAAATCTGTAAGTTTTTATTTGCCTGTAAAAACGTAATTGCTTAGCCCTAGCTTGTCCTTTATTGGAGTCTAATATTTACATATGTTGTTACTACTTAGCTGGGAAATTCTTTGATGTGACTTTGAAGCTCTTGCTTATATATGTCTTGCACCAGATCCTCTCTCCAGCGAATGGGGATTAGGTGGAAAGTGTCAGCAGCCCAGGGACTCTTTTATGCATAAGTAAGTGTGGCAAAATCAAATCCTCTGTCCTGCCACTGAAAAATACTCAGCTGTTTAAAATTGAAAGATCTGGTTCAAACAGAGGTCTTGGATTTGCATTGTGTAGTAACAATTCTTTAGCCTCTAAAATCAGTGTAAGCTCCATGAACACATGTAAAGTTTCTAGGAGTTTTTCTTCTATAGGAAGATCTTATTACAAGTTAACCACACTTGCATATGTGTATGTATATATTTACACTAGTGCATAAAATAAATTAATGTGAAATGTGAAAGATGTATAAGTTTAGATGCTTGAAATGAGAAATGCGCTGAATTTTGCCCATGGATTTTGTGAGAATGAAGGGACAAAAAGCTAAAGGAGTACAGTGCATCCTGGAAACACTACTTGAGCATCTGAGTAAACCACAAGAGGATTTTGTGAAAAAATCTCTCAGGATTTCACTGAAGGCAGTACCATAAGGTCCAGCAGGCTGCTTCCTTTAGATTCTGCAATATCATTCTGGCAGCTCACCTTGAAATAAAATAAACAAACCTTCTATTTCTTATTTTGTATTTACGGAAATAAGAATTCAAATTAGTAGGTTGACTTCGAAAGAACAGTAAATCAATATTCAAAGAATGTAGGCTGACACTCTTATTGCCAGCTCCTCTCTGACTTTTCTCCAGTTGTTGCTCTTAGATTTGTTTCCCCTTGCCCTTCCCCTCTTAAGTGTTGTCTGCAAATAGCTGTCAGCTGTTAGCACCTGGGGACTGAATAAGGCAGGCACTGTCAGCAGGCTTGTATCTGCTGTGAGGGCTTTATGGCACTGTGGAGTTGAAGCTCCCTATGGTATCTTTTCTTCCTGCCTCCCTTCCAGTAAGGTTACTCCAGTAGACACTTAATAGCTGTTTAACACACACAAAAACAAATTGAAGTAAGATATGGATACTTTTGGAGGGGGGAAAAAAAACCTTCTATTTTTCAAATAAAATAATATTTTTGCTAAAGTTATTTTATCTGCTATTTTTCTCTGGCAAACTTGGACACCTGAATTTTCTAGGGGCTCTCTTTCAAATAATGTCAAGGAAAATATTTAAAACTTTTAGAACACTTTGCATGTGATGAGAGCTATTAGGTAATAAGAGTAATATTAACTCTTCTTAGGCAGTGTGTATTATGGCTGTTCCTTGACTCAGTGATGTGCCCCCACTTAACTGTGTACGTATGAACATCTGCCATCAGTTGTGCATTTGGACACCCTAATGTTCAAACAGTAAAAGATAAACGTAGATAAAGGGGCACTTGTCTGTTTTCCTCTAAACTACACAGCATGAAAATTTTACACCACTTTTCAAAGTGGGACTGTCAAATGATCCTGAGTCTTTCAGTTAAGATGATTTTTTTAAAAGATGGAAATGACTTGCACATTGCAGTGACCTTTATAAAGTTTCTATGTAATACATGTCAATTGTCATCAGGATTAAGAAGAAAAAAACACTTGTCAACATTCTCAAATGTCAGACTTTCAACTTTCTTAAATCTTAAAGATAAGTGTAGTGCTGTTGTGCTTCACTTGATGTTAAGAAGACACCTCTATGTTGAGGAGTCACAGCTCTGATTTCTATCAGGAGAAGAAACTGTGAAACTTTATTACTTCTACATTATCAAACTTGATGGAAAATCAGACTTCCTTCCAGATAATGTCAAACACTGGAACTGCAGCAAACAGTACTATTTAAATACCATTTTAGGTTTGCAGTTATTACATGCTGCTTTTCTGAAGGTTCAAATAATCTAAAACCAGAGAGTTAAAGTTATAAGCAAATTCTTCCAACTAAATCTGAACACAATTTAAAAGGAAGTGATATGGAAAAGTTTTTATGAAGATACCTGGGTGTTTAGTATCACAGAACAGAAAGCTTCATTCATGGGGAAAGAAGAAGTCCATTTATTTGAATAATTCATATGCTCTCAAATAATTGAGTTGTTATTCAACAAGCTTTCAGCTTATTTTTTTGTTGTTTTTTTTTTAATCAGGGCAGGAGAATTTGTTGTGCTACACATATGTGCCTGTCTTGAGCTAAAATTTGAATTGACTATTGTCATGGTTTTGTGATTTTTGGTTTTTGGTATTCCACATCATAACATCAAAAGTATGCCATCAAAATAACTTTTTTAATATATGTGCTCTTTTTACCCAATATGAACTAATATCAACTTTACAAAGTGTAGAATGATGTGGATCTGATTATAATTCTATTTTCTAACTTATCTATTTATTCCTTTAAAGATTGCAGCAGCGTAGAGTGTGCAAGCTATTCATATCACTTCCTTGCTCAGCCCCTCAAGTTTTCAGAAAAATAGACAGTAAACTGCTTCTGTAATAAACCATGGAGTCTAACATGAATGAATGTCAACATTTGTTTTATTCCAATAGAGAAAGGCAGGCTAACTTGGAAAAATAAGGCGGAGGTCATGGAATACTGTTCTGTACTCTGTAGCAGCAATGCTGGTGATTAAAAGGAGTTTCAGAAAACAAGGTTGCTTTATGTAGATGTAAGCATTATGTTTTTGTATGGCAAAAGAAGGTGATGGCAGTGCCTTTGAATGAAACAGAGGCATTACAGAGCAAATAACATGTAATAAAGGAGGAAAATTGGCTCATCCCTTCTAACAACCAGTAACAGCTCAAGAGGAGTGCACTCTCTATCCTATGAGATGATGCTGCCTTGGCTGGTAAGCCTTAAATGAAGGTGAGGAGGAGTGGATCCTGGCTTCACCTCTTCTGGTCACCCAGGTGTGTTGTTTGCACTTGAGCTCCCTAGGTTAGCCACACCTTCTCACCTGTTGCTCAACCATTGATTTGGGCTGTGACTTGGCAATTCCATTGCAGCTTCTTAAACCTATTTTCTGTTGGAAAACACCTCCCTTTTAAAGAAATCTTTACCAATATGAAGAATGTTTCTAGATTCTATACTACTACAGAATGTTTTTATGTAAATATAAAATACCTGTTAGTCAGTTCTATATAAAAAAAAAAGACATAGGCAATCTGTTCTTATGGTTTTCAATATTTATATATATATAATATATAATATTGAAATAATTATATTTAATAGCTTTCAATATTTATCTTACATATACTTAAATTTCAGTTATATAACATGAAGCATTTGGTACTGAAATTATCATGGTGTTTGAAAATACAACTACAATAGTTGTAATACATATAGACAAGTTCTAAGCCAAGGCCATGTTTATTAGAAACAATTTGATTTATATAACTGATGTGCTAAACATCACTAATTTACAGTACTAGTACATTGGTAAAGATTCCAGGTATCATGAATATTCCTCCAGAACAGTTTTAACAACAGATGTCAATTAAATTGGAAAGAGGGCTAGAAGAACCTTGATGTGAAAAGATACCACTTGCAATGGAAAACATTGCTTATTCAGAGGGGAATTAAACTGATGTTGAGTATAATTGGTACTAAGCATTCTTTTTTTTTTTTTTTTTTTTGGAGGTGTATAGTCACATTCTGTGGTCTGGACTAGAGGGAAAATCTGTGTGTTTAAGTCAAGCTTTTCTTGCCCCACTTGTTTTCACTGGCTCCTGTGTAAAAGTAGGGGCCAGGTCAAAGCTTGACTAGTTACAAGAGGAACTGAGATTTTTTTTTACCTATGTTTTCCAGGAGCGAAAGAGTTAGGAGCACTGCAATACTGGAGTTCAGCATAAAGCACTGTAGATATTGATGAGTTTGATTTCCATGGTTGAAAACTGTTAATCTGAATGAGACAGTTAAATCACAGCAAATGCCAGAATAAATTTAAAATATCTCTCAGAACAACTGGGATAAGAGTGAATATTATATGTTTGTTATAGCAGCTTAGTCAGTCAACGCAGCAGTAAGTCTTTATCTTCATCACATACAACAATCCTCATTGTTAGTCTAATTCTTATAATTTGTCTTCTATGCATTGTCAGGAATGTAAATAGCTTTAAATTTAAGTAGCATTCACTACATAATACTGGTTGTTCTACCTAGCTCTGACCTTTTGATCTGAACAATTTTATGGTGGAGAATCTAGCTGAGACATTAGATAATACGCAGATTAAGTTACTACCTTAATTAAACAATATCCTTAAAAGTACAAATCACTTTCTTAGTACTGGGATACTACTGAAGCCACATCAGAAAATGAATTGGCAGTGTGCCTTTTTGCCTTTACACATCTTTCTCCATTTCATTACAGACAGCAATAATGCATATTCAGAGCAGCAATGTATCCTTAATACTTCTAGTACAGAATTGTCTTAATTTGCCAGTTAATGCTTCACTGCTCTCCAGCAGGGCCATCAGTTTATTTAGGGCTGCTTAAACAGCAGTAGGATCCTGCTTGCTCCCTTCAGAGCTTGATGCTGCCATGGGAGTTGCAGGTGAAAGTTGTTTCCATTAGAGTTTCTCACTTCCTGACTGTGGAAAGTACAGTCTGTTTTTGTCAGCCTGTTGCTCTTTCTCCTCAGTGATGCAACTTCCTTACTTTACAATGCTATGGTCCTTCAAAATAACACACTTTCATGTCACAGAGGTATATCCAGGTATACACCTTTGTAAAGAAATTGCATACTAATTCTGAATGATTTTTCATTGTTGCATCAGACAGTGTACTTTCTCCTAACCTTGAGAACAATAGGAAGGCAGTAATGATGTTTCCCTTCCTGATCTAAAGTGACAGTTTGCTCCACATCACACTTCAGGTGTTTTGTTTCAATCAACCCTGTTTCATAAAATTTTTCTGTAAAGTACCAGTACTTAAGCTTGGTTTTTAATAATGCTGTCTATTTAAAATAAATGTAATCATTCAGTTTTCCCTTGACAATTTTTTTTTATCTTGAGGTAGAAAATCAGAGTGGTTATCCAGCAAATCCTGATAGTTACTGTACATTGAGGTTTTTATTCTTGGGAAGTTCTATATTATGATGATAAATTTTATTGAGGATGGTTTTTTTTTACTTCTGTCTTTCCTTGTATCTGCTTTTGTTTTCCAGTTGGGAAACTCCATTTAGGAACCATTAACTTTGAGGTTCTGGTCAACTGATTTCTTGGGCCCTGGCAATTGCACTCAGCCTGATCTACAAAAGAAAGGGTCTTTGAGCTGTTCTTCGTGTCTCTTCTGCACAGGTATGAAATTACTTGTTCTGAGATGGTTTTTGGCCCTTAGGTATTAAAGCAGTGCTCACATTTTTTAGGTATTTGAAAACATAGAAATTCTGGAAAAAGACTTCAGGAAAGTTCCTTGATGCCATATAGTAGCTCAACCTAGAACAGAAGTAAATTTCTAAAGCAGAGGCACAATCAAAGTTAGAGGGATAGCTTTTTTTTTTTTTTTTTTAAAGAAACTTAAGCTAATGTTATAAACTTAAATTTGTCCAATCTGTCTGACAGGGGCTGCAGTCTGCTATCAGTTGTGATGAAATGCTTGTGCCACACTATTCTAGAGAACCTGCAAAAAAAAGTTCCAGGTTGATTCTCTGGTTGCTAGATCTGTTTTTACCTAAACTGAGAAACAAAACATTTGGTAGATACTCAACTGTGTTAATGTGAAGTCTATTGCTTTGTCATATGAAGTCAAACTCTCACCGTAAGCATCTTAGCTAAGGTTGGATATTTGTTTGCTGGTAGAAACAGCCGTGCAATCCAGCACCTTATTTTATTTTTGTCCAGAGATGTTGAGAAAATAAAGCTTTTTTGTTGTTGTTGTGAGAAGCAAATAATTATATTGCTACTTAATAAGCAAAGTGGTCATATTAGGTGAAGTGGAATACTCTGCCATTAAAATACTATGTGTCAGTGATGTATTATGTAAACATTAGAAATCACTTCTTTACCTTCTGTGCTATGAGGTTCCTAAACTCATCTGTGAGCAATCTGCCAGTTTTGTTAGTCTATGAGGTTGGACTATAGCCAGTTGCTAGTAGCTTTCTGTGAAGCATAGTACTTTTCATTGCAAGCCAGCTGCTTCAGACTTCAGATGAAATGCTTAAGACAAATGCAAATCTGACGTTCTCCTGCATCTGAGTGTTAAAGCATACAGGCTTTTAAGCATACAGACTATTAAGGCTGCTTGAAAATTGAATTATTGAAAACTAGTTCATTTATTGTAATTGTATGCACAGGAGTCAGTGGGAACAAAAATGTTCTTTAAACTAAGCAGTTCTTCCGTATTCAGTTTCCTCCTTGGAGCTTTGGGACACACAGAAAACACTGGACAATGTTTTGCGCTAAACTACTGGGATATGTTCTTAATTGATTATCTTCCTGATCATCAGCTATCTTCCATAGGAGACCATCATTTTATTCTTATGTTATGGTTGATGTTCAGTGAGCTGTAGATCTCTTTAAAACAATTGTTCATATGGAACTTCAAAATGTACAACGCTTGTTTTGTTTTAGTATTACAACTAAAGTAAACGAAGTGCCATTTTTCTCTGTAGTGAACTTGACTGCATTAACATTCAGCTTCGCAGTACTGCAGTTCTTGATTTGCATGTACTGTACTTCTAAGGTGATTCACAAGGTTTTGTTTTGCAATTGTTATTATGGCTTCATCTGATGCTTATTTCACCAATAGGAAGGCAAAGGAACACTGCAAGCAGGCAAGCTTTCTTTTTCTGTAACGGTATCTTTCAGGCTACTAAGTAATGCTGAAGTCTAAAACAGGCCCCAGCCTTCTCAGCTTTGGCTGTGCTGAGAGGATACTCATTCTTCCTGGAAGATATTTGCATTTATTTTAGGCTGTTAAGCAGCTGTTGTATTCTTGCAATAGGGAAAGTACTTAGGAGATGAGGTATATTTGAATTCCTATACAAATGCTAAAAGAAAAATCAGTCAAGTGGACAAGAAGAGTAAGGTTTAAGCTATGACCATACTGCTGGGCACAAGAGAATGGGAGGCAGGGGAGGGGGATGGAAAGAACAAGTGACAAACTGTCATGTTTCCAACTGAAAAGCCTGCAGTCTCACAGCTACAGAGTGGGAAGGATAAAGTGATGTTATTACATAGAGAATTTCTAGCAATGCATTCAGGGTTTTCCCCACAATCTCTTTCTATTGACTGAATAATAAAAATAAGATCAAGTCTGAATACAAGTGTATGAGAACCATTAGGTCATGTGCTGAAACAGTGATTGAGCACCTGGGGAAGGAGTGTGACCAACCCGGAGAGCATAGGCACAAGCAATTCTCCTGTGTGACCCAGGGGCTGATCTTCCCTAACTGGGCTGGTCAGCAGAAAGGGATGTATCCTTTCTTGGAGTTTGCCTCCTTTATGAGTTTCTACCAAGCCCTGATCATTATGAAGAGTAAGCTGTTCCTTCTTTATTACTGAATTGTGATCATTACATTCCTTAGGTGATCTGAAACTAGTTAAAGGCAACTGCCTTCTATCCTTACATCAACTTAACATGACACTGTCTTAAAATGACAGGGGGTCTGTCTTTGTTTCTTTCAAACTTGGTGTTTCATGGTAGGTTCAGACAGCCATAAAACCAAAAATATTTCCCTGGACCATAATAGCAAGCTGTGGGAAAGCCAAAACAAAAAACTCCTTATTTTGTGGCCTTTTATTAGGTCTAAATTCAGCTTAGAAGTAAGCTGCTGAAAATACTTTAAATTGACACTGCTCTTGAAGATAGATGAGCTTACACGAAGTGAGCCCACTAAGCTCCATTCTGATGCTTTGCATTCTACAGCAGGGTGCTTATCGACTCTTGGCACCACTTATAATGAGCAAGTTTGTGTGTGCTCTTGAGGGTGAAGATAAAAGCTAAGAGCTTTTAATTATCTGGCTCTGCTTTGAATATGAAAAATCTGAAAAAGATGTTATTGAACAATATTTATTGTATTTTTTAATACTGAGCACTTTCTACAAGTGTTTAACTGTTTGTTATACTATTTATTTAATTTCCAGTGGAAACTGCCGTAAGCCATTCTTTTATTTATTAGTTAATCATAAGCTGCATATATATATGTGATGAAATATTAATCAATATTTCCATATTAAATTATTTCGTTTGAACTGCCTCACAAGGAAAATTAGGGAACTGTAATTGTTTCAAAGTAGTTATAAATTTGATACATGTAGAAGTTACTTGTCCTTTAGTGTGATATAGTGATTCCCAAGAGTTTGTTTTTGAGAACTGAATGATGCTGTAAAAATCATGGAATCATACCCTAGAATCATAGATATGATAGAGCTTTTGAGTATCACTGTCCAGCTTTGTTCATTCTTCATTCCTGTGTAGGGACACAGGAACAAACAGTCATGTAAACATCTGAATGCTTTCTTAAAATATTGTTTAAAAAGGCCAAGTGTTGCACAATATTGAATGATGCATTCTGAGTATGATAGATTTTATTATTTTAAATATGGAGCACTTAAGGATCACTCCTTATATGTTTAACATACTGTGAATTGCCAGAAGCTTTATTTCTATTGCATTATTAGATATCCAGATGGGAAAATGGAGCAGTTTTTTAGATTTGCTCAATGGTACCTGCTGTTAGAGAAATGGAAATTAAGCAGAAAAAATTTTAATTGTGCATTTTCAGCACAAGATCCACCACTGACTTGTTTTAAATTTTTAGACAGTATTATCCCCTACATTTATATACCAGAAAAGTGCCTTTTTGAGCTTTTAAAAAACATTTGCTTTGTAAAAAATTATCTCCTCCTCAGCCAATATATTTGATGTACCGTAGGTCTTATAATAACCTTCTAAAGACAGTTGTCATCTCTTTTCAGCTATGCAATCTAGTTAACAAGGAGTTGAGACACAAATTGGTGACAAAATTGCAGGCCTCTAACTGCTTGATATTTATACCTCTACTATGCAAATACACTTCCCAGGGAAGTTCTGATTAAAGACAAATTAAATAAATGTATATGTCATTTAAATTCAATGGTACGTATGAAAATGTGAAATTATATGGTGATTAGTATGCTGTGTTTGTCTTTCAGGAATGATATTTCTCATTGAAATTATAAATTGATGGAAGTTACTTTTCTACAAGAATAAACTACCAATTATCCTTCCAGTTATATCAACAACCCAGTATATCTTTGCCCACCTCCAAACAGATTTTTTTTCAGTTATTTCTACTCTTGACCAAATTCAGTTTATGTGTGTAGAAGAAATGTTATCTGAATCTGAAAGCAGATTTTCTACAAGGAGGCAACTTTCAGTCTGCCACTTTCTCCTTCTGTCTGTCTTTCATTCTTCCCACAAAACTTTCCATTCACTTTCTTGGTATTTTCATCCTCCAGACAAAAGCATTTCTCTCTATGCAATGTAGTAAGCAAAGGAGAGAATTCTTGTTTTTAATACAAGAACTGAAATTCAGCCATTCGCTTTTGGAGATTGCTATGCTACTTCGACATAATCTAAAATGGTTCAATTGGATAATCAGAATGCAGCTTTGAAAAAGAGCTTATCTTAACAGCCAGACTGTGCTCTCAATTATGTACTATGCATAATATAAAGATGGTCCAACAGTGGAATTGTTTGTTTAGCTCTTGTCTACTTCATCCCTTCAGTTCTTTATTGTATGGTATTTTCTGCTTTTAAAACTTTCTGTTGAGTGAGAATATTGTAGGTTGAGTTTTTTCCATTTGTTACTGGGTGAGGTTAACAGTGTGAAAGCAAAAATTAGCTTCCAGAATGGGAGCTTTAAAAAAGTATTTATAATCTCTTTGAACTGATGATTACTGTTTTTATGTCACAGATGGGGAAATGTTCTAGAAAGAGTAGGAAAGAGTAATTATGAAATGAGCTTTGTGAAGCATCTGAGGAGGGATCTTATGAAGGGAGAAGTAGAAGTGAGGATTGTCTAAGTGCTTCTTCAAAACTATGTTTGTTTTCTCCAGTATGCAAAAATGTACACTAGGCACATTAGGGACCATTTCTATGTGTGTCAAGTGCATGTTTATGTCAAATTGTGGTAATCCCTTTATCAGACACGAGTAAACATGAATGCTAACTCTACTTCACCTTTCCGTACTTGAAATCTAATTTTTTTTACTGCTGAACACTTCATCTCTGGTTTGTATACAGTTTGCACTAGTTTAATTGGGTGTCTGTTGGAGACATAACCTGACTTTGAGATACTTCTCACTCCTCTTTTTAAATTTTTATACCATTGATGTTTTGCTGGTTGTAAGGAAATTACTTAAACTAATATTTTTGAAAGTAAATTGTGATGAAAATATATATTGTAAACTCATTGGATAAATGATTTTTTTATGTATATTTTTTTCTTGCCAGTGTACTCTGGGTTCTAACAATGTAATTTTAAGGTCTAATCTGTTTAGGGCATCTTTATGCTGATATACTACCATCTCTACCTGTTATAAATTTCACCTGCATCTGTAAGTCGAGCAGTGCTTGTATCTGCCTACAATGTTTCTTTGACTTCAGCAATGGTAATATATTAGATCTCAGCAGGGACTGGTGCATGATACAGAGGCAAAATTCACCTGATACTTTGAATGATAAACATGTAGTTTAAGAAGGTGCAGTTTCACGCCTTGTAGTATACGAGTGCTGGTGTGTAATTATCCTGCTTGGACTTTGAGTATATGTGTATTGAAACTCTTCAAGTTGAGATGCTGATGAGATAAAAAAATGGGAATTACTTCCTGATATGAAAAGTATGTAATGTGACAGTAGACTGTGCAAAAGGATATCAAGCTGTGTGAAGTAAATACTTAATGGCTTTCAGGAGCCAGTGTCATAAGTTTTCAGTATTAAGAAATCCTCTTGAGAATAGTAGATTCCTATTGTTTTACAGTCCCGATTTATGATGCTTCATAGAGGGAGTGTGTAACTAGCTGTCATGCAAAAACAGAGGAAAAGCTTATGCTTTGATGATTGATAGGAATTGATTCTGCATGCATACCTTCAAGAATGTGATATCCCACATGCTAATGCTGAAGAGCTATGGACCACACGGTATGTTGATGCATTGAAGATAGTTGTGCGGACTTTTAATGTGGTGGGTATTGGGTCAAAGGTGGAAAGTGTTGCTCTAGGTAATATAACTATTTTAGCTCTAATTAATCACTCTTTGACTAACTAGGCCAAAAGAACAGGAGCAAATTTCCAAGTAGTAATTATTATAGTCTAAACAATTTTAGTTGTTTTCAAAGAATAGTGGATTTGATACTGAGAGAAATGCCATGAAAGAATCTATAGATTAAATTAGACTACCTTTCTATATTTAAAATTAATTTTAAACACTGGAAAGTATCTTGTCTTTATATATAGACAATATCTGAAGAACTGCTAGAACTAATGGTTTAAAAAAAATGTAGTCCAGTGTTATGCCACTGCCGTTCTTTTTGCCTTCTGCCCTTTCATTTTTATAATTCAAAACAACAATCTGTGCATGGTTTATTTGTCCCACCATTCTCTAGAGAAAGCAATAGCAAGAGTTGAATTACATGCAGACCTCTTCACCATATGGAATCTAGAAATAAAATCTCAAGAACCAAAGCTTCCCAGGCAGTGACAATGATAGTGATTAAAACCATGGAACACTGCACTGTATGAATGGGTAAGCAGAAGAATGACAAGTACAAACTTATTACTGGGGAAAGAATTTAATGTAGTGTCTATATGTCATAACATTGTAACTACAGACTTTGTGGTTATTAGATGTTGATCCTAGATATTTACTAAGTGTTGTCCTTATATAACAGTTACTATAATAAGTGCTGAGGCATTGGAATGCGATGGACCCGAACAGATATTGCATTTGTTGCTGACAGTAATGTGAACTTCACGTGAAAGTCACTCAGTAATTTCTATGTGACAGAGTCACAGCTTTCACCTAGTTTCCAGTAGATCTGTGGCCAGATTCCAGAGGATAGGTTGGATGTTATTTGCTTCTCTGTGATGAAAGAGGAAAAAAAAAAACAACTCCAAAACCAAAAACTTGTAAATAAAAGCGTTCAGATGGGTGTATTTCAGGATGCATCTATCCCAGAAGATGGGACTTGCTGTTCGAAGCATGGGAGTAAGGAAAAACTTAGCTTAAGATGAACAGGGAATCCAGGCAGTTCTTTGTGGAAACAGCAAATCATACAAAATTTCCTTCTTTGAATTCCATCCTGAATTTATCTAGATAGTTTGGATTGCAAATTGCAAGTGAAGAACAAACAGAAAAACTGCACTTACTCTATTTGCTTCTGTTTTTTCCTGTATTTCTTCTTTCTTTTTCTTGTTGTTGTTTTCTCGTTTCCCCTCTCTGTAGCAAAGTTTCTTTGACTTAGGTCACTGTGGGTGGGGGAAAAAATGGAATTTTTGAAAACCATTGATGACTGGAGAACTCCTTAATGAAAACTGTTGTTAGCAGTTATGAAATCTTTTTTTTTTTTTTTTTGTAATCTCATGATACCATGCTCATGAAACTGTTAATCCATACATACCCTAATCCATACAAACTTCAGAAATGAATTACAAAGCAGTAAAAAATAAACACAATTCTATTTCATCAGATTATTTCCATTGCAGGTGGATCAAATCAAAGTTACTTTGCAGCTGACTGTAGTCTCCCATCCCTGACTTTGTGAAGAACAGTCCCAGAAAGTATTCTGCTATTACTTTCTCCATCCCTGATTTATAGAAATTGAGGAAATGCTTTACCCATATATGTGCTTCTTACTTCTACTGTCCCTTAATCACTGAGACCTGTGAAGTGATTCAGGGATTTTTTTGAACTCTGCTTTTCAGGTAGTGATTGTGAACTTTTGAATGTTTTTAGAACTTATCAGTCCTATGTTTTTGGTGCTAATTGACCTTTGAACTTCCAGTCTGAGCATTTCTGAGTTCAAGCTTCTGTTTGAAGAGCTGAAAGGAAGGGCCAAACCAAATATGATATGGATAGGAGTGAGGTAGAGAGGACTTGAAAGAATTATCAAGTTTTAAAAGTTGAGTTCCTAAACAAAGTGTTAATTGAACCACTCCCTTCTGAACAAGCACACATAGTTTCTTTCCCACCTCCTTGCCACTTATTTAGTAAATTTAATTATCACCTCACCAGAAGGCAGAGACACTATTACACCTAGCCAGAGGGAATAAGAGGGGAACATAGTCACTTTAATGAGCTGGAACAGAAATAGGCCAATGGAAAAATATGTATAATTTAACATGATACTTCAATGTGTGTATATAAATATATATTTGACTAGTGGACTAAAGATGACATTGATTGTTAAAGCTTAAAACATCAAACCTCACTATATGAAGGATGTTTTTTTTTCATTTCCATAGTGTGCACTTAGTCAGTTCCTGCACCAATTTAAGTATTTTAGCCTTCCTCATCTTAGTTTTATTACCACTACGCAGGAGGAAAATGCTATGAATGGATTCTAATTTATTGGATCTTTTTTCAAGAATGATTGTTACACATTATTTTTATTAAAATAATTGTTCTACACAAACTCTCTAATTTGCTTCCTTGAATTATAGAGTATTCCTATATTTCATAAACAAGCATTCCTCCTCAATTCCTCTTATTTCATAAACAAGCAGCTGTTTAGGTTAAAAGGGGAAAAAATAATTCTTTTTTTTTGGGGGGGGGGGGGGAAGCCTCAATGCTTTGTTCTTGTGGTACAATTTGATGCTGTTAGAATAAGTGTGTGGAGAAACAATGAAATTATGAAAGTGAAATAAGAGATGATTATCATAGCTAGAAGTTATGATGATCCTGTTTGCATCTTAGCACTTCTACTGCTTTCAACTTCTGATCTTTCTGCTGAAGAAACAACCAGAGACACATCTCTGCCCTGAACTAAGTTGTTATTAGGGCTGTGTTTGAAAGATTTATTTTTTTTTTTTTTCTGCAACAGTGTCTGGCTTAAAAAGTCCCATTTTTCCCACGATTTGAACCTATCTATCTTTTAGCCCCAATGTTGTATCATTGTAGCTCTTTATTTGACAATAAGCAAGACTGAAGCCACATTCAAATCAAAAGTGGTTTCCTTATTTCTTGTGCTGGACTGAATTTTTTTTCAAGTTGGTTTCTTTATGCATTTTTTCAGTTCCAAAATCAACTTTACAAGCACAACTGAAATACCTGCTGTGAGAGCATGGGTTAAGTGGCAGGGATGTGAAAGGAAAATGGGGGGAAATGCACTGTATTTCACCTTCAAATATCTATGACTCATCAGTGTTCCTAGGGAGGTTCCTAGGGAGGAAGGTCTCTGACTTCAGAAAATCAGCTTAACTAGACCTGACACCACTTCATTTGTCTTCTCCTGTTTTCTTATTAATGTTTTACTTTACTTTCCCCAGCTGTATTTACCAACTAGCATTTAATGTGGAATATCTGTTCTTTCTCAAAAAAATGTATTAAATTTGTATGTGATTTCCTTAAGCAGAACCTTAATATGGATACATTTATTTTCCTTAAAGTCAAGATGTGATAACAAGGACTTCATAGCCTTTTGTGCTTGATACCAGCAGAACATGGCACGGTAATTCCTGAAATACAAGAAAATGCAAGAATAAAATACTTGAAGGTCCTGAAGGTGCTGATCATGGAGGCAACCATGCATTAAGCTGTTAGGTGTGGGAGACCTGGAACGTGATCTCCTCATTAATTCCCTCAGCCCTTGCTATGGCATACTTTCCAGAAACATCAACCTTGGGAGAAGAAACAAAAAGGCATAACTGTAATATGCCCTAGGGTCAAACCAGAAGAAAATAAAGGGTATGATTTAGTGATAAGCAAGGAATACAAATCCAACACAGGAGAGATTTTAATTATGCCTTTAGGAGTGCCCAGAATACCTCTCTACTTCTCAAGGGTCTTACTGAAGAAAGAAGATATCTGAAGCTGTGGAGGTGCTGAAAATATAAGCCCGGAAGGCAAGCTGCACATCAGAAGGAAAAAAAAATATCTGTTTTGGATCTCCATGATTACTTACAGAAGCTCTTACACCTACTATTATAACACATCTTTACAGAGCAAACTGCCTTTCCTCTCCTTGCAAGCATATTAACAGGCTGAGAGAGTTGGGACTCGTCAGCCTGGAGAAGAAAAGGTTCTGAGGATACCTTATAGCAGCCTTCCAGTACCTGAATGAGACCTACAGGGAAGTTAATGAGGGCCTTTTTATAAGGATGTGTAGTGACAGGATGAGAGGAAATTGTTTTAAAATGGAAGAGGGTAGATTTAGACTAGATATCAGGAAGACATTCTTTACTGTGGGGGTGGTGAGACACTGGAACAGGCTGCCCAGTGAGGTTGTGAATGCCCTTTCTGCAAAAGCATTCAAGGCCAGGCTGGATGGGGATTTGAGAAACTTGGTCTAGTGGGAGGTGTCTCTGCCTGTAGCAGGGGGGTTGGAGCTAGATTATCTCTGAGGTCCCTTCCAGCCCAGACAATTCTATGATATCTAGTCTTCTTTGGTGATACCAATATGGTTACCGAAGGACTGGAATCCTTTTTATGTGATGTGCAAGTGTCTTCTGCCTAGTTCTTTTTTATTTTCTGTTTATGCTGAGTCACAATGTATTTTCTAAGAACTGAGAGACCTGAGGACTTTCTGCTTTGGGTATACAAATATCTGTAAGCAGTGTTTCTGTGTTGTCTTGGATCAATAGTGAGAACTAAATGTGCAAGAGAAAGCTTGGAATTATGTCTCAGTGGAGTTTTGAATAATGCTTTCAGGAATTATTCTTTCAATGATTCAATTTCTGGGTGGAGTTTGGTGACGTGTAGTGTTCCCCAGGGGTCAGTGCTGGGGCTGATACTCCTTAATATCTTCATCAGTGACACTGATAGTCAAGGCAACTCCATTACCAATGCAAGTTGGGTGATGATACGATTGAATACCACCTCCCAGAAAAAGACCTGGGGGTACTGGTAAATGGTAAGTTGGATGTGAGCCAGCAATGCGCCTTTGTAGCCCAGAAAGCCAACAATAGCCTGGGCTGTATCAAAACAAGCGTGGTCAAGTGCAGTGATCCTGCACCCTCTGCACTGTGCTAGTGAGACCTCATCTGTGTCCAGATGTGGAGTCCTCAGTGCGGGAGAGACACAAACCTATTGGAGTGTGATCAGAGAAGGGCCATAAAAGTGATCCATGGAATGAAACGCCTATCCTATGAGGACGGGCTGAGAGAGTTGGGGCTGTTCAGCCTGGAGAAGAGAAGGCTGCAAGGTGAGCTGATAGAGGCCTTTCAGTATCTAAAGGGGAGCTACAGGAAAGAAGGCGACAGACTCTTTAGTGGGGTCTGTGATGACAGAGCAAGCAGAAATGATTTCAAGCTCAAAGAGGGGAGATTTATGTTGGATATAAGGAAAAAATCTTTTACAGTGAGGGTAGTGAGGCACTGGAACAGGTTGCCCAGTAATACAGATGCCCCATCCCTGGCAACTTTCAAGAAGAGACTGGATAAAGTCCTGGCCAACCCAATCTGACTGTGGATGGCCCTGTTCATTGCAGGGAAGTTGCACTACATGGCTTTCAGAGGTCCCTTCCAATTCTAAGGATTCTACGATTCTAAAAGTTTGTACATTGTACTTTTCCATCCTTGACAATTTCTTCTACTTTTGAATTATCAGTGCTGGCTTCTGGTGACCAATATTATTAAAATGTTTCTTCATGTTAAATTTTTTTTGCAACCTTTCACAAAGAACTAGATTTTTAGCTTAATTCTCCAAGTGGGTATAATTTGATATCAAGATGCCCACACTAGGTCAACATCTTGTACACTTTTGGAGAAAGTATTTAATTGACTTCTGGAGGCTACTGTTATTCAATCAAGTCTATATTCTTGGCAACAGTGCTGAACAGTCATCTTTTCTCTGTGCGTTGAGATTAACCAGGTTTATGTAAGCCAGTGGGGCAAGAATGAAAATGCTACGCAGCATTCACTTAAACTCTGAAGTGTTGAGTTGTAAGGGCATAATCCTTTTTCCCTGCAATTAAGATTTTTGCTCTTCTCTCTAAAGCACAGGATAGATTATTCTACTTTTCCTGCTGTGAATCTTGAAAGTATTTACGTAAGACTTTCCTGTGCAATTGGCTTACTGTATATAATTTCTTCTTCATTAGCACAATTTCTAGTGCTAGTAGTTACTTCTGCTGCTGACACCGCTTCTGGTGACATTACAGGGAGCTGCATTGTTCTGTTCCAGTGTAAAGGTTTCTATTAAAAAAAAAAAAAATCCAATGCATTCTGATCTCATTCCCTTCTTTAGCTAAAATTTGGTTTCTGGAGATTGAATACCTGTATAATAGTATTTTGTATTGATTCATTCCCAACAGTGGATTTGCACAGTGAGATGATAATTTTTACTTTTCTCTTCCATTCTTAGTAATTTCTAATGCTCACTTTTCTCACCAGATACCAGACTTACGTTTTCACAGCATTACATGCAGTGACCTTAGCATCGTGTTCCTGTGTACTAGTGGTTGACTTATCACTGTGTAGGTAAAACTATTTTTTTCCTTATGTATTTCTTTACGACTATCCTTTCTGAATTTCATCTGCCATTATCTCACTCAGTTGCTCAGCTGCAAGGCTTTTCTGCAGTTCTTCAGTCAGTTCCTATCTTTACCACCACAAATAACAGTGCATCCCAGAAGTTTGTCATCACACTCTCCAATCCTTTTTCCAGATAACTTAAAAGCATGACAATCACGAGGGCCTCTAATAAATCCTGTAAGACTCTGATATATATCTCTCTTCAGAGAGAGAAATGAATTTTACACTAAACTTCAATATCTTTCCTTTTAGTCAGTGGTTTCATTCACGTGAGGGCCTTCGTTTTTGTGACTGCTCAGCTTATTTGAAAACCTTTTTTAACAGATTCTGCAGAAGGCCTTTTGGAAATCACAGAATCACACAGAATCACAGAATCACCCGGGTTGGAAGGGACCCCAAGGATCATGTAGTTCCAACCCCCCTGCCTAGCAGGGCCACCAAACATACACATTCAGATCAGGTTGCCCAGGACCCCGTCCAACCTGGCCTTAAACACGTCCAAGGACGGGGCATCCACAACCTCCCTGGGCAGCCCATTCCAGGGCCTAACCACTCTCCTAGTAAAGAACTTCCCCCTAACATCCAACCTAAATCTTCCCTCCTTCAACTTAAAACCATTTCCCCTAGTCCTGCTGTTATCAGCCCTTTTGAAGAGTTTACTCCCCTCCTGGGTGTAGGTTCCCTTCAGGTATTGATAGGCTGCAATGAGGTCACCCCGCAGCCTTCTCTTCTCCAGGCTGAACAAGCCCAACTCCCTCAGCCTGTCCCCATAGGGGAGGTGCTCCAGCCCCCTGATCATCTTAGTCGCCCTCCTCTGGACCCTTTCCAAAATCTCAATGTCCTTGCATGCTGTGTTGATACTTCTTATCCATACTCTTACTGGCTTCAGTATTATCAATTGTAAATGTTTATAATGTATTTTGACAAATGTCATGCCTTTATGTAAGCTTTGATTCTTGAGTAGATTCTATTTAATGTGGATTTGCTAATTCTGTTCTTTTATAGTTTACAGTAATTTTTCTGGAGCAAATTTGAAATATTCTTTGGTAATTTGAAATTCACCTTCTATAAACTTTAAAAGCTAGTCTTGAGACCTTTCAGTCTCCTGCTGACTAGGTGTTTCTGCTAGGCATTACATACTCTGGTAATAAGTCATTCAGTTTTTTCAGTTTTTGTCCCTAAATGGAAACAGTCTGAACCACTGTCATGGTGGTTGTTCTTGCTTTACTTTGTTTTACTGAAGAGAAAATGAAGCACATCAAGAATTGTTTAGAAGAACTGAAAAAAATTAGGAATACTGTTCCATTTCTAGAATAGACCAGAAAAGAAAACACTGTTTCACTTCCCACTGAATTAGTTTGCACTGGTATTGCAAACAACTACACTGAATGTACATATTCTTTGTCATCTCCATTTCATGTGGTGAGAAGCTCAGAGGTCTTAAAAGTGTTTTAAATCGTCTAAGGAATGACTGGCTAGGAAGATGATGGGTCATTGATCATCAGTTCATATGCTTGCCCACTGCTTGCGGAGCTCCGGAAGAGAAAAGAAGCTACTTGTCACAGAATTTGTTAAACTTTCCAACCCTTTGCAGTTGCTGAAATGATGCAGTATAAAATCTCATTTAGACTCTGTTTCTTGACTTAGCTAATTCAACTTGAATTGAGAAATAGCTAAATGTCCATTTCCTCATTTAGGAAATAGGTAAATAGCTACATAATCTCATATTCAAGTGAGTTCTATTGCTCATCATTCACAAAGGTAAGATACTGAAAGTGAGGTAAGAAGATCTAAGATTATATCAAAAGTGACAAAAAACATTTTCTTCTTAGTAGAAATTTAAAATTCAAATTATGTTTTTCCCATGTTTCTATGGAGGAAATACTGAAGTGCTCCAAAAAAGAATGCATTTTACTTTAAGAGTCTTATGACTGCTTGCAAATTGTAATTCCCAGGCATTTAAGTTTGCACTGTTTTACTTCTTTTCAAAGCATGTGCAACACTTAACTAAATCTGAGATGACATCTTTGGATTCAAATGCATCTTGCAAAAAGGAGCTGTGCTGGAGAAAATTAAGTAAACAATCATTCCAGCCATATAGCTGAGTAATGTGAAAGGTTTTTCCAGCTAATTTACACATCCAAATTAGATTGGGGTATTGTAACAATCAATCAATACAACCTAATGTATTCCTTGAGTGGAATTTCAAATATGGCTAGTTGCAAGCAGAGTTTGTTAGGAAGAAAACAATCTGTACCTCACTTATGAAAGAAATTTCAAACTGTCTCCTGTTTCAGAATGTTGTCTTTAAGTGGATAGGGGTTGTATCCACGCAAAATTTAGCAATAGAGTGAACACTATTTCTAGTAAGCTGTTAACGTTCAGCCTCTAGTTGGAATGTGAATCATCCTTACCTTTTCCTGTTGCTCTCTGACCTGTGTGATCATGTCAGTTTCCCCATGACTTAATTCTCTCGGTGTGTACCTGTGGCATGTTCTCCAGGTGTCTGTATCTTGTAATTGACTTAGTTACTTTTTTTTCCTTTGGTACCTGCACAACACCAGACTGCTACAGGCGATATGGAGCTGTCATTCACGTACTTTTTCTACCTTTGGTGAACCATATTTTACAAATATGTATAATCCTTCCATTCAAAGAGTATTTTGATGACCATGGTTTAATGTAATTGTGAATCCACGAGACTTTTCTGATGAATGAGAAAAATATTCACTCAAGTGATTTGTTACTGTCCAGCTAACACTCACCTTCCTGATACCAATCCCCAATGATGTACAGTAAATTAATATCTCAGGGTTAAATATGGATATGTTTGCCTAACATTAAGTTCCTACTTCCAAAATTTGATTTGCTTCAAATATGAAGTGATACTCCTTGTTTAGTTAGAAAGCCACAGAACATATTCCTAGAACTTAAGTAGGACTTAGACCCAGCTGGAAAACGCGTGTCCTTTAGAGAATAACACAGCTTTTTATCTAACTGCTCCTAATGTCATGTAAATGTAATTTGGGTCATCTCAGTTGATAACTCCACTCGGTGTGGTGGATTGATGCAATTAGATGAAAAGATTGATTTGAGAGGCTTTAAATTTTCTATATCATAGTGAAAACAAAGTGGTAATGATTTTTTTTAATAAACTTTACCAAATGAAATTACCTCAAATGCAGGTAAATGACTATGCATCTTACATCTTCTCCCCCGCCCTCCGTAATTAAATGTTATCCTGTTTATTCATTTATTGGAAGTGAAGTATGAAGCTCAGAGCCTGTGACCAATTTGTCTGTAGCCATTTAACTTCCTTATAACTACAAGTTCTTTAAATTAATCCGTACGCAGAACTTAAAAAAGGGAGCTTAAAGAGTGAGTAACTCCCCCAGTAACTCCGTGTTCTTCTTGTGTTGGGGGCTCCAGTACTGGGCACAGTATTCCCGTGGGGTCTCAAGAGAACATCGTAGAGGGGCAGAATCGCCTCCCTTGACGTGCTGGTCACACTATTCCTGATTTAACCCAGGATGCAGTTGGCCTTCAACTTCAGAGTTCTTCAACTCTGTGTCCACTATTTCTTGGATTGTCTTCTTTGTTCTTGAATTTAAAATTAGTTTGTTTAAACAGTAATCAAGTTCTTTCAAACAAAGTATCATCACAAGATCGGTACATAAACTTCATCCTGCATGGTGGCTGAAGGACTGTCTCTGAGCAATAATTTGCTTGGATTTTGAGGTTGTGGTTTTGTTGTTTTTTTTTTTTTTAAGTATTCTATGGAACTATTCAGTCTAGTTTTGGTTCTTAAATATGAAATCACTTCACCCTCAAAATCTCCTTCACAGCTGTTGGAAAGAGCAAACTTCATTGACATAATAATAAAATTGATCTTAAAAGCTGATATTCATAAAGATTTTTTAATTGCTTATAAAGACAGCATTCTCTCACAATTAACAGCACTTGGCCCACAAGTAGAAACATCAAGCAAAGATCACAGTTGGTTCCATAAAGTCTTTAAAAAAAAAAAAAAAAACTAGCAAATATTCTAATGAAAAATGCCATTTTAGAGTGTAATCTGAGTTCAGAGGGACAAAGCTCTTGTTCATCAAATGGAAAAAAAATGCCGTTATAATTATACCCCACCTTGTTATCCACCAAAAAAACCCCAACAACCTACTAGCTCTGAATCTCTGCCAGGTTTGGCGAAGTCTGACTTTCATCAGAAGTGTTCTGGTTTTAACTTGCTTCCAGTATTCTAGGAACTGTTTTGAAAATTATGAGGGACAGTGCAGGAGTAGCGAGGTTAACTGCATGAAGCACAGGAAAAAGAACAGTACTAGCTTGAATAAACTTGCACCTGTCAGCCTATTGAGACATGGACTTGTTCAAAGACATTTAAATCATTATCCATAAGGGCCAGGTGCATAATAAATCTGTGTTGTACTGCATATATTTAAGTAGGGATTATAGGGAAAAAAAAATTGCAAAAGCTCAAACTTCTATATGCTGAATTTCCTACTTAGTATTTTTAAGATTCCAGTCTTCTCATTTTTATTCATATTTTGTATATTAATGTTAAATAGCAGTAAGGGTTACACTGGCGAATCAAGTACTTAAATCATGGAGGTAGACAGAAGTAAACAGGCTTACATTTGTTCAACAGAAATTTGTGTGGTGTCTGAGACATTTATGATTTGTGTAGTCCTTCTCTAAGTATCTGGGACTCTTAAAGAAATGATGTGTCTGTGCTCTTTCCTTAGTATAAGATAAATTAGCATTTTACCTGATAGAATAGGATGTTGTCATCTTTTATATTTTTTGTATAGCGCTGTGTATAAATTTTCTTTCTTCATAATATATTTGAGAATATTTTGCAAATAAATTTGTGAGCTCTTTTCATCTGTCCATTCTGTGCTTTAGAAATGGGAAGGGTATGTCCAACTGAATGTACCCTTGACCAGCAACATTTGGGCTAAGGATTGGTATTTCCTAACCCCTGGAAGATGAGGCACTCAGACTTCAATTCATTTGCCTTAATTACGTAATCTGAAATTCATGCAATCAGTTGAACACCTGAAAACAACTGGTGGTACACCTACATCTTATATCCTGGAAATACGGGTAGTAGGTGCTGCAGACTCCACAGAACTTCAGACAGGTACCATCTAAGACCACAACTGAAAAGTGCAATTTATAGCAGGTTAGTGGATGAGTAGTGTGAGACATGCATCAAACTCTAATTAATTACGTTTTTGGAAGGTACTTCGAGACATAGATGAGGAAGGAAAGGTACAAATGGAAGTGGCATCAACTCCAATAAATTATCTGAATGCTCTAGGCTGTTCTTCTAGTCTTTTTTTTTTTATTATTGTCTTTTTTTTTGTCTTTTTTTTTAAGAGAAAAGTGGAAGACAAGAGCATTCAGTATTCTATGAAGCATACTGAAAAAATAGCATAAAGCTGTATGGTGTTTGTGAGACTTCAAACTATTTTGTAAATTACTTTCAACTACGGGTTAATGTTAAAAAGCAGATTCTGTAAGGGGAGATGGAACTGGGGCTTCACAGTCTTGAATGAGCCTCAGATTGTTTTTCTCCTCTATTACCATATAGCTTTACATGCATTCTCAGTTGCATAGCCTACTTGATTACAAAAACTTTATGATTAAATGACTGAGTCTTACTGTGAAGGTTATTTTGTGCTTTCAGTGGCTGTTCAAGCATGGCAATAGTGAGCAGCTCGCTTCCCTGCAGAGTCACTGAAAACTGGTGCATTATTTTCAATGCTTAAGGGTAGGTCCTGCAGTGCAGTTACACTGAATAGAGAGTCAGAAAAACATATAAAGCCTGATACAGTGCTTTAGAGTAGCACAGGGAACAACTCTGACTTATTCTTTCCTCTTCCAAAGGGAAGAAAATGGAAAACTTGGCCAAATATTTGTGCGGTGATGTAGCATTCTTTATGATAAATATCTAGGTATTCATGGGAGTTAGTAGGAGAAAGTGATGAAAACATCCAATTATTAAATGCCTTATGTTAAGGGAGATACACAAGCCCAGCTTCAGATCCCTGCTATGCCTGATGTAATTTAGTTTTGCCATTTTCATCTTTTCTCATCAACAGCCTCACAGTTATTTACTCTGGAGTGCTAAAGAACGAATAGAAGACTTCCAGTTTCTTCTCCTTTTACTCCTCCAACAACACAAGCATGGAAGCTCGACATTTCAATTCCTATCTAAACGTTTATCTTTTGTGTCCTACTAGATCAATACAAAGATATTAAGGGAGACTGTTGATACCTCTGTAAGGTAGGTCCAGCTGTCAGTGACAAAGCATTGTATTTCTGAGAGCTGAAATAATTTGGAGGACCAAAGTCACAGCTGAGGGCAAACATGAGAGAGGTTAGAAAATTCTATATTATATTATTGAGCAGGCAACTGGCTAAAATCCTATGAGATTTCTTTGTGAATAACTTTGTACTAAGGGAACATTCTTGATAAAGAGTGAAAAGCACTAGTTAGTTAGGGTGGTTGACTGTGTCAAATCAGAAGGAGAGAACTGGGGAACACATAATTTTGTCCTCTGCTTCCCTGATCCTGGAGCCTCTAACCTGAGAAAAGGGATGGGACTACTGAAGTGTTTTCTTACCAAGAAGCTGGTGGCACTCACTCCACAAGTGACAGCCACAAAGGCTCAATGGGAAGTCTTTCTTGACAGAACTCAAGTGTTTTTTTTCTGGAAGAGAAAGGCTTTAAAGTGTGAAATCTGTTGGTTTTTGTGTGTATGACCATACCACCTATTATCTTAAGCAGATCTTTTAATCTTCTACTTAATGTCCTACAGCTTCAAGGAACAGCAGCTGTATTTCCTCTCTCTTCATGAGACTAAAGAAGTCTAGTTTCTTGTTGTAACTTAGACACCTTTTTCTACTGCTCATCACTGTAAATCTTTGATCTTTTTACTGTCTGTATTCATCTCATCAACCTCTGAGAAATCTTGTTACAACAGTTCTCAGCTATTGCAAAAATTGCAAAAATCAAGGATGGGGAAAGGAGAGTAGAGAGGTCTCACTTCAAGCGCTTGCAATGTATGATCTCCTTGTTATTTGATTCTATGCAATGATGTAAGTACTGAGCTAACTACAGTCATCTGTTGTAAAGGACCCAATCTACTGGTGTACTGGTGTACTGGTACTAGTGTCCAAGTGTTTTTCAGTGGTAGACTAGTGGTTGATTTCCCTTATATATTCCTGCATTGCCATCTGGGACTTTTTATAAGAGGCTGAAAGTAGTTGAGGCATAGCGACAGAGGGGGATGTCTGTCTGTACTTTTTATAATTGCTGAAGAGTTTTACTCTGTGAAGCTCTAGGAGAGCAGAAAAAGATCATATCAACTCTTGATTGAAATCATTTTCCAGAGTATTCAGGTTAACCAATTCACAGTAATTAAAGTTTGTTTTCTTTGAATGTTGGTGTGGTAACAAATACCCTTACCCCTCACCAAAAATGTCAGTTTAAGCAGTAATCTAAATGAATTACAGTTTGACTTAGTAAGTAACAGAGATGAGGTGAAAGAAGAGAAAAGCACCTGCCAAAAAAAAAGAAAAAAAAGAGAAGATGGAGGAGGAAAGGGCGGAGAGGTTCCACTGATTGACCCGCTCTCTGAGCTGGTCTCACGGGGCTGATGTAGATGTGAGGAAAAAAGAAATACTCTCTTTAGGTGATAAAAGAGAGGAAGGCAGGATAAATTATTCAGGAGCATATATAATATATTTCCAGTGAAGTAGGTGGAAAAAATACTAACAGGAATAATAACAAAAATGCAGCTAATATCAAGGTCACATTATGTTAACTGCTGTGGAAGTCAGTGTTCTTCATTAGATAATTAAGACCAGGATTAAAAACACTGGGAAATCACGTTGGTTTTGTAATTCTACTGCTTTTTTATTAATAACTTTGACTGGTTTATCTAATTACTGTATATTTTGTTGTGTTTCTTTTTTTGCAATCATTATTTTTATACAAGCAATTGATTGGGTGAGAGCCAGAAAAATATAATTTGAAATATAAAATGTCAAATATTTTCAAAGAACAAAAATAATTTTACAAACTTACTTTTGAATGTAAATGCTAAAATGCATGGAGAAGACTTTGAGAGAAAAGAAATATCAGATGCACCTAAATCTGAACTTATATTGAGTTTGAATACTGATAGTATTTACTGTTTCCCTGTGTCAGTAAATACAGAATATTGTTATTCTATATGTTAGTTTTTGTTCGCTTTACTACTGTCTCTTATCTTTTATCTTCTTAAAATAAACATGACATTAAGTGTTGAGTTGGTCTTTTGATCCTACAATTTACAAGTTTAATTTTCTTTATTGAAAGTGTATTTCACATAATGTGAGGATAAACAGGAAGTCAACCAGTTTCCATTACCTCTCAGATTTTCCTGCAAATAAAGCAATTCTACTTACAGATTAGAATTTGCAGTTTAAAAATGTGAAAAACAGAAAAAAGGTAAGAAAAAAAAAAAAAAAAAAGTTGTGTTACCTTGTTGTTTCTGCTGGGAAAATAGAAAACGTTGGGTTAAGTACATTCTCTACAACATACCCAAATGCATTGGAGGGAGAGTGAGATAGCCTAAGGGAGCATAGGACTGGATTAAAATCTAAATAAAGGGGAAAAGAAACCCAGAAACCTTAAGGTTAGTCATTTTATTTTCATCTATAAAATATAACCACAAAAGTGTTTGTTTTTACTGCAGCACAGCAGATTTTTATCTTTTTTTTTTTTTTTTTTTTTCCCATCTGCAATAAAATACAGAGGTTAAAAAAAATAAGTCTTGCTTTTGCCCTTGAAAAATTTCATATAAGGGTACAGATAATAGTTGCTTGTTTACTTTGAACATAAATCTTGCATTGCACCTTTCTATGATGCTTTAGAACCCATTACACACAATTCTAGTTTTTACCTTAAATTTTAATGTCATGTGCTGAGGATAGGAAATGGGAGAAGTACAGATAGAATGTAAAAGTAGCAGACATACAAAATTAATTAAATAGCTGGAAGACATATTCCACTGAGATGCTTATGCTACGATTACATGATTTGCATAATTAAGTGCTGAAAAGTCATGAACTATGAAATTCCACATTTCAGACATAGTTCTCATTCTTTCTTTTTTGTCTGTTTCTGTTAAGTCTTCAGAGAAAAAAATAAAATGTTAAAAATGCACAAGTTTTAATTATTTTTTGCTGCATGAACACATGCACAGTTCGAACTATTGTCAGAGCAGTAAAGAATGGATTTGTGTAGAAAGCACAAATAAGTTTTTCATGCAGGAAGGATGAATGCACAACAGCCACGTCTGTTCATTGTGCTCTTCACGTTCAAAATATCAGATCCTCTAAGCGTTTTTTACGGCATTGCAGTAAGCTTATTCTACAGAGTAGTTTTATTGCACTGAAAGACCATAGAGCCGTTAGCCATCCTAATTTATTTTCCCTCAAAGGTTCTGCAGGAGTTTAAAAGGTCTTCCATGTCTGGCTTTGTTTTTACCTTAGCCGTGCTTTTCTGTGCCTAAGAGCACTTGCCTGATACTCATTCAGAAAACACAGAAGTCACTGAATGCACAACTCTCAAAGAAGAGACCCAGATAAACGCCACTATGAATAAGGACATTATGGTCATTCTTTCTTGATGCGGTCCCAGCAATTTTGCTTTGTATTGTAAATTGCAGCAGTTTATAGGAGAAAAGCTGAAAGTAGAGCTCTTTTACGGTGAGGCATAGCACAGTGGTGGAAGCACTTTTCTAGAAGAGAGGTACTATAGTCTTAACCCTGAAGAGAACAGGATCCAGGTCTGTCTCTGTGATGAATTTATGCATCAACATGTTATTGAGAACAGGGTTGCAAGCAGAGGCTCAGACTTCTTCATCTTCCTCTGGCAGTGGTGTTTTGAATTAAAGTGAGCCTCCTTCCTGTATATTTTCTGAAGCCTTGCAGGCTAAAATAATATTAGTGACTAGTGGATGCACTGTAGAACACATCTGACCCATCTCATAATCCTAATCCTCACTTCTACTACAAGATAGGCACAAGAGCTCCTTCACCAGGATGGGAAAGTGAAAATCCAGATATATAACTATTGCTGCTTATCAGTAGTACAGATCAGCCATCAACCAAGGATTTTTTTACGTTGTTATACTCTTCATTGTTAATTGACCTCTGCCGTCTCTTACAACAAACAGCCCTAGAAAAAGGTCCATCAGCGGGGCATATATTAATTTAAAGCTACACAGTTAGTTGAATTCACTAATGCATTTGTCTATATGAACTGTTTGACAACATTCAACTCATGGATTTTCAATTTCAAGTAACATACCAGATCTGCACGTAGCGACTTGTAAGGAAAGTATTGCTTCAGCCTTAATTAGTCTAGTCTTAGCTAAATTTACCACAGACTTTTGATGGCTGACACTTTCTTATGTTAACATTCATAAATCAGTTGCCTTGCAGTAGCTAAATATCTAAAAAAGCACGATGAGAATCAGAGCTACACAGGGGCTTATGGCTCAAAATCTTCTCCTTTTTACCAATCAAATCAGCCAATCTAGGAAAGTATATGACTTTTTCCCTGCAAATCTTGTTTCAGTTGAAAAGGAAGCTGCTTAAAAAAAAATAATGGAAGAACAGAAGGCATTTTGTAGGACTCTTAATCATAGTACACAGAATACCTTCTGAAGTATTTCACTGATTTTTTTCATCTATTGAGCAATATGTTTTGGCAATAAAAATATTGCACGCAGCAATATATATTTATCTGCAAATTTAACAATATGTGAATATATATGCTTCTTGCTGCAGGCCAATGTGAATTTTTAAGTTATGTGAATTTGTTCTTTTTTCTTTTTTTAAACTACTAAGCAATTTTTTTCTTCTCTTGGCTATAAAACTTCATAATGGGAAAAAATGCAACATTAATAATGCTACAACAAAGGAAATCCTGTTTATGACTAGAGGAGAATGCTGGCCAACTTTCTGGCAGGTAACATTTTACAGCATATGCTGACAAGTAAATCTTTATTTATGACTAGGATCACAGAACACCAGGATGCTTGTCAATAACAGGTCCTATAATGCTGTGAAAGAAAAATTCTTTATAAACAAACTAGCAGAGAGAATTTAGCTGGATGATGCCTTGTTAATTTTTGTAATAGATGGTGACATTGGCATGAATAAGATTTATTATGTTAGTCAAATGAAAGTGCATGTGCTGAATGCACAAGTTTAACATCGGTACCTGCACAACAAACCTAATTAAATGGTGTGTCATTGAAAATGATTTAAATGAAAAGATAATGAAGCAAATCACATGAAATGTGCTTAACAAAATTTATTCTGAAGGAATCGGAAAGGTTATTGTAATTAGAGAAGCAGTCCACCATGCTAATAATCTTTTTTAAGCTCTCTCATTAAAATCTAAAGCTTAAAAAAAAAGCCAGGGAAACTCAACTTTTGGTTTGGGGCAAAAGGTAGGATTTCGCTTTCACCTTTTGCAGGAATTAATGCACATTCTTAAAATATATTCTAGTGCTGAATTTTCAGGAAAAGTCTACATAAAAATATAAGGTTTACATCTCTTTCTGTCTATGGTAAACTTTAATCAGTGTCTTAGCAAAAAATTCAGTGTAAACAAAATATATGGCTGCGAAATTTATTACTTAACTCCATTCCTAGTTATAATAACATTTATTTGCATAGAAATTCTTGTGAAACAGGGAAACGTCGAAGTCAGTGATACTTCAGCATATGTTCAGTTTTACGTGTTTACATTTGTTTATTTGCTGAACGAGATGGGACCATTATACATGGAAGTAGGGCTATTTTCTGTTGAGCCAGCATTCTGATAGGGATGTTAGGAAATGTTTTAATTAGTAATCTTAAATTCAAATTAAAAAGTAAGGAGAGTGGTTCATGAAGGTATTAGGTAGTAACACCACTGGGTTGTGAACATGAAAATGAGTTTCAGCATTTTACTAGGTGAGGAAATAACTGCAGTGGTGGCTTTCATTAGGTACATAACAGTGGATATTTTCACATTCTTTCCAAATATGTAGCCAGAAAAATAAAATTTTAGAGCAAGGTTGTCATGGTGAGTAACCATGCTTATTTTTTTTCACATTCAAAATAAAAACTACAGTGTTCAAAATTGTTTGATTAATGAGCCAATAGACAAATACATATTTTATTCTCGATACCTTGTGAAAGTTACCCATACAACTTTTGGTTGTGAAACCATAAGTGCCCATTTTGCAACAAAATGAGATCTGGCAGGAAATCAGCAGAGCCTGGATTACACCCTAGAAACACAGATGGGTGAGGAAATGGACAATTTTTTTCTATAAACTGCAGGAGTGTGACTTCAAGTCAAAATCTGAATCTATGGACTCTGATCAAGGAGAGCCACACGTTCCTGAGCATACAGCCAGCCAGTGCTGAGGTTTTTGGGTCAATATTCAGACTCTTAGAGAATGCCTCATTGTCAGAAGCCTTGTCAGATGAGGCCATTGCTTTTCCCTAATTCTTCTCCAGTCTTCTGTCTGTCTTGTTTTCCAGGCTAGACACACTTGTATTTCTAGCTGTGAATTTTTCAAAGCGGTATGATTATACTGCTAGTAAGCACCCAATCCAGAGTCTGGTGTAGCTACACAGACTATATCAAATACCTCTAGAATTTCCTGGCATTTCAGTCAGCATTTATGCGTATCATCTAGCACTAAGTTTCTGGAAAATTCCCCTGAGTATCGTGCCACCCACAGAAGAATATTTGGAGGATGACAGCAGTGCCAGACCTTGTGCCTACTCTGATTTTTAGTGTTCTTATCCTTAATCTCTTTCTAGAGTGTTTCTTCTGCAAGGGGAACATCATTTTCTCTCCCCTGTGAAGATTTCCAATACAACTGAGAGCAACTACATTGCAGTAAAAAAATGTAAAGTAATTTGTACAGCTGACTAGAAAATTGGCATTTTATTGAAACACTGGTCAATACTTCATTCACAGCATTAACAACTTGTGGAAGAAAAGGTTGTTAAAAATGAAAAAAACACACACAAGCACAAAAAGATAGTAAACTGCTTCTTAGTGGAGAAACACTTCTGCTTTTCATTTTTCACCATGTTGTTTGTTCAGCGAAAAAGGCATTTGGTGATGAAGCATCAAGCTCTGTATTGCAGGTGTTTAATTGCCTAGGACAATCACTTGCCTGTGAAATAACATACTAAATGGCACTGGAGCTTCAGTCAGTTTCTCCAAATGCAGAATAAAATTTACTAATTGGCCCAAAGGTAGCTTTCTGCAGGAAGTTTTAAATGATCTCATGATTAATATCCTGTAATTGGAGGTTGCAATACATTTTGCTTTTCTATTTTTCTGTGGGAAGAGGGAAGTCTAACTGCCAATTACATGTTTGTTAGCTGTACAAAACTCCAAGTGATAGACATGGTACTGAGCCATGAATTTTGGAACTGGGTTTCAAAGTCATAACCCTTCCCTCATGCTGTGTGTGTGTTCAGGATAGTTCCAGTTTCTTCAGTCTGTTACAGAAAAAGAACATCATTACACCTTTTGGATCAGAGCTCATTTCAAGAGTTAACTATTTTCTTCCCCTGCATAGATATTTTTAAGTACTGTTGCAATCCTAGTCTTAATTACTGCTGCTCTGCAGAGACTTACAAGGCTTAGCACACTGGCTTAGAAGTGTAAAGTACAGATTTAGTCACGAGATAAAAGCACAGTAACCCCAGTGATTAAAGCCTTTTGTATAAATACATTAAACGTAATGAGGTAGAGCAAGATAACAATTAAAATTGTAACGTGCATAACAGTGATTTCCAGTTTATATTAATTATTGATTGATTGCTTCATACATTCTGATATATAAGTTGTTTGTGGGTTTTTGTTTTGTTTTGTTTGTTTGTTTTTAATGAGTTCTATCATGTTTATCCTTTCAGACCTTTCCTGAATGTAGTGAGACTGTGCAGAGGTGTTTAATGAGATCACAGGGGTGTGTGAAGTGTTACCTGTTGGCTGGAAGAAGTGGCTATTTAGGGATAAGTCCCTGTAGATGGTTCAGGTTTTAAAATAAGGTGTCATTTCCAAAAAGAGAAAAGAAAGCAAGGAGAAACTGTAGTGCACCCATCTGAAATTTAATGAAGAAGTTAAACTTACTGTAACAAACATGAAAGCATATATGACAGACGTACGGCCTCACATGTATCTGCTGAAAATTATTAGGGTACGGGAAAACCCATGTCCTAAGCAGCTTTTTTTTTTTTAAAACTTTTTTTTGACATATCTAACACAATTAATTAATATTTAGTGGATGATTAGTCCATCAGAAGTGCTATAAAGTATGATTATTCCCAAATAAAATTGAATGTTTAACATACTTTCTGAGTCATTTCGTAATCAAAGCAATAAAGAAAAAAGTGAAAATGTTTTTTTATGGAAGAGCATCTGAGGTCACTCCAGCTTCCAGTTCTGATCTTTGCAGAAGTACTACTCCTTTGCATAAAAGACTCTTTTTCTCTGATTGGAGTGAACACTGAAAATTTTCAAGCTTGACTCAATTCTGAAAATTTTTCCCTTTCAAATGTTGCAGAATTTTTTTAAAAGGGCTGTCTTTTCAGAGGGTTGCATCAATTCCAAGTTCTGTCTTCTGCCAGGACATGCCAGAAGGCTACTAATGAAATCTGCCTCAGGTTTCAGTTTCTTAAATCTGTCCTTTTAACAGATGATAGAGTAATAACGACAAAATCTGAAACTAGTGACTCTGGAATGATCTGGAATTAATTTTTCAAAATTCAGATTTTCTTCTTGCCATTTCTGTTGCTTCTCTGTTTGATGTGCCTCACCAGCAGCTGGCTCGCTATTACAAGAGCAGAACTGTGCAGGCTACTGCGGTTAGCCCTCTCTGCATTCGATTGTATTGAATTTGCTATCTTCTTCTGAATTCCTGATAGTCACCTGAAACATTTCACATTTTTTCCTCTAGCTCAAATACAGCTTTTAACAGAATTATCTCAGTCAATATGCTGTCAATAAGAAATTACTTGAAATGCCAATTTTTGCAATGGCTTTTAGAAAATGGCATCGCGTACAAAATTGTTGAATTTGCACGGATCACATCTTACCTCTTCCACAGATAAATTTTCCTGAATTGCTGTTATGTTCCTTTGATACACTCTCTAGATTCATGGTTAGAAATAAGTATTTGTATTTACAAAAAGAAAAGAAAAGAAAAGAAAAGAAAAGAAAAGAAAAGAAAAGAA